>NC_140210.1:43104967-43464288 GCF_951802725.1 Rutilus rutilus | reverse complement strand
TGTATAAAGCTAATTATAACAGCTACATGTTTGTAACACAAACCCTACTCATATTCGATGTTTTGCACATTTAGAACTAAAAATATAACATTCGTTTGTTTATTTTAATCTTTGAGTCTCAGGATGTCCTCATAGAGAGAGGTTTCATCACATGTACACTGCCGTTCAAATGTTTGGGGTCTTTAAGATTTTTTTTCCATGTTTTTAAATTCAGTCTCTTCTGCTCATCAAGGCTGCATCTATTTAAAAAAAAGAGTTGTTAAATATTATTGCAATTTAAAATAACAGTTTTTTATGTGAATATATTGTAAAATGTAATTTATTCCAGTGATCAAAGCTGAATTTTCAGCATCATTACTCCAGTCTTCAGTGTCACATGATCCTTCAGAAATCACTCTAATATGATGATTTGATGCGCAAGAAACATGGCTTATTATTATCATGCTGAAAACAGTTTCAACAACTTCATATTTTTGGTTGAAACTGATTTTTTTTCAGGATTTTTGGGATGAAAAGAAAGTTCAAAAGAACAGCATTTATCTGAAACCGAAATCTTTTGGAACATTATAAATGTCTTTACTGTCACTTTCGATCAGTTTAATGCATCCTTGCTGAATAAAAGTATTAATGTCTTTCAAAAAGAAGAAAGAAATGAATGACCTCAAACTTTTGAACTGTAGTGTAGCTTAGTTCTTGGGACAGATGTCAGAGTATAGCTTAGCATCAACACAATATATCTAAGTGTAACATGGTTTGTGTTCTTCTGTCGGTGTAGATCGTGTCAATGCTGTTCACCTCCATCGCTAAACTGACTCCAGAGGTAAAAACAAATCAGCCAACCGTTATTGTTTCATTATTTAATAGCTACACACACTAACTAACATTGTGTGTCGTGTCTGACAGGCAGCCAATCCGTTCTTCAAGCTGTTGACGATGCTGATGGAGTTCGCTGCTGGTCCTCCGGGAATGCCCTCGTTTGCGTCCTACATCCTGCAGAGGATCTGGGAGGTAAATCGGTCCATCATTCCTATACCTTCTCATAGTGCTGGGTGGTATGACCAAAAATTTATATCATGGTATTTTTCTAAATTTATACCGGTTTCACGGTATATGACGGTATTATTATTTTTCAAGCATGACTGGGTGTTAACCACATTTTCTACTGATTGAGAGAGGAAATACTGCAGTAGATTGACTTAGAATGCCCTATTTGACTGTCATGAGTAAATATTGCAGAAAACAATCCACACTAGTTTTAACACAGGTTTGCAAGGCCCCACAAAATGATGCTGTTTACAAAGAGGCGCTTTAGGAGCGACAGAAATAGTGGTTTCCCTTGTAACGGATGAACACAAAGCGGTTTCCCCGGTAACGGCTGTACACAAACCAGCTCAGCGCTCATAAGCGCTGCTTTATCAGGAAAGATAAAGAAAGATAAAATGAAAATAACATTGAAACTTTTCTAGAGACAGTTCCCTTCAAAGATACATTCATATAGAAACACCCGCGCCACATTTTGACTTTGAAACGTGCAGTGCTCGTGTTTATTCAACGATGTCAAAGCCTTTTGGAAAATCTGATTGTGGTGGGTAGTGTTGATATTGTGAGCAAATGTATGGGAAACACTGTAATATAATTTGACAGCTATCAATTATAGTTTAACCCATCCATCTTCATCACACTTAGTAGTAACACATACAGCTGTGCATCATCACAACCCACATCCCAACGCTGTGCGACATATCATTACTACCGTATACTAAAATAAACACCGGTATTTGGTATGAACTGATATACCGCCCAGCACTATCTTCTCACTGCTCCACTGAAACGGTGCTATATACGAGTCATGAGATGTGTGTCAATGATGAGTTGTGGGTGTTTGGAGAACTTCAGATGTTGCGCCTACCTCACTGATCTGAGCGTGTAATCCCTGTGTGTCTGCGTCAGGTGATCGAGTATAACCCGTCTCAGTGCTTGGACTGGTTGGCCGTCCAGACTCCTCGTAATAAGCTGGCCCACAGCTGGGTCCTGCAGAACATGGAGAACTGGGTGGAGAGGTTTCTGCTGGCGCACAACTACCCACGTGTCCGAACGTGTAAGAACAGACACAATCTACACAACACTACACACACACATATATACGCTATTGGTCAGAAGTTTGGAATATTTACGATTTATTTAATATTTAAGTCTCTTTTGCTCACCAAGGCTACATTTATTTGATCATAAAAACAGTAATATTGTGAAATATTACTAGAATCACTAGAAAGCTGAATTTTTATCATCATTTCTCCAGTCAAATATGAAGCAGCACAACTTTTTTCAACACTGATAATAATAATAAATGTTTCTTGAGCATCAAATCATCATATTAGAGAGATTTCTGAAGGATCATGTGACACTGAAGACTGGAGTAATGATGCTGAAAATTCAGCTTTGATCACTGGAATAAATTATATTTTAATATATGTTCACATAGAAAACAGTTATTTCTAATTGTAATAATATTTCACAATATTACTGTTTTTACTGTATTTTTACCAAATAAATGCAGCATTGATGAGCAGAAGAGACTTTTCAAAAACATAAAAATCTTACTTGTATAAATAAACACGCTTGCGTTAAACACACGTCCGGATGTGCGTTAGATAACATTTTAAGTATTTAATTACACATTTAAAGCATAAACAGCTATTCTTATCTTTTTGTTTTATCTTTATTTTTCCTGGTAAATTGTCAGATTATTGTGTGATTTCTTCAATGCATTTCCCCTTCAGCCGCAGCGTATCTGCTGGTGTCTCTCATCCCGAGCAACTCCTTCCGACAGATGTTCCGCTCCACGCGCTCGCTCCACATCCCCACGCGGGACCTCCCGCTGAGTCCCGACACCACCGTGGTTCTGCACCAGGTCTACAACCTGCTCCTGGGCCTGCTGGGCCGGGCCAAGCTCTACGTGGACGTGCCCGTGCACGGGACCACCAAACTGGTGCAGTACTTCAGCTTCATGACCTACTGCCTCATCTCCAAAACAGAGAAGCTCATGTTCTCCAGCTACTTCATGGACCTCTGGAACCTCTTCCAGGTACTTCACATGAAGATTAAGGCATTTTTTAGGTGCTCGTATGATGAATCGGAAGTTGCGATAGGCTTTTCTTCCCTATTGTGACGTATATCCGAGTGAAATTGACTTCTCGAACAAGAACAAATGCAGGGCGGGGCTTGATTTAGTTTGTGGGGAATTGATTGGATGGTTGTGGTTTGCTATTGGTGGATCTCATGTGAGTGACAGGTTGCTCCGCCCTCACGCCAGTAAACGCATCATCAGAGAAGGGAAGAGATGAGTCTGGCAAGAGAGAGGGAAATTATTTTAATGAAAGAGTATGAGACGCATGAATTAAAAAAATGTAGATATTTAGTTAATTAAATCACAGCTTGCACGATTTGACAAGCCTCTCTCTCTCTCTCTCTCTCTCTCTCTCTCTCTCTCTCTCTCTCTCTCTCTCTCTCTCTCTCTCTCTCTCTCTCTCTCTCTCTCTCTCTCTCTCTCTCTCTCTCTCTCTCTCTCTCTCTCTCTCTCTCTCTCTCTCTCAGCCCAAGTTATCAGAGCCTGCCATCGCCACTAATCACAACAAGCAGGCTCTTCTGTCCTTCTGGTATAACGTCTGCGTGGACTGCAGCGAGAACGTGCGTCTCATCGTCCAAAACCCTGTGGTCACTAAAAACATCGCCTTTAACTACATCCTGGCGGATCACGACGATCAGGAGGTGGTGCTGTTCAACCGCGGCATGCTCCCGGCATACTACGCCATCCTGCGCATGTGCTGCGAGCAGTCTCCTGCCTTCACCCGCCAGCTGGCGTCGCACCAGAACATACAGTGGGCCTTCAAAAACCTCACGCCCCACGCCAGCCAGTACCCGGGGGTGAGTGCAGACCGTTACCAGAGATAACATAAGAAACATGTCTTTTTCTTTTATTTATGGGAAAGTTTATCAGTAACTACACTACAACATTTGACCAACTCCAAACCTCTCAACACTAATGTTTTTGAATGAGTCTCTTCTGCTCACCAAGGCTGAACTTATTTAATCAAAAATAGAATAAAAACAGTAATATTGTGAAATATTATTACAAGAAATCTTTTTGAATATATTGTAAAATGTAATTTATTGCTGTGATCAAAGCTGAATTTTCAGCATCATTACTCCAGTCTTCAGTGTCACATGATCCTTCAGAAATCACTCTAATATGATGATTTGCTGCTCAAGAAACATTTCTGATTATTTTCAGTGTTGAAAACAGTTGTGCTGCTCATAAAAATAATTGTATTAGGATTCTTTGAAAGCCTTTATTTGAAATAAAACTTTTGTAACCACATTATAAATGGTAAATTTAATGCATCCTTGCAGAATCATTATTTTGTTAAATGTTTATTTTTTTATTTGATATATTTTATTGATATTGATATTTTATATATTTAATTTTATTGTTTAATTAATGGTATTGCTAGAAAATAATGAAATAAACTCTGTGTAGATGTAAAAATTCACTGACCTTTTTTTTTTTAGCCTATTTTAATGAAGAGTTTCTGTCTGAAGGAATATGATGTCTTAAATTAAGCTCAGTCTATTATTGAGGTTAATTCAGTTCCGTCTAGTAACTCTATGTTTGTTCTTTCTCTGCAGGCGGTGGAGGAGTTGTTTAACCTGATGCAGTTGTTTGTAGCTCAGAGGCCTGATATGAGAGAGGAAGAGCTGGAGGACGTGAAGCAGTTCAAGAAGACCACCATCAGCTGTTACCTGCGCTGTCTGGACGGACGCTCCTGCTGGACCACTCTCATCAGGTACACACACACACACACACACGCTCTTTAAAGCCTCGCAGAACATTTTACACGCCATTTTTGCGTTCCTACTTAGAAAACGTAAATATATAAATACATTATAGGTTCACGTAAAAATATAGAACCTATAATGCGTTTTGGCCATTCGTTTACACGACAACAGCGTTTTGGGTGCTTGAAAACATTTTCGTTTTCTCGTGCAGAAACGTTTAAAACGGGTCTCCATGTAAACAACAAAAAAAAGCAAATCTGTGAAGACGATGACATCATGCACATGCGTATCACGTGTTCAGTCTATAGTGTTTCATCGCCATCTCATGGCCTGGCAGCAGAATACAGCGTTTTTAGTCGTTTTTGCGGATCCATGTGAATGGGGATCGTTTTGACAATGGTGTTGCGGAAAACTCAAAGGAAAAACATCTGCGTTTTCAGGGAACTACACTAACCTTTTCCACTGGTGGCACTTGCGCTACTAACTTTTTCAGTTACTGGCGCAAAACATGATCTGGTCGCACAAATTATTTATAGTAAGCCGCTCTGGATAATAATGAAGAATAATGAAACTGTATTGCATACAGATGTGCTTTTTATTTTACTTGCCATCTTTTAAACCACATGCCTTCTTGTTTTTGTTTTCTTTAACATTGGTTGGGAAAGATTTTCTGCATTAGAAAATACAGTACACAATAAAGTGCAAAATGGATTTCAACATGCTATGGTTGGCACAGATGGGCAAACTCCTGAACTCTTAAGTAGTGATGCACCGATGTGAAAATTGTGGTCGATACCGATAATAACCGATATTAATATTGCTGTTATGGCATAAAACAGTAAAAAATGAAATAAAAAAATAAACAGGAACATTGTGTACAATTAAGATAGGCTACTTAATTTATTATTCTAATTAGGGGTGGGCGATATGGCAAAAATATCATATCACGATTTTTTCAGGAAAATCACGATTCACGATTTTATCACGATTCATTTTTATGTTGGTTTTACTGTTTTGTGATTGAGCATTACAGCCAAACTAATGTCCATATTTTAAAAACAAAGCCTTAGGTAACAAAAAATAAATAAAAAATGGCAGACAGGGGCGAAGATAAAAATATTTGTCATTATTTTCTTTGTTATTAAATATTAAGATCAAAGATACACATTACACATACACAACTTAATATACAAAATATAGCATTGAAGAAAGTAATTAAATGAACAAATATGAAAATAAAACAAAACAGACTTCACTGTATAAATTATACGTTGATACTTATTAAAGCTACTTCAGTCAATAGCAGTGAGTGATTTTCTCTTTGCATTGTGTTGTTTTATTAACATTAAAGGAATAGTTCTCCTAAAAATTCAAATTGTCATAATTTACTCTCTGAAGTTGTTTTAAACTGGAATAAGTTTCTTTCTTCTGTTGAAAATAAAACGTTATTTGGAAGAATGTGGGTAACCAAACAGTTGATGTACCCCAGTGACTTAGTATATTTTTCTATATGGAAGTCAATGGGGACCAGCTACTGTTTGGATAGCCACATTCTTCATAATATTAACATTAGAAAAATATGAGAAAATATTAGAAGGAAATTAATACGGGTTTGGAACAACATTAGAGTGCGTAAATGATGAGATAATTTTTATTTTTGGGTGAACTATCCCTTTAAGGACAAGCGGCAGCGTGTTTACTATTGCTACTGTTTCTTTAAGAGTTGCGCGCGACGCGTCTAATATACACGCATTTGATAAGCAGATTTACTCAGATTTTCTCAAGTTTGCTTTCACTTTAGACCATTAGACACATAACCGACTTTGTTTATGTAAACCTTGTGTGTATTTAACAGTATAAGCACAATAAGACTCCAAAGATAAGATAACTTAGTCCAGTATCCAGGCGCTTGTCGACAGGCTTTTAGTGCATGTGAGCTTCACATACGCGCTGAGGAACGCACACGTTAGAACACGTTAAAATATTAAACGTTAAATATTAAATGTTAAACTATAGCCCGTCCATTTTCATTTTACAATTATCTTCTCTCTCTGTGTGCGCGCGTCCGTGTTTGTGTGTGAGAGAGAGAGAGCGCAGCACTGATACAATGGTACGTTTTAATCTAAGTTAAGGTCGCAGGGCTGAAGCCAACTTGATGTTTTGAATGCTCAGAGCACGTTATAAAACGTATTCTTAAAATACACATTTCTGTTTTAATAAATAAACATAGTAAATCATAGCATATTGCCTTAAACATAGGTACAAAAATAATCAGTGATACATTTGCGACCCATTGAAAATTACGGTCGCAATGGCATTTCAAAAGGTCGCATATGCGACCATTTTGGTCGCAGTGTAGTTCCCTGGTTTTAAGCATATCGTTGTCATGTAAACTTACCCTGAGACTCTGTGTGCTCTCAGTGCCTTCCGTATCCTGCTGGAGAACGATGAGGACAGACTGCTGGTGGTGTTCAACAGAGGACTCATCCTGATGACTGAGGTTTTCATGCTCTCTTCATTCGCTCTCTTCATTCATCTGCATATTTTAATGGACTGTCGTGTACAACTGAATATTTCTGTGTCTGCAGTCCTTCAACACCCTGCACATGATGTACCATGAGGCCACCGCGTGTCATGTGACCGGTGATCTAGTGGAGCTGCTGTCCATATTCCTGTCTGTTTTAAAGGCAACGCGACCCTACTTACAACGTAAAGGTAGTACGTTACCCACAATACACCATACACTTAAACTGGGGTTATAGGATTCTCCTTAATGCACCTTAAATAAACAACTCCAAAGTACCCTGTTACTCACAATGCCCCTTATGGAATACAAAAGTACTCATTTACACCTAAACATGCAGTACAAATTTACTCATTACCCATAATGCACCTGAACTCTATTTGATGCTAAAGTACCCAGTACCCATAATGCACCTCCACATACAATGCAGTGGTATTCCATTACCCATAATACACCTTAACGTGCAGTACAAAAGTACTCATTACCCATAATACACCTTAACCTCCGGTACAAAAGTACTCATTACCCATAATACACCTTAACCTGCCGTACAAAGGTACTCATTACCCATAATACACCTTAACCTGCAGTACAAAAGTACTCATTACCCATAATACACCTTAACCTGCAGTACAAAAGTACTCATTACCCATTATACACCTAAACGTGCAGTACAAAAGTACTCATTACCCATAATACACCTAAACGTGCAGTACAAAAGTACTCATTACCCATAATACACCTAAACGTGCAGTACAAAAGTACTCATTACCCATAATACACCTAAACTTGCAGTACAAAAGTACTCATTACCCATAATACACCTAAACGTGCAGTACAAAAGTACTCATTACCCATAATACACCTAAACGTGCAGTACAAAAGTACTCATTACCCATAATACACCTAAACTTGCAGTACAAAAGTACTCATTACCCATAATACACCTAAACTTGCAGTACAAAAGTACTCATTACCCATAATACACCTAAACATGCAGTACAAAAGTACTCATTACCCATAATACACCTAAACTTGCAGTACAAAAGTACTCATTACCCATAATACACCTAAACATGCAGTACAAAAGTACTCATTACCCATTATACACCTAAACGTGCAGTACAAAAGTACTCATTACCCATAATACACCTAAACGTGCAGTACAAAAGTACTCATTACCCATAATACACCTAAACGTGCAGTACAAAAGTACTCATTACCCATAATACACCTAAACTTGCAGTACAAAAGTACTCATTACCCATAATACACCTAAACTTGCAGTACAAAAGTACTCATTACCCATAATACACCTAAACATGCAGTACAAAAGTACTCATTACCCATAATACACCTAAACTTGCAGTACAAAAGTACTCATTACCCATAATACACCTAAACGTGCAGTACAAAAGTACTCATTACCCATAATACACCTAAACTTGCAGTACAAAAGTACTCATTACCCATAATACACCTAAACATGCAGTACAAAAGTACTCATTACCCATAATACACCTAAATGTGCTGTACAAAAGTACTCATTACCCATAATACGCCTAAACATGCAGTACAAAAGTACTCATTACCCATAATACACCTAAACATGCAGTACAAAAGTACTCATTACCCATAATACATCTTGACATGCAATCCAAAGGTTTCGCTTGCCCATCATGCACTTGTACATGTAATGTCAATAACTGACCGCTTGTGTCTGTGTGTAGATGTGAAGCAGGCTTTGATCCAGTGGCAGGAGAGGATTGATTTTGCCCATAAACTGCTGACGCTGCTGAACTCTTACAGCCCACCAGAGCTGCGTAACGCCTGTCTGGGTGAGTCGCCACATCCACCAAATAAAAGCACTGCTTTAGAAATAAACCCCGAGTGCGATCTGAACATGTGTGTTGGTCCTCAGATGTGCTGAAGGAGCTGGTGCTCTTGAGCCCTCATGACTTCCTGCACACACTCGTGCCCTTCCTGCAGCACAACCACTGCACGTACCACCACAGCAACATCCCCAGTGAGTCCCGCCTCAAGCTTCACTCGCACAGCATCGCCACCTTCATGTTGGTCTGTCTGGCAACAAGAAAGCAGACGTCGCTGCAAAGGAGGCTCGCAACTTGAATATTTAGATTCCACTTTCTGATATTAGACCTGATATTGTATATATATATAAAAAACAAGTGGCAGATGGAATGGGACGTATGCCATAGATATAAGTATACTTGTACAAGTATAAGAATAACGTTTTTAGTACTTTCAAATCTAGGTACGATTAAGTTGTTTTACTAGGTTACATTTAGGCAATTCGAGATTCACACGAGTGGCTTCCCAATTTGCGTACTTACACTTTTTATATACCATAACTTTTTTGTTAATTGAATGACTTTAGCCTTATTGTTGACATGGCATTGTTAAAAACAATGAATAAATGATGATACTATGGTCACCACATGGTATAACACTATCTGTGTGTTTTCTAGTGTCGTTTGGGCCGTATCTGCCCTGTAGAGAGAATATCAAGCTGATGGGCGGGAAGAACAACATTCGTCCTCCCAGACCGGAGCTCAACATGTGCCTGTTGCCCTCAATGGTGGAGACCAGTAAGGTGTGTGTGAGACCGACCAGTGGACCGCTGTACACGCTGAGCTTTAGTTCTTCATAGAGTGTGTTTGTGTGTTTCCTGTAGGGTAAAGATGAGGTGTATGACAGGATGTTGTTGGACTACTTCCTGTCGTATCATCAGTTCATTCACCTGCTCTGTCGAGTCGCCATCAACTGTGAGAAGTTCACAGAGACTCTGGTGAAGCTGAGTAAGAACGCTTCTCTCTCTCTCAGCTCTCTTAAATCTCTCTGAGAGTGTGTGTGTGTGTGTGTGTGTGTGTGAGTGTGTGCTGATGGTGTTTGTTCACCTGTGTGCAGGTGTGTTGATCGCATATGAAGGACTTCCTCTACATCTGGCTCTCTTTCCCAAACTCTGGACAGAACTTGCTCAATCTCAGGTAAAACCTTCTCGGCCATACACTCACACACACACACACACACACACACACACACACACACACACACACACACACACACACACACACACGTACTAAAGCAATAAGACACTAGAGGTGGTGTGTCAGAGATTTTATCACAGGTAAGAGGTGTTGTTAAGCATGATGGGATGTGGAGTGCCTGAAAATGTGCTAAGATCTCGGTCATTGCTTTGAATTTTTTTGTTACAAATTTTACATTTTATTATGTTTATCTTATATTTTATTTAATATTTATAATAATTATTATTATTATTATGTATGTATTTATTTGTTAGGGGGGAAAAAGGCAGTATGCATTTATTATACATCCCAGAAATGAATAATATATATAATTTTTTTATTGTTAGGAGTGCAAAAAGGCAGTATGCATTTATTATACATCTTACAAATTAAAAATAAATTGTATTTATTTATTTATTGTTAGGTGTGGGTTGTTAGGAGGATTATGCATTTACTATACATCTTACAAATGACCAAAAGCACATTTTAAACACTATTATAATTTTTAACAGAATACAATATTGTAATTAATAATTTCTTAATAATAATAATAATAATAATAAAATATTAATATAATAATATGCACATAATTATAATGCATTTTATTTATAGAGCTCTTTTTAAGGTACTCAAACACACTTTTATGAGACACAACATTAATCACACATTGAAAGCATTCCTAACAAGGTATGCGTTTTAAATGTTAAAAATTATCATTTTTATACACATGCATCTACACATCATCTCAGACTGATGCGTTGGGACCCTTGATATGGCTCTTCAAGCAGCCGATACTTCAGACACATGAAAACACAGCAGCCTCATCCAGTCAGAAGTGTGTGTTTCCTGACGTCTCTCTCTCTCTCTCTCTCTGTCAGTGTGCGATGGCTCAGTCGTGTGTGAAGCTGCTGTGTGAGGATCCAGCGTTTGGAGAATACATGAAATGCATCCTGATGGACGAGAGGAACTTCCTCAACAACAACATCGCCTACTCGTTCCTCACCTGCTTCTTACATAAAGTACATATAGACATATCTACTCCTCACGCAGTTTGAGTGTGAAAATAAATATTGACATCAGAACTAGAATCTTATGATTATATAATCTAGCAAATTAGAGCATTCTGGGAAGGAATCCATGAGGAAAAATAATAACTTTATTAAATGTAATTAAATGTACTTGCATTAAAGGCCCATTTCTGTGTGTAGAATTTCAAAAAAATGGAAGTGTTACCAAATCATCTAATGTTTGTGTGTTTGACACCTAATCCTGATATGCTTGTGACTGCAGATCAGGGTTAGTATTGCAAAGTGTCATAACCCTAGGTTAAGAACAGGCTAAACCCCTGTTATAAGTTCAAAGGTGACATGTTTAACCCAAAGTTAAGCTTACTTTGTAAAAGTTGTTCCTTTGCTCTGTGACACTGAGCCTGTCCTGCTGCGGTTTGAAACTGGATGTGTGTGTGTGTTTAGGTGCAGGTGCAGGTGTTATCAGGCCAGAGCTGCTCGAATCTCGTCAACGTGTTGGTGACCAACCTTCTGAACGAGTACCACAGCCTGCAGCCTGAGCTGACCAATCAGAGAGCAGAGATGAGCAAGACCAGCAGCCTCCTGAACGCGGTCAGTACAGCTCCCTCATCGCGCCTGTGCCAGCGCTCCCTCGCTCTTCACTCATGTGTGTGTGTGTGTGTGTGTGTTGCAGGACCTGCGAGCGCTGCTGCTGGTGCTGTCGGTGTCCACCCCTCAGCATCTGGATCCGGCTCTGGGTCCCGCTCTACAGGAGCTGCTGTCCAAGTGCAGACTGTGTCTTCAGCACCGCGCCACACTAGAGATGGAGGCCAAGGAGCGCAAAGCCAAAGGTCTCAACATACACAAACACACTTAAACAATCTATTATTATTATTATTATTATTATTATATTCTAAATGAAATAATTCAAAAGCAACACATGATGGTGATTTTATTTTTTATGGCACAAAAATGCAGCGATAAGTATGCATTTTTGGTGTATCATGGCTTATAATTATTTTATTTGAAATATAATTATCATAATAATGACAATAACAACAACAATAAGAAGAAGAATTGTTATTGTTATTAATTATTTAATAAATTGATAGCAACATCTAGGGGCACAAAAAGGGAGTATGCATTTCTTGTTCATTGTATGTAAAATATAATAATTATTTATTTTGTACATCTTAAATTACCAAAATGAATAACAATAATTTAAAATGTTTAAACTGTATTTTTTTTGTTCATAATAATAATAATAATAATAGTATTTTAATTTGTTTGATTATGTGAATGTGTACACATCTACATTGATCTACAGTATTGACATAATGTATAGTTTTATTATTATATATTCTGTTTCTACTATTTAAATAGCACCACTGAATGTTTAATAGTATATATGCAATCAATACATTTATTTTCTTTCTACCCCTCCCTTTCATTTGGTTATTTATTTCTCTCTCTCTCTCTCTCTCTCTCTCTCTCTTTCTCTCTACCTTTCTTTTTCTATTTCTCCTATTCTATTTAGTTATTAATTAATAAATGTATAAAGCAATTGTCAAGGTACTCAAAGATGCTTTAAATGAGACATGGCATTAATCACACATTAAAATTGCATCATATTTAAATGTGTATTGTGGACCTGCAGTCGATGACGTGTCTTTATTGCATTCCTCAGCGGAAGAGGAGGGCGTGACTCCAGTGAAGCGTCGGAGAGTGAGCAGCAGCGCTGACGATCGTCCAGGAGACGCTCCCTCATCCTCCTCCTCCTCCTCATTGGCTCCTTGCTCCGAGCAGAAGGCGGAGCCTGGGGAGGCGTTAACGCCCACCAGCACGTCGGACACTGAAACCCGAGACTCCTCCCTCATCGACCCGGGAACGGAAAACGACCCGCCCTCTCCCGACAGCGCGTCCCTCGAGGAGAAGAAAATGGACGCCTCGTCATCGTCATCGTCTTCATCTTCGTCGTCATCCTCCTCTCTTCCCGAAGCATTCGGCCGAGCGGATGAAGCTCCGCAGCAGATAGCGGGAAGAGAGGAGGAGGAAGAGGAAGATGGGAGGAAGGAACCGCAAGAGCAGGAGGCGGAGCCAGAAAGAGAGGAAGTTCCCTCCACTTCCGCCGACTCGGTGCTTTTACTGTCCAGTTTGCCGGAAGCCTCCGAGGGGCGGAGCTGCTCGCTCCAGGAGGCGGAGTCAGGCGGCTGTGGCCACGCCCACATGCAGGATTCCCTGGAAATGCTGTCACGCACAGTCGAGGCCACTATCGCGGTGGTTGCCAAACTTTCGAACGGAAAAGGAGGGACACGCCCCTCGGCATTGTGACGTTACTTTTCACATCCCTCCTTTTTCGCAATTCACCATTTCCGTTCGCCATGCTGTTCAGTTTTGTCATTTTAAGAGTAATTGAAGTCCGATTTGTCAACATTGTTTTCTTTCCCTGACCTTTGGCCTTGCTCTTCACCAACTGAGCTCCGCATTAATTGAACAGAACGAAAAGCGAACGATATCAGCTGGAGCGTGTTTTCGTCAAAGGCCAGTTGTTTTCTTTTTTAAGCCGTAATTGTGTTGGTTAATTTGTTTTGAAGTGGTTTGTTTTCGAGCCTGCAGTGAAACAGGGAAAAGGTTTACAACATTTTAGTCCCATCAGTGCATAATTTAATTTGCGTTTTTATTCACGTGTATTATTATTATAATTACGATTGTCTTCTGTGCCAGTTTTGTACTTACAGACGCGAGGCTGAAATGGCCTTGCTGTGGGTTTTTTTTCTCTGTGGTGGATATCAAAAACTATGTTTACTTTGTATATTGAAAAGAGAGAACGAACCACAAGAACCTTGATTCTGTAAAGAATCTTCTAGATGTTGCCTGGCTTTGTAAATGAGATGGTTAAAATACATATATATATATATATATATATATATATATATATATATATATATATATACATATATATACATATATATATATATTTCTGTAAGGTATATGTATACAGTATATATCCATTCAAGCGCAGTATACTGTATATATAAATCTACTGTATATATATATATATACCTACGTTGTGTATATAGAAACTTATGGTGCTCTTTTCAGGCTCAGATCATTTGTGGCCGGAATATTGCACATTTGATGGAACAGTTGGAGCTCTATTTTATTTACCGAAATACATTCCATAATCTATTGGATGTCATTCTTGCGTTCTCTGTATTTGATTTCTCTCTCAGTCTTTCTGTTTTCATTTATTTTAATATAGGATATAACTTAATAAAATTTTAATATGATTTAATTATGAACCGAGTCCAAAAAGCAGGTTGTGGGATGATTTATTTTTTTCTTTCTGTTGTGTGTGTAACTAAGATGGCTGCGTTCCGAATTAGAATATTAGCGCACAGCAAACTATATAGTGTACGCTGCATAACTTCCTATTATTTTTTTGTAAAAACAAAACGGTATGCTGTAAATGCAATGATAAACATTTCAAGTAACAGTGTGATGCATTCAGGAAAAAAAATGCTTGTGTTTGCCATTCAGATCAGATGAATCTAAAAAGTTTGTATACTGCACATTTTGGCATTTAGTATGCCTTGCTAAATCATACTGTAGAAATAGTGTGCTATTCTGAACACAGCCCAAATGCAGGTTTATAGTGTGAGGGTTGTGAATTGGTCTGTAATTATTACACACACACAATTAAGAAGCATTTTAAAAAAGTTTAATCATCCTGATGGATATTTACATCAAAGATGCAAATTAAAAGCAGTTCACAATTTTGATACACAATCATAGCTGAGATGGTTAAAGTGCAAGAGCCTACTGTTATTCGTAAACAAGTTATAGGATATTCCTTTGTGAAAGAAAAAAATTAATGTGCTAAATTCAAGGCAGTTGAATGTACATATAAATCTATACAACAGGAGAAATGTCCTCTTCCAAAACCAGGTGAGTCAGTGTCCTCCTCTAACTGAAGTGGAAAGTTCTCCATAGGCAGCAACACAAGAAGTGCTCAGGAGACTCAACTCTACTGATTTCAGTAGACTCGTGTTAGCATGTTGCTAAGCTAATGTTAGAGTACACAAACAAAAATGTTGGCTATGGAACATTTTAATTGTTCATTTTCATTTACTGAAATAAATATATTTATATTCAACATTTCTCTCCATCTTGTCACAATGCATCATGGGATTAATTTGAATCTTTTTTGGGGGAATAGCCTTTAATAGCGCTGTTGATAAAATGCATCTCGCTTAGTTTTACAGCATTAATTTTGAACCTCGTGAGTCTCGTGCTGAGAGGGATGGAGGAGTTTCGATCCATCGAGGTGTTTTCAGAGGGAAGAGATGCTGTTTCCGGTTCTCAAATCTGTGTCGTTTTCTGAATCTCTTTCAGAATCGGGCATGTTATTAAACTTAACCTGAAAAACAGAACATTTGTAACGTAAAGCTTTTCAATTCCACAACCTGAATATTGTCCGAATTCAACTTAATTGATTCGTCATTAGCAAGGTTATCTGAATCGAGTGCTTTACCTCTTTGACTTCTTGATTTTTGCTGTTAACAGAAGAAACATGTTTAGTCAAACATTTCAGAACAAAACTAAAGCACATTTTGTATTTCAGGACACGTTTAACAAGTATGAGTGTAACTACAATTGCTCTTTAACAATATATTGGCACTTACCTGTGAAAGTGAAAACTTCTGTCAATACTGGATTTCTTGGATCCACCAATATTGAAGCGCTCTCTGTCAGAATCTGTGCCCTTCATTTTCTTCATCCTGAGGCAGCAAAAAAAAAAAAAAAAAAAACATTTTCCACATTAAAAAAAAAGTTAACCACTAAAAGAATGAGTAGTCCTTTTGTAAAATGTTCATAGTCAACAAGAAAGTCACTTCTGTAATGTGAGTGTCACCAGAAATTCAGCAAGACAACATAGACAGGACTTGGGTTTATCCATTAGAAATTGCAAGTTATTACATTTTCATTAAAAGATTATTGAAAACCTGTTGGATGTTAACTCTTCCCCCCCAGCTTTTACTAAAAGTGTTGCCAGTCAGCCCAGCATTTTTTAACATATTCACAAATATTTCATTTTGTTGTATGAATATGTAATATATCAAAAGAAAAAATCAGTGGGTAAGTTTCATTTAAAAAAATCCAACAAAAAGCTGAGAAAATAGCATTTTTGTCAAAGACTTTGTCTCGACCGAATTCAGAATCATGATCGAAACATAGATCGAGTCCTTCAACACACCCAAAGCTTCACATTCCTCTTGATTTATATGCTGTTCAATGTTTGATGATGACGTTAGCTAACTTGAGCGTAAGCAACTTTTATTCGCTCCTCCTGGTTTAAGCAGATCTTCTTCGCTCTTTGTTTTTAGATCCAAGATGCTGTACTATTTCAGTATAGCATCTTGTCAACGGTGGGGAAAGAGTTAAAGTAAATGGGACGGTTGTTTCGTTTTTGATCTGCTTTTCAGGTCACCAGGAATATGGTTATTCAGTGTGAGCCAGACAGCATGTTTGAAATCCAAAGAAAAATAACGTCTTCTAATAACTTACCTAACGAGATAGACGGTCAACAGAGCGATAAATCCCACAAGGCTTATAGCCAGCAGAACACTGAGAGCGATGACGGCTGCCTCATTGGAACCTTCAGAATCTTCAGAGATTCCAGAACTTTCCTCCACTTCGATTTCCAAATTAGAACCAAGCACCTTCTCCAGCTCCTCTTTTACATCGTTGTGATTACTCTGCAGTTTCCTGTGGGAGTCGACACAATTCAGATCCCTCAAAATCACGTCTTGTTCATTATCTACAGTGGAAACCTAGTAGACATGCAGGCCAGAGGGTTTTCAAAGCAGAACTTTGAAGCTCATGTTTTTGTTAAAGAACGAGTTTTTTTTCTGAATATATTGCAGATCACACATTTGGTGATTTTAATTCAACTTACTCTTTGACCACCTTGGCTTGGATGACCGCACCACTGGAGTCCATGGCGATGAAACTGACGTAAGTCTTGTCTGTAGATTCTCTAAGAATGGTGCGCATCTCATTCCCATTCTCAGCTCTCACACTGAGGATTTTCACAGTCCAACCTAAAACTTTCCCCATGGAACTGAGGAAAAACACACCAATGAATCAGTCAGTCTTATTTGGGAACTGGGACAAGAAGTTGAAAAGAATGAATTTTAATTCATTGAAATATGATTGGTTCTCCAAAAAATACATAAAATAGTCCACATGCACACCATTCCAAGTCTTCTAGGCCTGGTTTCACAGACCGGGCTTAGATTAAACCAGGATTTGACCTTAGTTCAATTTTATATTATAAAATTGTTATATTATCTTTTATAAATGTGCCTTAGAAAAAAAAAACATTACTGGTGTGCATCTTCGGACAAAACAATAGAACTAACAATGACAAAATGGGTGCATTCTTGGGTGAACTATTTGTGTAAACATATTTCCCCTTAGTCTCTTTTCTCAAAACACATTAAATCACAATATAGTGATTACATTTCCCTTCTGTCCCAATGAAAACGGGCTGGGAAATGGCAATTCTCCTACTCACTCTTCAATCTCTGGTATCTTCTTCTCAACTGTGAACACGGGCTGGTTTAGCGAGATGACCACGACATTGTCACTTGCACTTTCTTTCACGGTGATCTGTAGGTGACAAACACAAGAGCTTGTTTTGATCTTTGAATTTTATTCTTTGCATTGAATGCTCTGTTCTACTGCTCCATTCTCAATCAAAATGCCATTGGTCTTACAAAAGCGTTCTCTTATTTTCTCTCTGTTTCTGCTCACCTCTACTGTTGTAGGCGTGAACAGCCCATGTTTATCAGTGGCTTTAACATGAAAGGTGGATGGATTGCCTCCAAATCTGGATGCATCCAGTACGTAGACCTGACCAGTGCTTGCCTCCACATCCAGCAGAGTTGTGGACTCCTGCAGGGAATACTGCAGTTCTGAGCTCTCGCCCACATCAGGGTCCGATGCCTGAGGGACACACCATCCACATTTCAACCAGTTACGTGAATATAAAAAAAAATACATTTTATTAATTGCAATGAACAATTTGTCTAGTCTATTACTTCTAATATATACAATTCTGTGCTTTGTTGTGTATTTCTGTTTGGAAAATTAAATGGTTAGTAGCTTAGATGCCAATAGCTACTATTTCAGACACCAAAAAACCTGAAGAAACTGCCATGATGCTAGGGTGTTAACTCTACATGTAAGTAATAACAATGGTGATGCTTACCTTAGCAAACACCAGTATATTTCAAATAGATCTGACTACATCCATTCTATTTATATCTGATGAATATGCCAAGCCACACTCACCTGGACCTTCACTATAGGGAATTTGTATGGAAAGATACTGAAAATCTCTGCTTTATATATTTCAGCGTCAAACACAGGAGCCTCATTCACGTTCTCAACCTGAACGTTGACCTGAAGATTGTGAGAGAAAGAAAGTCAAATACAAATATAAATGAGCCCAGTGGCAACTTTCTTTTAAGAAGAGAAACTTTGACTTTAAGTGTTGGAACAGCGTCTTGCTGTTTAGGTCAGAAACACATTCTATGCAAATATGTTAACGCAAACACTTTTAGTTTCACAAACTTGAGTCATTGCATTCTGAAATGTGTCAGAACGCAATTCATAATACAACAAAAAAATGTGGTGCATTCTCGGTTGCATAAATAAGTGCTATGGTGGCAATTGTGTTGTGTTGTCTTCTAAAGGTCAACTACTCAACATGTATTTTAGCTAGCTTCCCATGTAATAACAAGAATAGTACCGTTGTCTCTGCAGTGTTTGGAGGAGTTCTGGAGTCTATGGCTTCTACTGTGAGGATGAACCACTCCTCTTTCTCCTTGTCCAGCGGTCTCAGAGCTTTTATGGTTCCCTCACCATCCACAGAGAAGTTATGTGGCTCATGTGACTTTATGTTATAGCTGACCGTAACCCCTGGAGTTCCTGTTAATGCCTTGACCTTGCCCACTGTTGAGGCCTCAGGTTCATTCTCTTTTATTGTGAATTTGTAGAAGGAGCTTTCAAAACTCACACTCTCAGGGAGAGAGGCAATTTTGAAGTGGATCAAGACTTCGGCTACAGAGAGAAGAAAGATGTTAATCTTGACTTGTTTATCAGATAAGATTTGAATACTGAAGGGGGAATTAACCATTCCCAATAAGAATTTCTCACATTATTTGCATTGTTTTAACACCAGATTTACTAAAGGAATTATGCAAACTAAGCCCAAACCTTCATCAGATTCTGGTGGTGTTCCATGATCTGTCGCTATAGCAGTGAGGGTTAGCAGCGTGTCTTCTGTGACCTCGCTAAGGTCAGAGTTCAAAGTGATGACTCCTGTTTCAGCATCCAATGCGACCATTGAGGAGTCTTCAGAGAAACTACAGAAAAACAACATTCATGCATCTGTCTTAAAAGAGTGATGTAGGTAAGTGTGTTCATTGTTTAGCCTTCATGTTATTGATCCTATAGAAATGGAAGTTTAGTTAGCTTAAGCTTACCTATAACTAATTAGCGCATTGCTTCCAGCATCTTTATCTGTGGCCGAGAGCGTCAGCAGCACATCTCCAACTTTGGCGTCTTTAACCAGAATGCTTTTGCTGTAGGTGTCAGAGCTGAAAACTGGAGCGTTGTCATTGACATCTGTGACACTGACCCTCACTGTGGTGATGTTCTGCAGAAAATGAACCCAAGCAAACCTTTGTAGCGCAGACCAAAAGTTGATATTTGCAGTGTGTAGTATCTAACTTAAGGATTGTATCATCGTGTATCTATAGTTTTGAATATTAAAAGTTGAATCCTCAGTACAACATCTTTGTTAGGAGTAGCCTACTTAGATAGTAGAAAATAATCTGTGTGACATTAAAAACAACTACCTGGGGTTTGCTATATATGTAATTTAGGGATAAATCTACATATACATCTAGAATCTAGAATGAATATAACCTTTAGAGCAATTCTGCTTATGCTGGGCTACCATCATGCAGAGTTTAGCCTCTCCAACCCTGCTCCAACACACCTGCCTGTAGTTTTTAAGTAATCCTGAATACCCTGGATAGCTGGTTCAGGAGAGTTTGTTTAGGGTTGAAGCTCAACTCTTGTGGAAATTAGCTCTCTAGGAGCAAGGTTGGCTACCCCTGTTTTAGAGCAAACTCGAATGTTTGTCTAATCCAAGGGCTACCATCATGCAGAGTTTAGCACTAACCCTAATCAAACACACCTGAACCAGCTTATTAGGATGTTCATAATAACTTGAAAACAACACTTAAGTGTTTTGGAGCAGGGTTGGGACTAGAGTCTGTAGGAAGGTAGCCCTCGAGGGACAGGGTGGACTACCCCTGTTCTATGTTCTCTAGAATGCTAGCTATATTGCTAGATATATACCTGCACTCTGGGAACTATGGCAATGCAATCAGTACAATCACAAAACTGTATTAAAGTACACACTGACATCACAAATCATACAAAGAAAAGGAAATTACATTTCCCTGTGGCATCCCATGATCCATAGCAACAATGACCACATCATACACATCCTGTGTCTCTCGATCCAGCTCCTCAATAGCTAGGAGAGTCCCATCCTGAAGGAATGAAATAAAGGAATAGATTTTTTGAAAATGAATGAAGATCTGAACATCTGACAATACATTGTCATGTCAATAGGTTTATGTCCTCACCTCTCTGAATCTGAATATTTCACTGTGTGAGGAAGTAGTGATTGTGACACGACCGTTGTCTCCAATGTCAGCGTCTGTGGCTGAGATTTCGCACACTTCTCCAGGTGATGAGGGTGTGTACGCACCTTCCTCAATCTCAATGGGCTCTGGGAGAGGAAGGAATTGTGGGTTGTTGTCGTTGACGTCCAGAACAGTGATGATGACCTGAGCTGTGGAGCTTAAACCATCGACAGGCTGGTCTACAGCTACAACCTGAGAAAGACAATGCAAGCATCCCATTCAGAATGAATAGTCATCCTGAACATTTTATAAATAGTTGGATTTAAGAAATGAATGTGGTTGCTTTGTACCTCTATATTGTAATTGTCTACAGTTTCTCTATCCAAGGTGGCGTCGCTCCGGAGTGATATTACTCCTTGACTGTTGATAACGAAGGTACTGTTATCCATGATAAAGTGACCTTTAGAGAACCCACCCTGATCGGATAGAAAACCAGAAAAGGTAAATACATCAAAACAGATTTGGAATGCTTGTTAATTTGAAGGTTATTTAGGTATTGTGTAGTCTGCTTTTCTTCTCTCACCTCATCCTCATCTGTAACCTCCAAAGATACCACAGCAGTTCCACCTGCAAGGTTTTCATAGATGGACACATCGTACTGGCTCTTACTGAACACAGGAGCTTTATCGTTAACATCCTCCACCCACACTGTTACAGTAGCACTGCCAGTGAGAATAGGGGTTCCTCCATCTTGTCCCTCCACCTCTAGAGTGTAGCGCTTAGCTTTGCCATAATCCAGCTTTTCAGAAAGGATTATGTTACCAGACTCTGCATCAATGCTAAAAACGGGTGGTGTTGAAGGAGGCTCCTGTTTGACAATGTGATAGGTCACGACAGCATTTGGACCATCGTCTTTGTCTGTTGCCAAGACATTTACCACATTTGTTCCTACTTCAGCGTGCTCAGACACTGTGGTCTCATACGGTTGTTTGGAAAATATGGGAACATTGTCATTAATGTCAGTAACGGAGATGTCCAGATTGGTGGTGGTGGAACGTGACGGGCGACCCTGATCTTGGGCAGTGATCACTAAGTTGTACGTATCTTGGGTCTCCCTGTCAAGGGGAGCAGCTAGAGTTATCACTCCTGTTTCTTGGTCAACATTAAACCTCCCAGCACCTCCCAGGAGAGTGTACCGCACTTCTCCATTAAACCCTGCATCCGCATCCGTGGCTGTTACCAATGTTACATTATCTCCCAATGTGTGATTCTCTGGTACTAAGACAGTAGCAGGGTGATTTTCAAACACTGGACTGTTGTCATTGATGTCCAGCACCTCAACCAGGACTGATGCCTCGTCTCGGTTAGTTCCATCCGTTATCGACAGCTGCACAGTGTAGCTGCTCTTCTCTTCAAAGTCTAGTTTGACTTTGGTCGAGAGAACACCTGTAGCCTGGTTTATGGAGAACTTGTCAGCTTCAGTCTCAACTGCTAAGGTGACAGGAACAATAGGATCAATGGACAAAAAGTCCACCTGTGAATGGGAGAGTACACATTGGTTCATGATTAGACTGTTTACCAGATTTCCACTGTCATTGCTACTTGTATGTGAGAATAACCTAACCCAAAAATGATTAACATTTAAAGGGATGCATGCTAAGTAACAAGTCTTCCAAAGTTTTTTTTTTTACTTAATCATTATTTTAGTCTGTTCCTTACACAAAGCTGTCAGATAACTTCAGAAGACTTGGAAATATAGTGAACAAGTCTTTGAATGGTGTTTTTGGTATGCTTTTTGAAGATTGACAGTTGTATGCAAGACAAAAAAGCTTGAACACTTGTAAATTTCTCCTTTAGTATTCCACAGAAAACGAATATGGGTTTGAAACAACATTAAGGTGAGTAATAATGACAGCATTTTTCATGTTTTTTGAGATACGAGACTGTCCTCATAGACCCTCGTGGGAGACTGTTTAAACACTTTACAAAATTTCGAGTAGATTAGAGTAGACCAATGCTTCCATAGTTATAGCCAATTTCATGTTTTTTTCCCAATTATAGCACCACCAAGTGGCCAGGATCTGCCAGTTTTGCATGTGTCCTCAGACTGAGCCAATACAAATGTATACCAAGATTGGTAAATATATCTCTTTCTGTTTTTATTTCTTTAAATAAAGATTTGTTAGTTAGCTGGTTGTCATTTAGACCAGATTGTTGTCATCAAATGTTTGTATATCAGTTAAAGGGACAGTCCCTCAGGATAGAAGTTTTTTGTGCTGCAAGGACCTTGACAATGTCTGCCTCTGACTGATCCTCCTCCACTTTCCCCTGGTAGGTCTTCTGAAGGAACTGAGGATGAGAATCTCCAGGTGCCTTGACATCCACCATTGCAGAAGTCGATCTGCTTATAGCGCCCCCTAAATGTATGAAAAGGCAGTGCAGTGGTTTTTAAGCCAACAGGAATGTATCCACAGCCAGGTATACCTCCATAAAATGATAACTTACCATCTTTTGCAGTCACATAGAGTGAAAACTGAAGGATTCTGTTGTCCACAAGTGGGATTGTTTTAACTAGCGTAATCGCCCCATCATTCTCACTAATGCCGAAATAACCATCCTCATTTCCAAACTCAATGGAGTAGCTGATTTCACCATTTTGGCCTTCATCCAGGTCTGTTGCTTCGACCTTAGATGAAAATGTATGTACAGTATGTTTAATGAATAACTTTATTCCAATGTCTATGGTATAGTAGTCATCTTATAATGACATAATGGTTCCATAATCTCCAGAAATGTACTAAAATATTGATTGTGCTGGAAAACTATTAAATGACTCAACAAAACATTGAATTGTCACCTTGACAACCTGCATTCCAGTAGTCTGATTGCCGAAAACTTTGCCCTGATACTTGGAAGTTGTAAACTGTGGACTATTGTCATTCTCATCAAGCAGGACGATGGTGACGTCGGCTGTTGCTTTGTTGGTGGAAGGAGGCTTTTCTTGTGCTTCAACCTTTAGATTTTGGAGAGAAAATTGGCATATTGCTTATTGCTCAGTTGTGTATGAAAACACAGTTTGATTATAATTCTTAATTTCTGAAAAATCATAGTGATAATGATAATATGAGACTTATTGTTACTTGAAAACTGAAGCTGGTTGTGGTTTCTCTGTCTAGGTCCGCAGAACTTTTCACCAGAATTGTTCCATCAGGCCTAATAGAAAAAGGTACGGATTCTGGTATAATCTGGAATGTTCCTTCAAATCCTCCCTAGAAAAGAAGTCACTTAGTAAGTTCTTTTCTCATGCATTTTTTTGAATCTCACAATAATTATATTACTTTACAAAGAGACAGTGATGTTTTCAGGAACTGTACCAGGTCTGGATCAGTGACTCTAGTCTGAAGCACAAACTGATCCTGTGGTGAATTTTCCAGAATAGATACGGTGTACTCATCCTGGTCAAATGTTGGAGGGTTGTCATCCACATCTTTAATGTCGACGGACACCACAGCGTTAGCCGTCTTACTGGCATCATCCTGCTGAGATGCCTATTTATAAGGAAATCATGAATAGAAAATATAAACAAACACAATCCTGAAACCTCTTCAGATTCATGAATGTCTTCAGAAACGTCTGATACCTGTATGTGAACAGTTATCTGGTCGACTTCCTCTCTGTCTAGTGCCGTTGTCACAGAAATGACTCCACTGTTTTGATTGATTTCAAAGTTGCTCTGATATTCATTTGGAAAGACTAGAACAGAAATGTGGATATTTGCTGTGTTATTATCAGAAACTTCATATAGAAAATGACTATATTTCTTTATTCAAATAGAAGTGTGTTATTAGGTGTGTGAAGTGCTTGTTTTATCACAATTACTGTGCTTGACAATAGTTTGGTGGAATTTTCTATATTATCAGATTTAAAATCAGCGTGTCACCTCGAGCTCTCACACATCTACAGAGAAACTTTAATTTGAAACAGGAGGAGGTTATTTAGATTAGGACACATGTCATGTAAGTGTGTTGTAAATCTTCTGTTAACAGCACCTGCTGTTATGCTGTAAAGTACAGGCTCGTTGATGCCCGTGTCGCCATCTTGAGCTTTTATGGCCGCAGGAGTGACGTCTGAAAACTGTCCTACCTGTGCATGGACAGAAAAGACATGGAGGGTTTCATTTGTTTGATTAGACATGCGTTTAAATATTGATCATGATGTTATTTACCTGATTTTCCTCAATGGATGCCTTGTAGAGACTATGATCAAAATAAGGGTTTAGATTGTCAAAATCTTCAACCGTTATTGTAACTGCTGTGGTGTCACTGAGATCTCCTATATCCTGCAAAGAAACAGTGTTTTATTACTATCTACCTTCAAATTATAAATCATCCAAAAATGAAAAATTTGTCATTTGTTCTGGGTCCCCATCCACTTTCATTTAATGGAAAAAAGCAGACATTCTGCTAAACATCTCCTTTTGTGTTGCTCAAGATTTCATTTTTGTGTGAAGTATTCCTTTAAAGGGATACTCCACTTTTTTCGGAAATATGCTCATTTTACATCTCCCCCAGAGTTAAACAGTTGAGTTTTACCGTTTTAGAATCCATTCAGCCGAACTCCGGGTCTGACGGTACCACTTTTAGCATAGCTTAGCACAGATCATTGATTCTGATGAGTCCAGTAGCATTTCTTTCAAAATGACCAAAGAGTTTCAATATTTTTCCTATTTAAAACTTGACTCTTCTGTAGTTAAACCGTGTACTAAGATCGACGGAAAATGAAAAGTTGCGATTTTCTAAGCCTATATGACTAGGAACTACTCTCATTCCGGCGTAATAATCAAGGAACTGTGCGGCTGTACCATGAGTGCAGCAGGCGTAATGATATGACGCAGCGCCTGAAAATAGGTCTAATAGGTTAGACAAACTTAGTCCCGGTCACGTTGGAAGAAGTTACCGAGCTGGGGACTATTTTCAGGCGCTGCGTCATATCATTACGCCTGCTGGACTCATGGTACAGCCGCACAGTTCCTTGATTATTACGCTGGAATGAGAGTAGTTCCTAGCCATATAGGCTTAGAAAATCGCAACTTTTCATTTTCCGTCAATCTTAGTACACGGTTTAACTACAGAAGAGTCAAGTTTTAAATAGGAAAAATATTGAAACTCTCTGGTCATTTTGAAAGAAATGCTACTGGACTCATCAGAATCAATGATCTATGCTAAGCTATGCTAAAAGTGGTACCGTCAGACCCGGAGTTCGGCTGAATGGATTCTAAAACGGTAAAACTCAACTGTTTAACTCTGGGGGAGATGTAAAATGAGCTTATTTCCGAAAAAAGTGGAGTATCCCTTTAAAGAGAATAGACTGCTAAAGCAAGTTTGAAGTTTAGTGATCAAAGTAATCTGGAGGTTGGTAGGATGTCAGAGAGTTTGTCTTTACTTTAGCTTGCACAGTGAAGATGTACTGTTGAGCATTGTTGTAGTTCAGACGTCGTTTCAACCTGATGTTTCCGTCACCTCTTACTTCAAAATCATCTGGTGCTGGAGGCTGTTAATGAAGATGAAGTGATTAATTAGAATGAAACACTTACAGATTAATAATATATTATTTAGTTTCCTTTCCTTTAAAAGAATCTGCAAGTATCAAAACAGTAACTCTAAAAAAAAAAAAAAAACATGAAATTGGGCATGATTAAATGTTTAATTGATTGACAGCCCAATTGTAAATTTAACTTACAATTAAATTTCATCTAGTGACTGATACATGTAGTTTTGTGTAAACCTGCTGTGTTAATATTAAATAAAATATATGAGAATCATTCATGACTTACCAGTATAGAATATATAATATTGGTGTTTTCTGGAGAAACATCTGCATCTTCAGCCTTCACCCTGAGCACATCTGAACCCACAGCTGTCGTCTGGAGCAAAAGACACAGTTTACAAAGAGATGTGAGTCTCTGAGTGACCAAACACACTTCTGCTGTATAAAGATGTGACATTACACACACCTCTGACACTGTGGCGCTGTATGTTTTATTCTGGAAGATCGGAGGATTGTCATTGATATCCTGAACTTCTAACCTCCTGATGTTTTTCAGCTGAAATGGAGAATGAAGACTTTATAGTGAAGGTTTATGTGATGAATACTTTGTCTAATTAAATAATTTGATAATGTTATTGTTTAAACTTACCGGCTGGTTTTGGCAAGTGAGTGAATAATACAAAATCCCTCCTGACTAGAAGAAATAAAACACAAAGAGACATGTGGCACTTAATTTCTTTATGAGATTAAAAAATTAAAAAGTAATACTACCAACTATGCCAGAACGGGCAACTGTCGACTGTCAGTCAGTGGATAATATTGGTTTGTAGTTAATGATAAATTCCATTGAAGATATAAAAATTTAGAAAATGGAATGAGATTACTCTCTCTCTCTCTAAATATATATTATATATACTGTATATGTGGATCAGTGAGGAACAAACCTCCTTTAGTACATCAGCGTCCAGTGGTTTGATGGTTCGTACAGTAGCGGTTGAGGCTCCATTAGAGTAAATCAGCTCCAGAAATGTTACACCAATGGGAAAGATATGTGACTCCAGCACCAGACGATCATCAGGTCCGATATCAGTGATAATCTCTACATCTCCTGAAGGCCAGATCAAATACATATTCTGACACACAATCTAAACATAAATGCTAGTTAATTCCATTATTGTTCTTGCATTATACTCTTAATATTCACAAGCAAAGGCATTTTAAATGTTTTTGATCAAATATCAATTATTTTATGTTTCAATAAAAATCATATCATTTACAAATGTGAAAAGAAGCATCTAATATTGTGGACATTTCTCACCTACATATCCCTCCTGGATTTCCCCTACTCTGCTATCGGTTCCAGTTGCACAGTTTATAGGTAAAGTACCTGAAACAGAAACAAGTCATTGGTTTGAGGACTTAACAAACAGCCCTGTAAAGGCAATTCTACAAAAAAATTCTAAACACATTATAAGTGCTAGAAATGTATTGCTAAAACATGTTACAAAGACTGAGAACTGTGAAGTACTAAATTGTGGAGTTAGACCGTTTAAAGGTCCCGTTCTATGTGATCCCATGTTTCAAACTTTAGTTAGTGTGTAATGTTGTTGTTAGAGTATAAATAATATCTGTAAAATTATAAAGCTAAAAGTTCAATGCCAAGCGAGATATTTTATTTAACAGAAGTTGACTACAAAAAAACGGCTGGATTGGACTACACCCCTCTACATCCTGCTTTAATGATGTCACTAGAACCGTAACCTCCGCCCACAGGAACACAGGCGTATTGATGGCGAAATGTCAACAGACGTGGTTGATGTTTATCTATAATCGGATACCGCAAAAGTTTAATTCGAAGTTGTTAGTTTGCTCTGTCCATTTCACCACGGACTGTTTTTCTAACCTGGAATAATATCAAGCAGGCTTCTCTCAGCGTTTCATACTGACGAAGGGGGCAATTTCAACTATATTCCAGCAAGCGGTAAGTAGTGATTTAATATGGAAGTAGCGATCACTCTTCACATCGTTCGTTTCTCTTAGTAGGATGAAAATAATCTTACTTAAACTGTGATTAATATACAGAAAGCGATCAAAGAACAATCCCTTTCCAATCGCCCAAGCTGTCAATCACACAGCGCGAGTTTATCTGGACAGTCTTGCCAAAACTCGTTATGAAATCAATGACGCTGTTACACTGCACAACGAAGCTCTTACTGTATTTATGTGCCTCATGTTTGCATTGGTGAAATCATTAGTGATAGTGCAGAAACTGCGTTGCAATGATAAGATCTTTCACGCGATCAACAGGCTGTCATCTGCTCAGTGCTCATCACTGCAACCTTTTATGTGATGGTAGTAGATCTAAATACTTAAAAAACTTCTCATGATTCGTTAATCCAGATAGCTGTAATAGTAAAAACGTATAATAGCTGTAATAGTAAAAGTTTTCCAGATAGTTCCACATGTAATGCCAGATATTTCATATGCAAGCATGTCAGCCAATCACAGCAGAGGGCGTTTACACTGAAGTCTCACAGCAGACACGCCCCTTCAAACAGAGTGTTCAAACCAGGGAATGAAATCAGGCTAGGAAATATGCCTTTTATTTCTAAATTATAACAATTTTTGATCTAAAAAACATACTAACATTATAAGGGCACCCCTGGAAACATTATAAAATAATAAAAATAATCCATGGAATGGGACCTTTAACAGTTTTTCACCCTTGCTGTGAGCCGGATTTTTTGGGCGGGGCTAAAACGGGGGCTCGATGACGCACTGCGACCCCCTGAGCTTGATTGGGCCCCTACTTGATGACGCACGGAGTCACTAAGCCTATCGCTCAATCGCGAGTTACTATCAGACAGCCTACAGTTTGCTAGCTACTATGCCCACGGCTCTGGCTATGCCTTCGTCATGTAAATGCGTATTCCCTGGATGCAATCACTTAGAAAACAGATCGGTGTCCTTATTTAAATTTCCGAAAAATTATCATATCAAGAAGAGGTGGATTTATCTTGTGAAGAGCTAACGCGTTACCTTGATGGAGAGCTGATGATCACCACCACACCCGCCTCTGTAGAGATCAGGATAGTTTACTTTCGTTGGAGACAACTGGAATTCTCTGATAATCCGCTGTTACTGGTGAATGGGGCCGAACCGACTATCTCCCGCTGTCCGCTTCGGCCTTCATCCTCCCGTCGCGACGACATGCACGAGCTGTGCGCGAGTCCTATTTCCCGCGAGTGGGCGTGGTTTCAGCGCAGCCAGCGGACACGCCCCCAGCGTTTGAGAGCTGAGACTACTGCTCATTTTTTCGAGATTTTGATAGCTTATTTTATTTACTTGGCGGCTTTTTTAATCATTGAAATTGGGCTGGGTGTCTAATAACACATTTTTCGGTGGTATGACAAACTCAGAACACATACTTAATTTTGACTTTACAGGGACTTTAACGAACAGCTTAAAGCCTGAAAATGGCAGCACAAAATATACTAAATCACACAGTACAGTAAAAACAAGATGTATAACAATTTAAACAATTTAAACATGGGCATACAGTTTTATGATTTATTTTAATTTCCATTACTTTAATGATATGCTGGTGACATAGCCTATAGTAGACAGTTGTCATTCTAATCTCGGATTGGATAATTAATATTACTCCAATGTTCAAACTCACTGTCATTTAATCTTAAATCATTTCACTTATATTATTGAATAAAGCGGGTTCCTATTAAATCCTGACTTTTACTCACTTAGAAGACATTTGTCCTGTAAAACACATGCTTTTAAACAGTAGACAACAGCTAGAACTAAATATATATAACTAGATATGTCTTATAAAAGTAAGTTAAGCCTAACATCCAAATGTGTGAATTAAAAAATTATACTTCAGCTGGTTATGAATAAATATGACTTACCAATAGCACTCCTAGCACTGTGGACATGAAGACAAGCTGAAATAAATAAAACCAAGAATAAATCCATCTTTTCCATAATTCACTGTCAGTGCCGCCTGTATTATGAAGGCTGGCAGGGAAGAGAATGAATATTCCTTGTGTAATTTCTCCCTCTGAGCTCTTCTTTATTGTATGTCATAAACAGTTATGGCCTCTGGTGTAAGCAAGTATCAAAGGTGCTTCATAAAGGCCAATAATGAGGAGAAATGTGGGAGGGATTGTACGGAAATAGTTTCATGTTACAAGTTTATTTGAGGATGTCTGAGATTTTAAACAGATAGACTTTGCTATTGACCTTTACTTGGCTTCTTGTATCACCTCACACTCTTTTTCTGTCACATAATGGAATCATTTTAACTTGAATTATTAAGTTATTAATAAGTGAAGCGGAGTAATAGGAAGGATAATGAAACTGCTCATAACAATTTAATGATACAAGATCATGTTGGGGAAGTGATCATCCAAGTTAGAGTTTATTTTGTGACAATGACTGTAACACTTACATCATCCTTAATAATAAGCACTCATCCATTGCCATAAATCTAAATACCTTTTTGCTGGACTTTGGCCTGCAATTGAACAGGCTGTAAAGATACGTGACAACAATGACTAATTCACACCCTGCACTAACTCAGATGAGATTATAACAAAAAAGTCTATATCCTTTATTCCATGTTGCTACTGCCAACACAATCTTATCACTGCTTACTAGTTATGACCCTTGTTTATCAGAACTAGTGTTGTATTCATGCAGCAACATTTTAGTGACATCACAGAACAAATCAAAGGTCACACGCAATAACGCTGTATATAAAAGATTATTATTTTATGCTGATGATATATATAAAAAAAATTGGTATAGAGATGATAAAAAGGGTGAAAAAAACCCAACAACTAAATTTGTTGTCTCTTAATCTGCTGGAAGAAGGGATCATTCAAAACTCTGCTGGATAGTGGCTCTCCATGAGCAGGATTGGACAATAAATGGATCAGTTTATGCATGAGTGCAGAGGACTAACGAGAGGGCGTTCAGCGAAAAATCGGCACTGGCAGCTGGCAGCAGGAAGTAGCTGCCAATAAAACCGGACGTCAGCTGCCGCTAATAACCGCAAGTCGGAGGTGGATGCCGCTTTTAGCCAGGCAAATAAGTTATTATATCGAAAATATAAAATTTTAGTACTTATTTAAATAAAATACTTCTATAAGTAATTATTTTATATTATTTGATTAAAAAAGGTTTATCAAATATAAATCAACAACGAAGATCAAAAAAACAAAAAACAAAAATTAAGCTACACTTTATGTAGCCTAATTTATGAATGAGTGTACGTGTTTGTTAAATAATTAAATATATACATACAGAAAGAAATTAGTATTTAATCATATTTTATATTTGTTAAATATACATAAACATTCTTTTAAACTTAAATAATGAAAGTCCTGTCTAAAAGAAAAAAAAGAACATTACATTTTCTCATCAATGACCTTTATTTAAAATCATAATTTGCTATCATTTTAGTTCAGTTTTACATTTGCAGTACTTAAATACATTCTTGTCTTTGTTTAATAAAGCAGCTGTAACTTTTGAAACAGGCTTGTATGTTGTTCTGAAATCAGAATGATCGACAAGGTAAAGTTCGTAGACAAACTTTAAGATGGCTTGAAAAAGCCTAGCCAGAAAGTTTTAAAAAGTTTGAAAATGTTCTAGCATGGTTTAACATGATTTACCATTGGTGCTTCTCAATATCCTTCCTCGTCTCCTCACTCCTCCATCCTATGACCCGGAAACCGATCGAGCTCAGCCATCTTGAAGGACATCTCTCTAATTGCACCGCGAGAGGGCGAGGATTGAGGAGTGAGGAGGCTTCCTGAGGAGTCATGAGCGAGGATGCACAGGTGTATCCTATGCGGAGGAGTTTTATCGACTAAACGTGACGCGCGTATAAATTCTCCTCCCCCTTCACATCGGTCACAATGATTTTAATTTATACTTTACCTTTGCAGTTTATATAAACCACACATCTCACATATTTCAACAGGGTATATTGCTTTATTATTATTTATTATGAATTTCTTAAATAACCAAACTAGTACAACATAAGGTCAGATCCTTTGAGTGCAGCTGATGACACCATGAAGTGACGCTCGAGTGATTTTATACTATTCCAATGTATAAAAAAGCTTTCATTCGATTCCTCCGTCCTCAGTTTCTTTCCTTGCAGCCTTCCCTCGCATCCTACAGGGGGTGGAGCTGAGACGTGAGGAAAGGAAATGAGGTTGCACAAATAAGAATTGACAAGCACCCTATGTGGTTTACTAGGTATCGCCGGCGCCACCATTGACATGTGGTTGGTTGCTGCTACGTTGGATGATACTGATTGGCTGCCACGAATTGGCAGGTCCCTCCTAATTTGGTAGGGTGTCAACGGCAGCTACTTCCTGCTGCCAGCTGCCGATTTTTTCGCTGAACCCAAGGGGGCTATCCATCACCCGGAAAGCGTACCTTCCCCGGGGGCCACCATTGATTAGTAGACCATCACCTGCTGTTAGCATTCCATTGACTCCCATTCATTTTGGCGTCACTTTGACAGCGAATAACTTTACATCTGAGGCGTTTAAAGACTCCATTTGTCCATTATTTATTTCTAAAGAAACACGAAAATGTATAAAAGGCTCCATTACCTTACGTTACGTAGAAGCAGTTTTTGTAGAAATAGGCTAACGATTGCGTCATAACCACGTGACTCTCGGTCGCACAGTTGAGAGATTATCGTATAGACAAGAGGAGAAGCTCGCAGGCAATCGGGGAACGTGGATGGATAAAGTCAAGGGAGAAGCCCATAGAGAGTCATAAAGTTTCTCCTGCTCGAGAAACTAAAAGTCAGAGAAAACTAAAGTTAAAAACTCAAGGGTCAAGAGCCCAACTAAAGCAGACACTGATCTCAATCATGGTGACATAAAATGTATTTAAAAGTTTTTTACGCTTTATTTAAATTAGAATATTTTACTTTAATTTTATGTTTTTTGTTTGGCAGCCGTAGCTGCCAGTCATTTGACCATTTTTTTTTAATGATTTTTTTTACAATGAAGGTATTTGATCGTGATTATTCAGGAAATACCTGTAAAATAACTGTGTTTTTCAGTTTATTTAATTTAGGATGTTTTACCGTTTTTTTTGGGGAGCTGACAGTCATTTGACCATTTTATCATTTAACTGTTCTGTTACTGTTTAATTACAGATTATATTTGTAATTTTACATACATTTTTATGTAATTAAAAAAAAACAGAAAAAATATTGAATTGTAATAGTGAATTACTGGAATTTGTCATTAATGTCACAATACCTAAAATAACAGCTGACTTTTTATTTTACAGATATTATTTGTAATTTTACAGTGTTTTGAGTACAATTTAAAATTAAAGAATTTTTTTATTTTACAGTGTAGGATAGTTACCATCATGGTGACAAGTGATGCATGCAGCTTGATTTGAGAGCAAATAATCCCTTTATATTGTTGTGCTCATACAGCAAGTACTTCTGTATAACATACTATTGCTAATATGATAGTAAATTAGTATGTTAGCAGATAGCTTTTAAAAGCTTAGCATACTAAGTTTATACTTATAAAAGTGTTCACAGAGGGATTTAATGAAAGTTTTAAGTTAAATGTTTCGAGTTCTGCCGGTTTATTCGGGTTTACAGTGTTCATAGATTTGAGTTATATTAATTGAATGGACTTAGTACTATTAACTTTATTTACCCAAGTTATCTTAACAATAAGTTATTGAGTTACTTACACAAATCAAATATTTTTTTATGCTTAAATTGTTTGAGTTAATAAACTTAAATGATTTAAGGCAATTGGTTTCCTCAAACGGTTTGAGTTGAACTAACTCATCAGGTTTTACAGTGTGGCTGCACCCTATTAACAAAACAACAAACTAACATCACTGTTCCCCCTAACTACTTCAGCAGTTTTAAGTGTCCTACCACAAATAACAATGACACATCTGTTATATCACCTGTACTTCCTATTTCGTTTCAGTTCCCCTTTAAATCTGATAGCTGGACTCTCAATTAAACAACATATTTCAAATCAGCAACAAAATCTGATATTAACTGTCCCATAAATGTTGTTTTTAATGCTGAAATAACGTTAAAAATACCTATTTTTCAGGCTAGACCAGTCAATGTGCATGTACAAGTAAGGTTTCTATGGGAACCGGAGCTTTTAACGGGACCTGTAGTGCAATGACATTACGCGATTGGCTCTTTTACTTAGAAGGCGGGAGGAATTCCGCGCCATAATATGCGTAGCAGTTTCTCCCATTGCTACGTCCCAGTTCGCCTATTATCCGTACATTTCACTACATTTCTTCCCGAAACGGTAGAAAATTAAATTAGATGGAATGTGGAGGATTTTAAGTGTGATAAGATGGTTGACAGGGCAGTGACAGGATGCACGTAACTAAGCGACAGAGCTGTCCGGTTAAGATGCAGTTAATTAACAGACAGCTCACAGCTCCATAGGGAGCTGCCTTACTATCTACTCCCATAGGGAGCTGCCTTCTTAGGGCCGGTTTACACAGATCACGTTTTGCATTCTCCTGCACGGCTTTTTAATTGTTTTTCTATAACGAGATGCTTTAGTCAAGATAAATGTCTTTGCATTTTGACGCACTCTGCTCCGCCTGGCCTGCAGAGGGTGCTGTTGCATGTGCTGTTTCCCTCCAGGAGTTGTGGTGTGTAAAAAAACAACAACAACCTTAGTTCTACTTAGAGATGTGTGTATCTCCTACCCAAGCCTAATAAATTAAATGAGACTGTTATTGAAATTTAAATGCGATGGTCACTTCAAAGAAGTAATTGTACAATTATTAGTACAATTTATTTGATATTTTATCTGGAAGTTTAACTAAATATCTGTAACATAAAACCTTTTTAATGTTGGTTAGCTATTACCAAATGCCAAATCAATGATAATTAAAGACACAGAGGCTATATATATATATAAAAAAATCTACATTTATTTACATTTATACATTTGGCAGTTCTTGTATTCCTTGGGAATCAATCAAATGACTGTGGCGTATCCAGCACCACCTCTCCTGTTTGCTCTACAGGACCGCTACATCTGTCTTAACAGCTGTATTTTTCAGTATGAATTCTGTTTTAAATAACATTTCAATTCATAATAAAGTGTCAGTGACGTCTGGCTTCATGTCGGGTGATCCAGACAGCCACTATGAGACAGTAATATATAATGAGTGGAGCAGAGTGATGCTTGTCTCTTTGAAGGGAATTCGCCCTGTGTTGTGTCTGTTGTGACCTGAGTTTGTCATTGTGAGAGTCACATGACAGCTGATCCTGGAACTGAGGACACATGATCAAAGATGTTAAACCCTGTAACGCTGAAGCCCAGAGCCTGATTTCTGTCTAAAGCAGACCTGATACTCGTGTTGTTTCCTCCATGTTGCGGGAACTCAACCCTTAACAGCTGCCTACATCTCAGGTTTAGGATTAGGGCTATATATAGTCATAATCAAGACATCAGTTCATGAAGTCTTGTACTCCACTGAGAAGAAGTGAGGAGCTTTGATCCATCAGGGTGTTTTCAGAGGGCAGAGATGCTGTTTCCACTGATATCACTTCCATTCTCTCATTCTCTGTCAGGATCTGTTACTAACATCAACCTAAGAAACACACAAAGCATATAGGACAAAATTATAAATAAGAATTTAAATGTTTTACGACAAAATTATACTTAATAAATTATACTCCATGAGTTTGTCGTTAGAGCAAGGGGCTTTACCTCTCTGGATTCTGGGTTCCTGTTAACAAAAGAAGAAACATGTTTAGTCAAACATCTCAGAACAAACCGACATATATAAAAACATGGTAACTGATGCATATTTAGCATTTGAGAACAATCTTTTCACAAATTAGTTTAACTGTAGGCTATATCTTAACTTTAACAATATTTTTGCACTTACGTGTAAAAGTCAGCAGGATTGTCCATACTGATTCTTCTTTCAGGTTTAAAGACGGAAGTAATTAAACTCTGTCTATCAGAATCTGTGCCCTTTTTCATTTTCCTGAGGCAACAAAAATATGTATTGTAAATTTTCTTCAATGCGAAAAAAATACCCCTAAAACATGAGCAAAGTCAACACAAAGACAACTGGCATTGCATTACTGGGTTTTAGGAAAGCTACTACTGGCAGTCCAGGTAAAACAGAACAGACAATCAAATAAAAGAAAAAAATCAATTCTGATAGATAGACAGACAGATAGACAGACAGACAGATAGACAGACAGACAGACAGACAGACAGACAGACAGACAGACAGACAGACAGACAGACAGACAGATAGATAGATAGATAGATAGATAGATAGATAGATAGATAGATAGATAGATAGATAGAAAAAACTGCAGTTATATGGCCACAACTTACTTGACAAGATGGATAATTGTCGACACTAAAGTCACACTGATTACAGCCAGCAGAACACTGACAGCAATTGTGACGGTTTGACTGGATTCTCCAGAGTCTCCTGAACTGTCCTCCACTTTGATTACCAAACCAGGACCAAAAACCTTCTTCAGTTGAGATGTTAAATCTATGTTCTCACTGTTCAGTTTCCTGTGGGAGTGAAGATATTATTTCAGATGCTGCCCATTATACTCTCATCCTAATTATATAGAATAGATGTTATGCAGGCAAGAGGGAAATCTGCACACAACAGTATTTTAATGCACACATTTTTTTTTCACACACACACACACACACACACACACACACACACACACACACACACACACACACACACACACACACACATATATATATATATACAGTATATATGATATTTTTGTAAATATATTAGGCTATATTTTTGTAAATATATATTATATATATATATATTATATTTTTGTAAATATATTATATATCTATATATATATATATGCACTGATGTATCGACCAATCGCTACACTTTACCTATAGTCCATTTTCTGCATTATTTTGCATATATCTGCTTAACGGAGATATACAACCTTGTGGCAGATCATATTCACATGCTTCTTTATAATGAGCTTCGCCACAGATATTTGGTCTTCAGATATAGACTGCTCAATGGATCGATTGTGATTTTAAACTTAACAAAGACTTTCTTCATGCATAAGAATTTACCGGTTCTCACACTTCATTGGCAATCTCACAAGCATTTACCGACATGTTAGATAGATGGAAAATTGACAGATCAAGAGTGCACGCTGTTGTACCTGACAATGCGAGTAATATAGCTAAAGCCATGACAACGGTGATATTATGAGTTTGCCCTGCATTGCTCATAAAAGGCATATTAAAGCCAGTGTAATGTGACAGAATTGGTCAGTATGTGCCGAAATATCGTAGGCCACTTTAAACACTCGCAACTAGCGACATAAGCAGGATGTAGCCTAACTACGAGGTGGAATAGCACCTTCTATTCGATGGAAAGTCTTTTAGAACAGAAAAGAGCGCTCGCTGAGTACGCTGCAGATTTGAACAAATAACCAGAGAGATTAGCAAAGAAGATGCGTTCGTTACTGACATTATCCCCGTTCGAGACTCTAAAAAGGTTACACAGCAAAGAAACCGACAGTGACCACTTACATTCAATAATTCAGAAGTCGGCTTTTAGTCATCATAAAAACACATAGGCCTAATAGTGTTTACGTCATGCTTTATTTGTAGATATCGCACAACAATAAAAGAAGGGCTCATATAGACAAGTGAATTAACAACAAAATCTTTCTCTGCCATGTGCAACAAAATTGTATCTAGCACGAGAGCGCTGGGCCGCTGATCAATGTAACCATGCTGCTAATGTAATGAACGAGAAAAGAAATCAACTAAGCTGCGATAAAGCATGGATACTTTTGTTTGTGAAGAAGAATTTACCCCTTACTCTTAAACATGGGAATTGAATGATGAGTGGTTGTGGGCCTAGGTGTTCAGAATTGCTAATGTTAATGTAATTTAAGAACATTCAAAAAAGTTAAAAATGACCAATTTGATGTTCAATGATAAAGCAGAAGTGCTTTTGTTTGCTTTTAAATGTGAGCCTATAACAGGAGGGCTTTTTAGAATTCAGTCAATGTTAATATTAATTAATTACATTCAATAAGTTAAGAAATCTGAATTGAATCTTCAGAATTTAGTTAATGTTGTTAGGTTTAAGTAAGGATAGTACTGACTAACACGATAAGAGCAATCCCATATGATGTCACTCACCTGTGAATGATAAGACTGCTGTGTGTGTAGACTCAAAGGAAAACGCAGCTTTTATGTTCACATGTAGATTATTTTGGACAATGATTTCTTTTCATTTTGGGACTATCATCACCACCGTGTTTTAAAAGACAAAAATAGAAAAAAGAAGAAAACCTGAACGCAAACGGTACGCTTGTGCTTTACTGAAAACACGGGACATCCACGCTGCACGTCGCCAGGTCAGACAAATGCAGGTGAGTGGCCTCTCTCTGGGTAGTTGTTAGCTGACACACGCACACATATACTTGCATCCATGCATTCATGCATTTTGGACATACTTGCATACATGCACATTTATTTTGCATCTCATAGGGAAAGTTGTTTTGGTGTTACCACGGATAACTACAAACATAAAACCCCTAGTCGGCTGTAGTAGTTATATATTACAAAAATGTGATAGAACGTGATAGAGAAAATAAACTAAACAGACATGAGGACATGAGGTAAGATTTGATATAACAAAGTGTTTTGCACCTACCCAGCAAATACATTTGCATGAGGCTACGTCTGTGGCACGTTGCATTTCTGCTATGGCAACGTTGCTGTCTACGTGCTCATAGAATTGTAAAGACACGCCAGGGCTGTAGCAACATTGTTGCGCAACATTCAGCAACTGAGAGACGACGTTCTGGCCATTTTTTTTATGCTAGATATAGATATCCCCCATTTAGCATGTTTTGTGGTTAATTTTTAATTAGCCATATGTTAAAAAATGATATACTTTTTAAATATTGTTTATCCCTATTATTTATTATGGGCCTAACAGTAAATTCATTATAATCAACATCTACAAGTGTACACTTTGAAGAGTAAAAATGACATAGAAGGTTACCTAATTCAACTTTATTAAAACTGCATATGGTAATCAAATTGCACTTCCAAAAGTCATACATTTGTGAGAAAACAAAACAGGGATTAACGTTTACTAGCATGAGCAGACATGAGAAAATTTAGCAAAGAAACGGATGAGATGAAAAATGAAAGGAAAAAATAAACAGTTGTGCGAGCAGTTACAAACTTTTTTTTTTTTTGTGCGTTTAAAAAAAGGAAAAAGCATTAACGTGCAACAAGTAGGCTACGCGCTGAAATCAATTACTCATCATTAAAGTCATTTTGGCTTCATACTTTTGGCATAAAGTTATTAAATATTTGTCATACCTGACCAGAAGATGTTCAAATAAATGTCACATTAGACAAGGAAGTTGTAGGTTGTGTTTGAATAAGTACGTATCTTATTTAGCTGAGGTAAATTAAACCCAATTCTCACGTATGGATTGCTCGATGAAGAATGAGAGACGGCCCAATTTAAAAGGCTGATTTTCGCGCTTCAGGGCAGTGACGAGTACATATGTCGTCCAGTGGTTGTCCAGACACCGTTGGCACAACCTTAAGCAATGGCCCTGAACGGTGGTTCAATGTCAACATTGTGACAACGCTGTAACAACCTTCACCACATAACGAAGTTATAGCAACCTTTTGGCCATGTTGTTAAAAAGTTGTTAGAAGGTTGAGTACGTTGTGCCAACGTTCTGTGTTTGCTGGGTATGCCTCGATTTCGCTTTGAAGCAACTAATGCATTTTTTGAAGCATTTGAGAGAATTGCTGCAGAACGAGATTGAATCCATTTCAAATGAATTGGCTTCAAATGAATCCATTTGCTGGGTTGTTTTTTTCACGTAGTGCTAGGTAAGTCAACCTGATTTTGAAGGTATTTCATGTTAAATAATAAAAATGCACTCTTAAATCTCATTGGACAAGAACATATTCATATTCAGTATTTTTTATTCAATGGCATATCAGTCTTTTGCAATCATAAAATACTCAAAAACATTTAGTAAACGTTTCAGGATGTGATAGGAGCAGCAAGCAATAGCCTCGTGGGCAGTCAAAGTTAAAATGGAAATGAAATGTACTCAGATTAATTTTATAACTGATCAAAATTAACTTAATTGACTTAAAGTCAGAGCACTGACCACAAGGCCATCTGCTCCAACCATTATAACTGTTTATTGTAAACATGTTTACTGTTTCCTTGCACATTTCCACATACTTAATAAACTGATATTAGTTCAACTTACTCTTTGACCTTTGTGGCTTGGATGACATCACCACTGGAGTTCATGGCGATGAAACTGACGTAAGTTTTGTCTGTAGATTCTCTAAGAATGGTGCGCATCTCATTCCCATCCTCAGCTCTCAGACTGAGGATTTTCACAGTCCAGCCTAAAACTTTCCCCATGGAACTGAGGAAAAAAAAAACACAGATGGTGTATAGAACACAAAACAATAAGAGGAGATATCAAGAAGTACCAATTCAGTCCAGTTTGTAAAACAGAATATATATGTATTTTTATTAAACTGGCTTATAATGTTTTGCTCATGATCAGCGGTGAGCTCAGACCTCCACAGGGTCAGGTGTAAAATCGCTTTCCTGGGTGGGGGTGTTGGTTCCTCTCAGTGAGGCACCATAATATGACCAATTAGGGGACTTTACTTTTAGAGATTAAAGGGGCAGATGCTAAAAAATCTGCCCACCCATCACCTATATAACACGTTTCAATAATGAACAGAGATTACTTACTCTTCCATCTCTGGTGTATTCTTATCCACTATGTATACGGGCCGGTTTAAGGAGATTACTGAGACGCTGTCACAATGCACACTTTCTTTGACTTTAATCTGTAGGCGGCAAACACAAGAACTCACAAGAACACAATAACTCATTATATTGACTGCTCTGTTTTACTGCTTTCTTATTCAAAATGCCATTGGTGGTTTGAAAGAGTCTTTCAAAAACTTTCCCTTTTTTCTCTCTCTGTTTCTGCTCACCTGTACTGTTGTAGTCGTGAACAGCCCATGTTTATCAGTGGCTTTAACCTGAAAGGTGGATTGATTGCCTCCAAATCTGGATGCATCCAGTACGTAGACCTGACCAGTGCTTGCCTCCACATCCAGCAGAGTTGTGGACTCCAGCAGGGAATACTGCAGTTCTGAGCTCTCGCACATATCAGGGTCCAATGCCTGAGGGACACAACACCACATTTCAACCACTTTAACTACAATAATATCATGAAATCAATTGTAAAACATTTTTTTGATGTCAGGCACTTCATATATAGACCCATTTAGGGGATCCCATCAGGGGATAATGTTATGGATTTAGTTTTGAACTTTAATTACATTTTATAAATTAAGCAGCTCGTAAACATACTTTTTCAACAGAAGAATTTAAATAACCTGTTAAACATGAAAGTATTTTTCCTTAAATATAAATGAAGGGTTCTTTAAAAAAAATTTTTTTTAAACTTAAACAAAAATTATGCCAGGAGAAAAAAAGGCAAGTCTGATCACTTTGAAAAATACATCTCCTCAACAAGACCCATGATTTGAGGAATCATTCATGTCCGTAGTACAGATGGCATGGGATGAGTTAAGGGTTTGAACAAAATCACTGGCCGTTTAGTATGAGCAATAACAACAGTAACAGTGATGTTTGCCTTAGTGAACACCACTTATTACAAAATAGATCTGACTACATCCACTGCATTTATATCTGTGTCTATGCCAAGCCACACTCACCTGCACCTTCACTATAGGGAATTTGTATGGAGAGATACTGAAAATTTCTGCTTTATAATTTTCAGCATCAAACACAGGAGCCTCATTCACGTTCTCAACCTGAACGCTGACCTGAAGATTGTGAGAAAAAGAAAGTCAAATTCTCTGTGCCAGCTTTCTTTTAAGAAGAGAAACTTTGTCTTTGAAAGAGTAGTACTTAGGCCAAAAACATACTCCAGGTAAAATAATAATCTAGGTAGTATGTGGACACAAACACATCTAGCGGCACAAGCTTGTGTCATTACATTCTGATATATATATATATATATATATATATATATATATATATATATACATATTATGTATTAACATAAATTGGATACTTGTGTAGAGTTTGTTTCTGGCCTTAGTTTAAAGTAAGGATAGTACCGTTGTCTCTGCAGTGTTTGCAGGAGTTCTGGAGTCTATGGCTTCTACTGTGAGGATGAACCACTCCTCTTTCTCCTTGTCCAGCGGTCTGAGAGCTTTTATGGTTCCCTCACCATCCACAGAGAAGACATCCTCATGTGTCTTCATGTTATAGCTGACCGTAACCACTGGACTACTAGTTAATGCCTTGACCTTGCCCACTGTTGAGGCCTCAGGTTCATTCTCTTTTATTGTGAAGTTGTAGAAGGAGCTTTCAAAACTCACACTCTCAGTGAGAGAGGCAATTTTGAAGTGGATCAAGACTTCGGCTACAGAGAGAAGAAAGATGTTAATCTTGACATGTTTATCAAATCAGATTTTAATAGTTAAGAAGGAAATAACTGCTCCAAATAAGAATTGCTCACATGATCTGCATTGTATTAACACCAGATTCACTAAAGAAATTACGCAAACCAAGCCCAAACCTTCATCAGATTCTGGTGGTGTTCCATGATCTGTCGCTATAGCAGTGAGGTTTAGCAGCGTGTCTTCTGTGACCTCGCTAAGGTCAGAGGTCAAAGTGATGACTCCTGTTTCAGCATCCAATGCGACCATTGAGGAGTCTTCAGAGAAACTACAGAAAAACAACATTCATGCATCTGTCTTAAAGGAGTGATGTAGGTAAGTGTGTTCATTGTTTAGCCTTCATGTTATTGATCCTAATGAAATGAAGTTTAGTTAGCTTAACCTCAGACCCCGTGTCCACATACGTGGACACCACATTTTTGGCTGTGTGCAGCTTAATACTTAATTCTGTGTAACTGGAACTGGTTTTTCACAAACATGGACACTTATACTGCCATCTGGTGGTGTCAGGAGAAAAAAAAAAGTAACATAAATAATTTCAAGATGGCGGAGAACAGAGGCGAAATGTCACGCAGCCACATCAGACCAAAACGCCCACAAGGTAAAAAATGTAATAACATTTCATCGTTGATTCTTGTTAAGTTATGCATAATAGTGTTGTATGATTAAAATGGCATGCACATTTGACAAACTTTTGTAACAGGAAAGATTTACTAGGCTGCTAAACTTGATGTCCACATATGTGGACATTGGGACTTAACTTCGATGAAACTATAAGAATTTTAGCAAAAAAAATGACAATTTGTAGTTGCACAACTTGCGAGCTTCGTGGCGCGCGTGCACACACACACACACACACACACACACTCTCTCTTGATCACTCGCGATCGCACACACAGACACTCTCTCTTGCCCATTCACGATCGCGTGCGCGAACATACACACACTCTCTTGATCACTCGCGATCGCACACACAAACACTCTCTCTTGCCCATTCACGATCGCGTGCGCGCGCACACACACACACACACACACACACACACACACACTCTCTTGATCACTCGCGATCGCACACACAGACACTCTCTCTTGCCCATTCACGGTCGCGTGCGCGCGCGCACACACACACACACACACACACACACACTCTCTTGATCACTCGCGATCGCACACACAGACACTCTCTCTTGCTCATTCACGATCGCGTGCGCGCACACACACACACACATTCTTGCTCACTGCGATCGAGCGTGCACACACACACAAATAAAAATAACATTCCTAGTTTGGAGAAGTTGAAGTTTTGGAGTGTTACAAAAAAGAAAGCAACTTTTCAATTTTTTTTTTTTTGGATATGTTTTTTATTTGGATATAAATTTTGTTTTTCCATATCAATGTTCAGAAGTGGTGATCAGTTGACAGCTCCGCCCCTCTCTTCACCGAGTGTCCAAGATATACAGCCAGAGGCCAGATGAAACGTCCACAAAGTCACAAAGTCGATCATCGACCTCCGGCCTAGGGTGTCCTGGTGCCACGTGCACTGATGGACACCCTTATGCTTGAACATGGTGTTCCTTATGGACAAACTGTGACTAGCCCGCTCGGGTTCAGATCAGGGGGGCCATTCCTCCCAATCACGCCCCTCCAGGTGTCACTGTCGCTGCCCACGTGGGCGTTGAAGTCCCCAAGTAGAACGATGGAGTCCCCAGTCAGAGCGCTATCCAGCACCCCTCCAGGGTCCAGGGATCAGGTCGTCGAAGCCCCCGCCTTCGACTGCCGCCCGATCCTCTAAGCACCGGCCCCTTACAGTCCCACCTACGGGTGGTGAGCCCACGGGAGGGCAGCCCCACGTCGCTTCTTCGGGCTGAGCCCGGCCGGACACCATGGGGGAGGCCTGGCCACCAGGCGCTCTCATACGAGCCCCACCCCGGGCCTGGCTCCAGGGTGGGGCCCCGGATAAATTTTCCAACTCACCTGGGCTGAGCTGTGGGTCATGACCGAAAAGACAAGATCCCGGATACAAGTGGCCGAAATTAGCTTTCTCTGCAGGGTGGCTGGGCGATCCCATAGAGATAGGGTGAGAAGCTCGGTCACTCCGGAGGAGCTCAGAGTAGAGCCGCTGCTCCTCCACATCGAGAGGGGCCAGCTGAGGTGGCTCGGGCATCTGTTCCGGATGCCTCCTGGACGCCTTCCTGGGGAGGTGTTCCGGGCACGTCCCACCGGGAGGAGACCCCGGGGAAGACCTAGGACACGCTGGAGAGACTATGTCTCCCGGCTGGCCTGGGAACGCCTCGGTGTCCCCCTGGAAGAGCCGGACGAAGTGTCTAGAGAGAGGGAAGTCTGGGCATCTCTGCTTAGACTGCTGCCCCCGCGACCCGGCCCCAGATAAGCGGAAGATGTATGTATGTATGTTCAGAAGTTATACAAGAGTAACAACGAAAAATGTTCAGGCACAGGCTGTAAATAAAAGAGATTTGCACTTTGTTACACAATGGTGTATTGATTTTTTCCTGTGAATTCAGACCCAGTGTCCACATATGTGGACATCATTTTTTTCAAAAAGTGCTTCATGTTCAAAGATAAATTCTGGTTATTATATATATTGGTCCCCTCCTAACCCCAAAAAGCTAGAAGAAATCTAAAATGCACGCCAAACCAAAGCTCGGGTCTGAGGAGGTTAAGCTTACCTGTAGCTAATTAGCGTGTTGTTTCCAGCATCTTTATCTGTGGCCGAGAGCGTCAGCAGCACATCTCCAACCTTGGCGTCTTTAACCAGAATGCTTTTGCTGTAGGTGTCGGAGCTGAAAACTGGAGCGTTGTCATTGACATCTGTGATACTGACCCTCACTGTGGTGATGTTCTGCAGAAAATGAACCCAAGCAACCCTTTGTAGTGCAGACCAAAAGTTCATATTTGAGATGTCTAGTATCTAGCCTAAGGATTGTACTAGTATCAGGTATCAAGAGCTTTTAATATGAACATAGAGTTGGATCCACAGTGTCAAGGTAGCTTCTTTGTCAAGAGAGCAGATCATCTGCGCAAAAAAAAAAATTCTGCCTCTGGTTTGCGTCATTTGTAACCTTTATAGCAGGGCTTCTCAACTCTAGCCTTGAGATCCACGCAGAGTTTAGCTTCAACCTCTATCAATCTCACCTGCCTATAACTTTCTAGTAATCCTGCAGGAAAGTGGACCTTGATGAGGAGAGTTGAGAATCCCTGCTTTAGAGCATTGGTAGCCAACCCTGATCCTGGAGGGCTACTATCCTGTAGAGTTTAGCTCTAACCCTCCAACCAAACACACCTGAACCAGCTAATCAAGGTATTCAGGATTACTAGAAACGTTCAGCCTGTACCTGCCTGTAGTTTGTAAGTAATCCTGAACACCCCGGACAGCTGGTTCTGGAGAGTTTGTTTAAGGTTGTTCAACTCAAACAAAACCCTAAAAAGTCTTTCAAAGATTTGATTCCATGAAGCTCGCAAACTCTGGAAAATCAAGCGGCATCAAAAGTGATGAGTCACCCATAGTGTAAGTACACAGCTGTCGTCTGGAGCAAAAGACACAGTTTACAATGAGATGTGAGTCTCTGAGTGACCAAACACACTTCTGCTGTATAAAGATGTGACATTACACACACCTCTGACACTGTGGCGCTGTATGTTTTACTCTGGAAGATCGGAGGATTGTCATTGACATCCTGAACTTCTAACGTCCTGATGTTTTTCAGCTGAAATGGAAAATGAAGACTTTATAGTGAAGGTTTATGTGATGAATACTTTGTCTTATTGAATAATTTGGTAATGTTTTAGTTTAAACTTACCGCCGGGTTTGGGCAAGTGAGTGAATAATACAAAATCCCTCCTGACTAGAAGAAATAAAACACAAAGAGACATGTGGCACTTCATTTCTTTATGAGATAAAAAAAATGAAAAAGTAATACTACCAACTATGCCCGAATGGGCAACTGTCGACTGTCAGTCAGTGGATAATGTTGGTTTGTAGTTAATGATAAATTCCATTGAAGAAAAAAAGAATAAAATAAAATAAAAATTGAGAAAATGGAATGAGATAATTACTCTCTCTCTCTCTCTCTCTCTCTCTCTCTATAAATATATATTATACTGTATATGTGGATCAGTGAGGAACAAACCTCCTTTAGTACATCAGCATCCAGTGGTTTGACGGTTCGTACAGTAGCGGTTGAGTCTCCATTAGAGTAATCCAGCTCCAGAAATATTACACCAATGTCAAAGATATGTGACTCCAGCACCAGACGATCATCAGGTCCGATATTAGTGATAATCTCTACATCTCCTGAAGGCCAGATCAAATATATATATTCGGACACACAATCTAAACATAAATGCTAGATAATGCCAGTATTGTTCTTGCATTACTACTATTGTAATATTCACAAGCAAATGCATTTTAAATGACCATAGTGTTTTTTTTTTAAATATGAATTATTTTATGTCTCAATAAAAATCATATAATTTACATTGAAATAAAATAGTCTAAATCTTCTAAGTCTTTTGCTTGCAAATGTGAAAAGAAGCATCTAATATTGTGGACATTTCTCACCTTCATATCCCTCCTGGATTTCTCCTACTCTGAGATTGGTTCCAGTTGCACAGTTTATAGGTAAAGTACCTTAAACAGAAACAAGTTATTGGTTTTAGGACTTAACAAACAGCTTAAAGCCTGAATATGGCAGCACAAAATACACTAAATCACACAATGGGCCCTATCTTGCACCCAGCGCAATTGACTTTGTTTCTCTATGTATCATTCCTATTTTGCACCTGCGCACAGCAGACTTTTTCCTCCACAGACGCACGTCGGTAAACTAGCAAATGCATTTGCGCTCCCGGGGCGCGGTTCAGCGCAAAGAGGAGGCGTGTTCCGGCGCAAGCGTTCCCTGGTGCTATTTTGCAGGTTTAGAAAACAATTCCGTGTTGCGCATGATATTCATATGCTATTTTAAGGGCGCATGCTTGGCCATAATCAATGTAGCGTGTGCACAACGCGCATACACTTTGCTTATCTCATCTACACACAGACGCAGCAGTTCTCATTTTTAGAAAACCATACATTATTACAAGGAAAAATATTAACACACGAGGGAAATCATTGTTGTGTCCATGAAGATGTGAAAAAATAGGCATAAATCTAGCTTACACATTTACCCAAATTATTATACGCCTGTTTAACCAAAGCTAATTTGGGTGGGTTTCTCCCATCCCCAGTGTAACTTCTCTGTGTTTTACGGCCCTGACGAGAACGTCGGTCTCCTCGGCTGTGAACTGCTCCTGGCGTGCGCCTGGCAAATCCGCCGTTATAATAGCAATCCGCCATGGAACAAACGTGCCTGCTCTTAAAGGGAATGTGAGATGTCGCTCTGATTGGTTTATTTCACGTTACGCCCAAACCACACCTATGAATAATGAAGCTACTTCAGACCAACCCATTTTAGATTTGCGTCGGGCGCAAGAGTCATTTATCCCGCCGGTATAATAGCAACAGCGACCCAAGACCCGCCCACAAAGTTACTTGTGTTTCGCTTGATACTTGTGTTTCAGATCGTTAAAATAGTGCCCAATATGTAAAAACAAGATGTATAACAATTTAAACATGGGCATACAGTTTTATGCTTAATTTTAATTTCCATTATTTTTTTACTGATATGCTGGTGACATATAGTAGACAGTTGTCATTCTAATCTCGGATTGGAAAATGAATATTACTCCAATGTTCAAACTCGTGTCATTTAATCTTAAATCATTTCACTTACATTATTGAATAAAGCGGGTTCCTATTAAATCCTGCATTTTACTTTATTAGAAGACCGTTGTCCTGTAAAACACATGCTTTTAAACAGACAACAGCTAGAACTAGGCCTCACATCCAAATGTGTGAATTTAAAATGTTTATTTCAGCTGGTTATGAATGCATTTTGACTTACCAATAGCACTCCTTACACTGTGGACATGAAGACAAGATAAAATAAATAAAACCAAGAATAAATCCATCTTTTCCATAATTCACTGTCAGTGCCGCCTGTATTATGAAGGCTGGCAGGGAAGAGAATGAATATTCCTTGTGTAATTTCTCCCTCTGAGCTGTTCCTTATTGTATGTCATAAACAGTTATGGCCTCTGGTGTAAGCAAGTATCAAAGGTGCTTCATAAAGGCCAATAATGAGGAGAAATGTGGGAGGGATTGTACGGAAATAGTTTCATGTTACAAGTTTATTTGAGGATGTCTGAGATTTTAAACCGATAGACTTTGCTATTGACTTTTACTTGGCTTCTTGTATCACCTCACACCCTGCACTAACTCAGATGAGATTATTACAAAATAAAAATCTATATCCTTTATTCCATGTTGCTACTGCCATCACAATCAAAGTTTATCTTATCACTGCTTACTAGTTATGAGCCTTGTTTTTCAGAACCAGCGTTATATTCATTACAACAACATTTAATGACATCACAGAACAAATCAAAGATCACACACAATAACACTGTACATAAAAGATTATTATATTTTATGTTGATGATATGTAAAAAAGTTTTTAAAAAAATTGGCATACAGATGAAAGTGCAAAACTGTGAAAAAAACTAAATTTGGTGTCTCTTAATCTGCTGGAAGAAGGGATCAAAACTCTGCTAGATAGTGGCTCTCCAGGAGCAGGATTAGACAATAAATGGATCAGTTTATGCATGAGTGCAGAGGACTATAACCCTGCTCCTGCAGAGCCACTGTGCTTCAGAAAACCTGCCTGTGTGTTTTCAGGTGATCCTGAAGAGCTTGATTGGCTGCTTCCAATTAGGCATAACTGCAGCCCTGAGATCTCCGAAATGGGGCAGGAACTCCATAAGTGGGCAGAACCTCCGAAAGGGGGCGGAGTCTCCACACGCAAAGACTTTCTCGTTTCTCCATTGGCTCTGGCTTCAGTCAATTGTCATTGACTTACATTTCAAAATAAAGGTTCATGAATTAAAAGTTGTTTCTAGTTGATCTAAAATAAAAAAATGATAAAATATGGACTGCCCGGCTCACATTCTCATGTTACATAATCTTATTAACTGATTATCTCCTACACTGCCATTTTCTCTAGCACACTATTCAGCGCAAATCCTCCCATGCAGTCAATTTCACTGGTTAAGGTTAGGTTATAGCGTAGCATTTGTTGTCGCATTGCATTGTGGAAATCATCACTGTGATTGACATGACCAATGAAATCTTTAGAATCTGCTGTGGGGTGGAGTTTGCACAGAACTGGGTTGGGGGAAAGAATCACGCATGCTTGTCATGGACCCGTCTGTCAATGGGAGGAACCACGCCCTATTTTGGAGCTCTTACCCCATTTTGGAGATCTCCAGGGCTGTTTCCGAAATCACCCCCTATACCCTTAAATAGGGCACTATTCGAGGGGACAGCAATTTGTAGTGGTGTCCGAAACCATAGTGGAAGTTATCAAGTGCACTCATTCAATCCCACAATGCACAGCAATAACGAGTGTACAACCGATGTACGCTCAACAGAGCTAGAGAATACCTATAATGTACACGTCAAATTAATTCCTATGTCTCACCAGAAGATAATTGATTATTAAACTATTTCATTAAGGTTTATACATGCTATAGTTTTCATGACAGAGTTCAAGATAACTCTTTTCATCTTACTACTGGAGCTGATTCAAATGATTATTAAACAGCAAGCACAACTATGCAAAAGCGGCAGCCCTTCGGCGCACTAAGTGTCCAAATTTACTCACTCATTCAAGTGGACTATTGTCATGAACTGCTCTGAGACACAAAGGTTGAGGATCCAAATGCAGTATTTACTGAACAGGTTAATACAAAGACATAATCCAGATAACAGGCAAGGGTCATACACAAACAGACAATCCAAACAATAACAGATCAAGGCTGAGGCAAAGAGAGAAATCCGAGGGAGCAGGCAGAGAATCAAGAGAACCAGGACACGGGAGAAACAGGAAACAAACACTCTCAGAAATGCAGTGAGACAACACACAAGACTTCGCAGGGAATGAATGAGTGTACATGGTTTAAAGCAACAACATGGAACTTTTCCTCTGCGGTCGCCCTACAGGTTGGAAGCGGAATTGTCCATTACCGCTGTCGTAAAATGATTTACGGTTACTGTCAACGCATTCTCATCCCCAAATCGTCACTTTCAAACATTCTTCAATATCCGACGCACGCTTCGGTTATGGGTAGGTTTAGGTCTGTGGTAGGGTTATGCGTCTCATATGGATGCTAAAGGGTGCTTTGTGCGTCAGATATTGAAGAAATTTTTAAAGCGTCTGTATATGACGACTTGGGATGAGAACGGGCTGTTACTGTATATGAAGCATGCAGGTTTTTTTCATATGGTCAATGATAATATTATTAATCTTCCTCCTTTCATAATTTATATATGTTTAGTAGACTAAACATTTTAACTCAAACATTTGCGATTTGCATGTCGATTGCAATGCTCAAATCTGAACGAGAATGATAGCGATAGCATCCTAACCATCTAAACCTAGCATGTTAGTGTTTACTAGCTACCAGATTGATAATTCGCTCATCTACTAACGTTAGCTGATTCATGAAGATAAATGGAGGACCAGATAGTTTCCGTAACGTAGCCAGGCAGACAACAGATTAGAAAAACTAAAGATAGTATGCAAGCAATTTACTTACTAGTTCAACAGCATGACGGCCAAGTCAGCATCGGTCTGACGATAAGCTCACGCCAGCGAGCAAACGCTCGACCAATATTGATCCTCGTCCTGCCTTTCAGTTTATCACTCTCCCTTTTCCTCTTCCGACTCTACTCCGACAAAACCTTGGACTTCTTACGTTTCACTGCTGCTTCAGCCATGACGAAAACAGACGCACGAAAACAAACGCGCTGGTTGGCCTGTCACGGCCGAATTTGAGGAAGTGGTGGGGGAAGTGACGTATGCCGTAAAGCAGTCGAATTTTGTAGTTCTTTTTGAGCTCTGGTTACTACCCGCACCCCGAAGTTACATAGTGCCAGTAAAAGCGATACAGACCCCGTCAGGCTCTGGCAGACGTGTCATTCAACCTATTGTAAGTCGATGTACCATCACAAGGGTCTTGGAAATATATTATGAAGGTTGAAAAACTACATGTTGTTACTTTAAATAGGCTGAGACTAACAAGGTAATGAGACACAGGTGGATGCAATCAGAGATGATGAGTCCGGGCAGTGAGTTATGGGAAATGTAGTTTGTGAGGGTGCCCTCTGGTGGCTCTCAAGGGCACTCCAGCTGGTGACCGTTACAACTATATAAGTGGAGTAATGTAGGGAATAGTGAATGAGGGTATGGGGAGATTTCGAACACAGCCCAGGCTCCAGCTATACCCTTCTCACTGCTTCAGGTGTGTTTGATTATGGTTGGCGCTAAATTCTGCAGGACAGTGATGGCGTGTCCGAAATTGCATACTGTAGGTATGTAGCCTAATACATTTGAATTTGGACTTCGCGACCGTTAAAAAGTATGTTATAGTATGAATGTGTGTTGTGTAGTATGAATGAAATTGGAAAGTACTCCATACAACATTGTGTTACTGTCACGTAACCTACCAGCGTCAGCATTGCTTCACTGTCATTCACAAATCCTCTCCAGTGGCCTCATGGGATAGAAAAGTGTCCATAAAGTCCCTTTCAAGGACAGTCTGTTCACTCGACGGCCATATTTGCAACGCCTCCGGGCAGCTAATTCGGGCATCCAAAGTCCTGTCTAGCTGAAATCTGCTTGCCGAACTCACAATTTAATAACATATTTCAAATCAACAACAAAATCCGACATTAATATTGTTTCTTATGCACAAATAACTTTAAAAAGGCATATTTTTCAGGCTAGACCAATCAATGTCAGATTTCCATGGAAAACGGAGCTTTTAACGGCAGCTGCAGTGACTTTACCAATCAGCGATTGGCTCTTTTACTTAGAAGGCAGGACATATTCCCCGCCATAATGCACGCGTAACAGTTTCTCCCATTCAATAGTAAATATTAGGAGTGCACCGTCTTTGGATGTCTAATTGCTGCATCCCAATTCGCATATTGTCCGTCCATTTCACTACATTTCTCCCCGAAACGGCAGGAAATTTAATTAAATGGAATGTGGAGCATTTTAACTATGACAATGATTGACAGGGCAGTTTAAACTGTGACAGGATGCACGTATAAGTCGACAGAGCTGTCCGTTAAAGACACAGTTATTACGAAGTAATATGTATGTCCCAAAGAGATGGCCTACTCTTCTGCTATGCACTCAAAATATGTAGGCCTACTTTTTCTTCAAAAAACAAAACATTACATACTCCAACAACTCCATCTTCTTGACTATTAATTATACTGTTTTGTTACAGTTTATTTTATTTATAAAATGATATATTTAAACACACAAACATTTATTTCAAATCTTAGAAATCCGTATACTATGTGTCCATTGTTTTCGAATAGAAAAAGGGAGCAAGTCTTTTACTGAGGAGTTAGATCACATACACTCAGATGAGTTGAACTTGACGCCCGTGATTGGGAGTATTTGCTCTGTTCCTAAATCTAGCAAGCTGCCTTACTGCCTGCTCCTATAGGGAGCTGCCTTCTTAGGGCCAGTTTACACGGAGCACGTTTTGCTTTCTCCTGCACTGTTTTTTATTTGTTTTTCTATATACAGATGCTCTAGTCAAGATAAATGTCTTTGAATTTTGACACACTCTGCTCCGCCTGACCTGCAGATGTTCCTATTGCATGTGCTGTTTCCCTCCAGACTTATGCTCTGTAAAAATGTCTTTGTACTGTGTACTTAAACAAAAGAAAAATTAAAAAACTTTAGTTCTACATACAGTACATATGATGTGGGTATCTCCTACCCAAACCTAATCAATATTAGCATACATTGTTGTGGTCTTCTCAAGTGTTTGTGTTTAATCAGCCTCACTGCTTTCATTAAAAGCTTCCAGGCTCTATTATATTCATTCTGAAGCTGAATGCAAAGCTACCGCAGAATTCATCCTGACCAATCACAGTAGTTGTGGGCTGCGTAGAAATGCTTATTTTATTGTCATCTTATCATTATGTCTCTTGTATAGACAGACTTAACTCATAGTTTAATGAGACACATAAGAAATCTTCCCAAAGTAACTGTGTAACATACATCTTCATAAAACAAATGTTGCAAACTTTTCTTCCACCATCTTACAGAATACACAAAGATTGAATACATCAGCAAAAGTAACAATTAGACAATTTGGTGAATATGTTATGTGATGGAAAATTCCAAACCAAAGTAAGCAACCAAATTCCTTCATTAAGGGCCCTTTTATGAGACCATTACTGAAATTTAAATGCGATGGTCACTTCAAAGATGTAATTGTAGGATTTTTTTGAATTTATTTGCTATTTTATCTGGAAATGTAACGAAATATCCCTAACATAACACTTTTTAAATTTTTGTTATTTTTTTTACCAAATGCTAAATGTGAATTAAAGACACAGAGGCTATATTAAAAAAAAAATCTACATTTATTTACATTTACACATTTGGCAGTTCTTCTATTCCTTGGGAATCAATCGAAGTGACTGTGGCATATCCAGCACCACCTCTCCTGTTTGCTCTACAGAACTACAGTGCTACATCTGTCTTAACAGCTGTATTTTTCAGTATTTTGTTTTAAAATAATGTTCCAATTCATAATAAAGTAGCAGTGACGTCTGGCTTCGTGATGCGTGATCCATACAGCCACTTTAAGACACGAATGCTTGTCTCTTTGAAGGGAATTCGCCCTGTGTTGTGTCTGTTGTGACCATAGACTGTAAAAAAAAAACATGGACGTAGTATCTGTGACATCACCCGTAGGTTTCTGAAGAGCATTTTTATAACGAAAGTGGGCGGAGCTGACCGTCGCCATCTTGACAGCGCGTCACTCCTGGATAAACGACAATGGGCAGCGAGGCGTATTAGCTGAGGTGACGTGACGCTAACAGACAGCAGACAAACGGCTAGTAGTGAAGCAGTGGCAATCCACCTGTCACTCATGTGGCCACGCCCTTAATTATGCAGAACTTTAAGGCTTAATATAATTTAAACGGATTTGTTATAAAAAAATTCACCCCCCTCACAGTTGTCATGAAGGGCAAAATTAGCTTTATAGACCAAAACCACTTTTTGTACCAGGCTTTAAACATATTTTCTGCTGTAAAGTTGGGCATATTAACATGGGGGGTTTATGGGATTGATTCTCTTTTGCAGCCTGTCTCTAGTGGCCAGTCGATGAATTCCAGTTTAAGTCACTTCTGTGTTGCATTCAAGAGAGAGACAGGAAGGTTGCCGCTTGGTTGTGACTTAAGTTTTTGAGAGTCACATGACAGCTGATCCCGGAACTGAGGACACATGATCAAAGATGTTCACCCTGTAATGCTGAAGCCCAGAGCCTGATTTCTGTCTAAAGAAGCCCTGATACTCGTGTTGTTTCCTCCATGTAGGGCATCTCACTAAGTCTTGTACACCACTGAGAAGAAGTGAGGAGCTTTGATCCATCAGGGTGTTTTCAGAAAATGCTGTTTCCACTGATATCACTTCCATTCTCAGATTCTCTGTCAAAATGTCTCTTTAACCTCTTCCTGGGAAACACACAAAACACATGGGACAAAATTACAAATAAGAATTTAGATTCCATTTTTAATGACAAAATTATACTTAATGAATTATACACTATTAGTTTGTCGTTACAGTAAGGTGCTTTACCTCTCTGGGTTCTGGGTTTCTGTTAACAAAAGAAGAAACATGTTTACTCAAACATCTCAGAACAAACCAATGCAGATAAAAACATGGTAACATGCATAATTTGTATTTGAGAACAATCTTTCCAAACTATTTGTATCAGATCTTTAACAATATTTTGACACTTACGTGTTAAAGTTACCAAGGCGGTCAATACTGTGTCTCCTTTCAGTTAAATCAATGTCAGTATCTGAACTCTGTCTGTCAGAACCGGTGCACTTTTTCCTGAGGCAGCGAAAATATGTATTATAACTAATTGACCAAACATATTAATTTTCTTCACTGTATAAAATAATACTCCTAAAACATGAGCAATGTTCAACATGAAACATCAAATTATCACTATAAAGACAACTGGCATCACATTATGGCATTTTAGGAAAGCTGTAGTACTAATTACTGGCAGTCCAAGTGAAACAGAACAGACCATTTAAATCAATCAAATAAAAAAAATCAATTCTGATTTCATGAAGTTTATTTTCAATTAGGATTAGTAGACAGGTTAGTTGACCATAACTAAGTTTATTATGTATCAAACACACACACACACACACACACACACACACACACACACACACACACCAAACACACACACACACACACACACACACACACACACACACACACACACACACACACACACACACACACACACACACACACACACACACACACACAGACAGACTGCAGTTACATGGCCAGTAATAACTTACTTGACAAGATAGATAATCATCGACACTAAAGCCTCACCGATTACAGGCAGCAGAACACTGACAGCGATTGTGACGGTTTGACTGGATTCTCCAGAGTCTCCTGAACTGTCCTCCACTTTGATTTCCAAACCAGGACCAAAAACCTTCTCCAGCTCAGATGTTAAAACTTTGTTCTCACTGTTCAGCTTTCTGTGGGAGTGAAGATATTATTTCAGATGCTGCCCATTACACTCTCATCCTAATTATATAGAATAGATGTAATTCAGGCAAGCAGGCCAGAGGGAATTGTGAAGAGTATATCTTTTTGTTAATACATACATACATTTTTTTTCATATAAATAGCTTATATTTTTGTTAAAGCACTTACATAAAGTATTCATAAATATGTATATTTATGATTTGTAAACCTTTATATAAATCATAATTCTGAGGAGGAACCCTTTTCAAGGTGGATACATATCTGCATATTGCGATGTTAAAAGTTTGTGCAATTGTACTCGCACTTGTCACATAATTCAATCCCTTACTGATATTCTTACACAAACATAGTTGGCAAACCAATAGCCTTGTAGACAGTCAGAGTTAAAATAAAAATTAATGTATTCAGATCTCTGATGAATTTTATAATTAAAATTATAACCGATTTTAAGTAAGAGCACTGACCACAAGGCTACAACCATTATGACTCTATTTATTGTAAAACATGTCACTTGCACATTTCCACATTAGATTAGTCTGAATAAACTGATATTTGTTCAACTTACTCTTTGACCTCTGTGGCTTGGATGACAGCACCACTGGAGTCCATGGCGATGAAACTGACGTAAGTTTTGTCTGTAGATTCTCTAAGAATGGTGCGCATCTCATTCCCATCCTCAGCTCTCACACTGAGGATTGTCACAGTCCAGCCTAAAACTTTCCCCATGGAACTGAGAAAAAAAACACACTATCAGATGGTGTATAGAACACAAAACAATAAAACGAGGTAACATGAAGCACCAATTCAGTCTAATTGTAAAACAGAAAAAGCAATTCATAGATAATAACTGGCTTAAAATAACGTTTTGCTCATGATCGATCCGTTTCTATAATTTGACACCTGACTTAACTCACTAGAAGGGAAGCTTTTCAGTAAATAATGGTGTAAATTTCAGTCTTTTCTACAGACAAGGTGACTTAGACTTGGAAATGTCATATGGACTATTTTTTTATTATGTTTTTTTTTGTGGGAAAGAACTGTATGAATATTTTCTTTGAAAACATAGCAGGACACACAGGTTAGGAATCCCATGAGGGTGAGTAAAATAATTCATTTTTAAATTTAGTTTTGGGTCAATTAATCCTTAAACATGTTTCCTCTTAGCTCAAAACACATTAGCACTTCACAAATAGAAATGCTCTTATTCTGTCTCAATAACATGTTTCAGTAACGAACAGAGATTACTCACTCTTCCATCTCTGGTATCATCTTATCCACTATGTATACGGGCCGGTTTAAGGAGATTACTGAGACGCTGTCATGATGTACACTTTGTTTTACTTCGATCTACAGGTGGCAAACACAAGAAGTCCGTCTTTGTAAAGGTGTTCTCTTCTCAATAAAAATGTCATTGGTCATTTGAAACTCTTTTTTCTCTTTTTTTTCTCTGTTTCTGCTCACCTGTACTGTTGTAGTCGTGAACAGCCCATGTTTATCAGTGGCTTTAACATGAAAGGTGAACAGATTGTCTCCAAATTTGGATACATCCAGTACGTAGACCTGACCAGTGCTTGCCTCCACATCCAGCAGAGTTGTGGACTCCTGCAGGGAATACTGCAGTTCTGAGCTCTCGCCCACATCAGGGTCCGATGCCTGAGGGACATTTCAACCACATTTCAACCAGTTACGTGAAGACAAAAAATAAAATAAAAAAAATAATGAAATCAATTGTGATTAAAAAATCAAGTTTATTAACAACTATTAACAACAATTAGCTTGGTTATGTACTTTCATTTAGTAAGTTCACTGTTCAGTAATATTTTTACAGATAGCACTCTTCTATCTAGAACCTTAAAAGTTTCTGCCAGGCACTTCATATATCTAAGGTTCCCATCATGGGGTCATTTTATGGATTTAATTTTAATTGATTTTTAACCTTAATTAGATTTTATGAATTAAACAGCTCGTAAACATATATTACCACTAGAAACATTTTTAATAATCCATTAAACATGAAAGTATTATTCAATCATTTGAGATATTTTTTTTTTAGTATAAAGGGTTCTTTAAAATTGAGTCAAGGGTTCTGTATATAACTTTTTTCTAAGAGTGGCTCAACTGCTTTGGGGGAAACATTTCAGACATCAACATTTTATATGCCAGGAGAAAAAAAGTAAGTCTGATCACTTTGAAAAATACCAGCACATATATCTCCTCAGATGGCATGGGATGAGTTGCATGTCGAAATGTATTACTTAGGGTTAAGGGTTTGAACAAATCACTAGCCCTTTAGTATGAGCAATAACAACAGAAACAGTGATGTTTGCCTTAGTGAACACCACTTATTACAAAATAGATCTGACTACATCCACTTCATTAATATCTGATGTCTATGCCACACTTACCTGGACCTTCACTATAGGGAATTTGTATGGAGAGATACTGAAAATCTCTGCTTTATATATTTCAGCATCAAACACAGGAGCCTCATTCACGTTCTCAACCTGAACGCTGACCTGAAGATTGTGAGAGAACAAAATACAAATATAAATGAGCCCTGTGGCAACTTTCTTTTAAGAAGAGAAACTTTTGACTTTGACGTGCTTGAAGAGTAAGACTTTAAGAGTAAGAGTAAAAACATACTCTAGGTAAGTATGAGAACGTAAACACTTATAACTGCACAACTTGTGTCATTGCATTCTTAAATGTGTCAGAATGCAAATGCAATGTTGCTTTAATGGGGGATACAGTGGGCATTAACATACATTTTAACAAAATACACTATGCATTAACATAAATTGTGCACTTGTGTAAAGTTTGTTTCTGGCCTTAGTTTAAAGTAAGGATAGTACCGTTGTCTCTGCAGTGTTTGGAGGAGTTCTGGAGTCTATGGCTTCTACTGTGAGGATGAACCACTCCTCTTCCTCCTTGTCCAGCGGTCTGAGAGCTTTTATGGTTCCCTCACCATCCACAGAGAAGACATGCTTGTGTGACTTCATGTTATAGCTGACCGTAACCACTGGACTTCCTGTTAATGCCTTGACCTTGCCCACTGTTGAGGCCTCAGGTTCATTCTCCTTTATTGTGAAGTTGTAGGAGGAGCTTTCAAAACTCACACTCTCAGGGAGAGAGGCAATTTCGAAGTAGATCAAGACTTCAGCTACAGAGAGAAGAAAGATGTTAGTTTTGACATGTTAATTCTATTGAGGTCAGGTTGATTCTTACATGCAAACCAAGGGCACACGTTTGGGACACAAATGTACCATAACCCATTTGTAAAGAATACCATTATGATCTGGTATGAAGTTCATACATTTCTCGGAGAGGCCCCATTGTTGTTTTGCTTCTCCCTGATTTGTGGGAATGAATATTTCACTCCAGCTAAAAATGATATGGGGTTTAAACTGGTTGAATAAGGGAATAGTTAGATTGATGGACTTTAATGAAGACAATATTTTAATGTCATTTGACAATCTGGTATCAAAGTTTCAAATACCCCGGAAACATTTTTTTAAATACCTGCAGCTTAGAAGTTTTATTTTTTCGAAACTAAAGAATTCTGTGCAACTCCCTTCATTATCCACACCGGAAACCTTTTCCACACAAGACTGTTTCAGTAAAGGGCGAATTACCCAATTATATAATATACTGGTACAGAATCATAAAGAAAATTCTGAAAATAAAAGACGAGGTTTCCAAGGTACATTTTTTCATTGTGTGTGGGAATGTGGTGAGGTACAAAAGTTTTCGAGTAAAGTGACTCAGTATGTATCTCAATTTATAACTACTCCTATTTCTTTAAGCCCAGTAATATGTGTATTGGGTGTCTATGTGGAGAATTACTCTCTGCCTGTCAAAAAGAAAAAACTGGTGGATTTGTGCCTACTACAAGCCAGGCGTTCAATTGCCCTTTGCTGGAAGAATACAAATTGTCCTTCCCTTGGACTTTGGCTGAAAAACTTGATATATCCAGTTTGGCCCTTGAGAAGCTTACATATGTGATCAAGGTGAAGTCTTCTTAATTTTACGAAATTTGGGAGATGTTCTTGAGATTTGTTAAAGAAGGAGATATTGAAGAGGCTATAGATGTCTGAAGTTGTAGCACAAGATGCAGGGCTCACTTTAGATTTGAATGACTGTGCAGGCAGTGTTTTAGCAGATTACAGAACAATTTGTGCTGAAATCTAAACAAAATAGACCAAAAGCCCTAAAGTAATACACACATACACACGATTTGCAAATGCAGATTCAACAATCAATTTGTACACGTAAAAACATAAGATACTTGTATTTATGAATTGCTTTTTTTTTATTTAGTGAATGTAAATTTAGTTGTGCATTTACATATGTTTTGTGAATAAGAATTATGAGTTTGTAAATTGTACGCATTTGTGAATCATATTTTGTTTAAATTTTTCATTTTGAGACTATTGTAGCTCTATATGTAATTGCCAATCATGTGAAATGGCCCCCCAGTTTTAAAATGTTTTGTGCTGGCATAAACTGCATTAACACTAGTAGTACTACATTAGAGCTAGCATTTTTCTGCCTCTTTGTGGACATATTTACAGTATTTAGGTGAGAACACACTGCACTAGAGAGATAGATAGAGCTCCTAAGGAAGAACAACAAAGTTATGAAGCCCAAACCTTCATCAGATTCTGGTGGTGTTCCTTGATCTGTCGCTATAGCAGTGAGGGTTAGCAGCGTGTCTTCTGTGACGTCGCTAAGGTCAGAGGTCAAAGTGATGACTCCTGTTTCAGCATCCAATGCGACCATTGAGGAGTCTTCAGAGAAACTACAGAAAAACAACATTCATGCATCTGTCTTAAGGAGTGATGTAGGTAAGGGTGTTCATTGTTTAGCCTTCATGTTATTGATCCTAATGAAATGGAAGTTTAGTTAGCTTAAGCTTACCTGTAACTAATTAGCGCGTTGTTTCCAGCATCTTTATCTGTGGCCGAGAGCGTCAGCAGCACATCTCCAACCTTGGCGTCTTTAACCCGAATGCTTTTCCTGTAGGTGTCAGAGCTGAAAACTGGAGCGTTGTCATTGACATCTGTGATACTGACCCTCACTGTGGTGATGTTCTGCAGAAAATGATCCCAAACAAACCTTTCGTATTACAGACCAAAAGTTTATATTTGCAGTGTCTAGTATCTAACTTAATGTCTGGAATTAACAGTAATTAACTTGTACGGATTGAACTAGTATCAGGTAGCCAGATTTTTGAATATCTGCATAAAATCCAGAACATACTGCAGCTTCTTTTTGCATGTTTGTGTGTCATTTAGGGATAGATAAATAAAAAATTAAACTGAAATATAACCTTTAGGACAAAATGAATGTGCAGGTGTGCTCAAGGTTGTAATGCTACTTAAACAACGGCTCAAACTAAATTGGGAAAATCTTTCAAAGTTTATATTCCATGAAGCTATGGCCAATCAGTCAACTAGTTCTTCCTTGGAATCACTTTTACAAACTTTGTATGCTGGCAGACAGATAAAACCCTTTACAACCTTCCAGATGAGGAAATGCCACAGAATGTTCCAATCGCAAATTGAATTGAACTACACATGTTTACATCAAATAAATAGATATTATTACTGTACATTTCTCTGTGGGATTGCATGGTCCACAGCAACAATGACCACATCATACACATCCTGTGTCTCCCGATCCAGTTCCTCAATGGCTAGGAGAGTCCCATCCTGAAGGAATGAAATAAGCGTTTTTTTTACAATTTCATATTTATAAAGTTATGATATAATTTACTGTAGGCACAGTGACAGCTGCCTTTCTCATAAGTCCCCTCACCTCTCTGAATCTGAATATTTCACTGTGTGAGGAAGTAGTGATGGTGACACGACCGTTGTCTCCAATGTCAGCGTCTGTGGCTGAGATTTTGCACACCTCTCCAGGTGATGAGGGTGTGTACGCACCTTCCTGAATCTCAATGGGCTCTGGGAGAGGAAGGAATTGTGGGTTGTTGTCGTTGACGTCCAGAACAGTGATGATGACCTGAGCTGTGGAGCTTAAACCATTGACAGGCTGGTCTACAGCTACAACCTGAGAAAGACAATGCAAGCATCCCGTTCAGAATGAATAGTAATCCTGAACATTTTGTAAATAGTTGGATTTAAGAAATGAATGTGATTGCTTTGTACCTGTATGATGTAATTGTCTACAGTTTCTCTATCCAAGGTAGCGTCGCTCCGGAGTGATATTACTCCTTGACTGTTGATAACGAAGGTACTGTTATCCATGATAAAGTGACCTTTAGAGAACCCACCCTGATCAGAGAGAAAACTAGATAAGGTAAGTACATCAAATCAAACTTTGAATGCTGGCTTAACAAAACCTTAAATGGAAGTTTATATCAGCTATATCAGTTTAAGTTTGAAGAGAGTTTTAAAGGTGCAGTATGTAGTATTGACAGCTAGCGGTTGAAATGGGTACTGTAGTCCAAATTCAAAATATTGGAGAGGGTTGTTTCTCTCGTCCACTCCTCAGACTTGATGCTCCCGGGTTGCCAGATTGAGGAGGACACGCAACAGAAGTGAGCACAACTGACAATGGAAGGTGACGAGCCTTACAGTGTGAGTTGATGAGTTGATTTATCCATGTTTTAATATGCCTCTGGACATAGAGCTTCTTAGATGGATGCCGAGTTTTTTTAGTTCGGGTAAAATCAGCTATTTCTGACCTAGTTTGTTTGCTGACTTCCATGGCTATAATACGTTGTGTTTTCTGATAACTGATAAACCCAGAGTGTCAAAATACTATTGGGTAAATCGGCAGCGAAATCACTCTCAGACCAAAACAAAAACAGTTCCCTTTCGTGGTCACTCCGAGTTACGTCGGATGACGACGATTGGGGTTTCGCTTAGAAGCCTATCACCTTCGAGTATTAGAAAACGAGCCAATGGCAATGAAATGCCATGGGTCTGTGGAATTTGCATAGCGTAACTCCGCCCGCCGCAGGGGGTATATAAGGAAGTACGCGGCACAATGCAGACATGCTTTCGCTTCGGAGCCGAGAACTTCTCCACTCCTGCAAGCCAAATATTCTGAGTTAGTCTTCTCTTACCTTCGAGACGAGCGAACTCTCCGGTGTTGGTGTGACGGCGATTTCAGCGAGTGCTCACTACCCTGCTGGTCTGTTCAGTGATCTGACAGTTAGTGTGTTTCTCCCTGTTCGCTTCAGCATCCGCGGAGTTTATCCTCTCACAAAAAGAGCTTGCACGCGGCACGTCTTTTTAAAGATGCCTCGCCCGTGCACTTCTGGTTGCGGTCGCGAGATATTTTTCTCTGATGGGCATGAACACTGCTTAGCGTGTTTGGGCGTTGATCACGCTAAAGCAGCGTTCATGGATGACTCATGTTCTCACTGCGGGAACATGACCATCTCCATGCTGCGGTCGAGACTCAATGAGCTCACCAGAGCGAGAGTCCCCCTACCCACACCCCGATCTACTGACTCCGAGAGGGTTAGTACTTCGGCTGGTGGCCGGGGTGACCTGAGGGTGACTGTGTGGGACATACCGCTGACACGTCCGCGGTCCACACACCCCTCTTCAGCAGTGGTACCCGCGAGTGTTCAGACTGAGACCGCTGGTCCCTCTTCGGAGCCCCAGCGCGTCTCGTTTGGAGCTCCAGAGGAAGATACTATGTCGATCGCGGCATCACAAGGTGGGCGCGAGTCCTCGGGAAGTGAGGATTCGGCTGCGTTGCCGCCCTCGGGCGTGCCAGCGTTGCCCGAGTCTGATCCCGAGCTGACCGCCATGCTTTCCCGGGCAGCCGCGGCCATTGGTGTTGAGTGGTCCCCGCCACCTGATCCAGTGCGCTCGCGGCTGGACGATTGGTTTTTGGGAGCGGCCGCTGACACCCGTCGCCGCCCAACCCCAATTCCTTTCTTCCCGGAAGTGCATGAGGAAGTCACGCGGTCCTGGAAGGCTCCCATGTCTTCTCGTGATCGTTCGTCGGCTTTCTCCGCCTTTCCTCCCCTCGATAAAGCTGATGCTTGTGGGTACACTGGGATTCCCACGGTTGAACGTTCTGTCGCGATGCAGCTGTGTCCGGCAAGCGCTTCATCACGTGGTGATCCAAAGCACCCTTCCAAGGCCTGTAGATTCTCGTCTACTATGGTGGCGAAATCTTACAGAGCGGCGGGACAGGCAGCTGCTTCACTGCATGCCATGGCCATCTTACAGGTCTACCAGGCCAAGATGCTCCGTGACATGCACGAGGGTAGGACAGACCCAGGGCTCTTTGATGAGCTGCGCGCCGCCACTGACCTCGCTCTCCGGGCGACGAAAGTGACCGCGCGCTCCCTGGGTTTGGTGATGTCCACAGCTGTGGTCCAGGAGAGACACCTGTGGCTGAACCTGGCCGATATGCGTGAGCCTGAGCGGACTCGTCTGCTCAACGCTCCCATATCCCAGGCCGGCCTTTTCGGCGGTGCAGTCGAGGACTTTGCCCAACAGTTCTCGACTGCTCAGAAGCAGACTGAGGCCATTAAACACATTCTGCCCCGGCGTGCTGTTGCTGCTAAGCCACCGGTTCAGAGTCCTCAGCCTGCTCGCCGCCGAGGGCGCCCTCCTGCGGCTCCCGCCCCTCCCGCACGGCCCCAGCAGCAGTCATCGGGGTCGCGTCGTGGAGGAAGCCGCAGGAAGGCGCCACAGCCCTCTCCAGCCCCGCCGCCCGCTAAACGCCAGGCTAAGCGGCGCTCCTGAGACGGGCAGCTCAGGATTGGCTTTCTTTTCTGTTCAGGAGGTGGTAGCAGGGCCACTCCTTCCCCCGGTGGAGGGCCGGGGGAGAATCTTTTGTTCTCCACTCCCCGCTGCTCGTCCCACGACGGGCAGCACCCTAATGTGGTTAAAGACAGAATCGAAATCCCCAATCCTGAGCCCACAGAGCCCGAGGGCCGCAGTGCGCGCCACCCTCGGGTCCCGCCACTGCCGCCCTCCTCTGTCCCAGAGGTGCGGGATGACAGCACGCGCCGCCCACGGGCCTCGCTCCTCTCATCCCCCTCTGTCGCCAGACCCCTGCCAGAGCACGCCCCCGTGGGACGCGCGCCCTCCCCTGGCCTCCTCTGGCAGGACGCGGTTAATGACCGTGCCCCCGCACAGGGCCGCTATGCCACCCTCGCCGGTGCCGGTCATTCCGCCTCGCTGCCCCACCGACGGTACGTCTGTGGTTCGTATGACCCCGCTGGTGCACTTTCTGGAGGCCTGGCTAGAGCTTCCCAGACTGTCCCGCTGGGTCGCGAGAACCATCAGGCTCGGCTACGCGATTCAGTTCGCGCGATCTCCTCCCCGCTTCAGGGGAGTCCGCTTCACTATGATCGGTGGCAATGCCCCTGTCATGAGAGCGGAGGTCGCCACCCTGCTGGCGAAGGGTGCGATCGAGATTGTCCCTCCAGCCGAGATGAAGTCCGGCTTCTACAGCCCTTACTTCATTGTACCCAAGAAGTCCGGTGGGTTACGGCCAATCCTCGACCTACGCGTCTTGAACCGCTCCCTTCACAGGCTGCCGTTCAAGATGTTAACGGCCAAACACATCCTCCAGTGTGTGCGGCCGCAGGATTGGTTTGCAGCGATCGACCTGAAGGACGCCTACTTCCATGTCTCCATTTTACCTCGACACAGACCGTTTCTACGGTTTGCTTTCGAGGGGCAGGCATACCAGTACGCGGTTCTCCCTTTCGGGCTAGCCCTGTCTCCTCGCGTCTTTACGAAGGTCGTCGAGGCAGCCCTTGTTCCCCTCCGGGAACACGGGGTTCGCATCCTGAACTATCTCGACGACTGGCTGATCCTAGCTCACTCTCGAGACCAGGTTTGCGAACACAGGGACCTAGTGCTCCGGCACCTAGCTCGTCTGGGCCTTCGGGTCAACTGGGAGAAGAGCAAACTCTGCCCCGTGCAGAGGATCTCTTTTCTCGGTATGGAGATCGACTCGGTCGCCATGTGCGCGCAGCTTACGAGCGAGCGCGCGCAGTCACTGCTGACTTGTCTTCGTCAGTTCGAGGGCAAGAGTGCGGTTCCACTGAAACTTTTTCAGAGGCTCCTGGGGCATATGGCATCCGCAGCCGCAGTAACGCCGCTGGGATTGCTTCATATGAGACCGCTTCAGCTTTGGCTTCGCGATCGAGTCCCGAGGTGGGCATGGCAACACGGCACGCTCCAAGTCCCAGTGACTCCAGCCTGCCGTCAGACCTTCACCCCGTGGGCGAACCTCAGTTTTCTACGGGCCGGAGTGCCCTTAGAACGAGTTTCCCGGCATGTTGTTGTATCAACAGATGCCTCCAACACGGGCTGGGGCGCCATGTGCAATGGTCATGCTGCCGCGGGCTCCTGGACAGGACCCCAGCGCCTTTGGCATGTCAATTGCCTCGAGTTGCTGGCTGTACGTCTCGCCCTGCACCGCTTCCGGGCGTTGCTCAGGGGCCAGCACGTACTAGTCCGATCAGACAATACCGCAACAGTAGCGTACATCAACCATCAAGGTGGTCTACGCTCCCGCCGTATGTCGCAACTCGCTCGCCACCTCCTCATATGGAGTCAGAGGCATCTGAGGTCGCTTCGAGCCATTTATATCCCGGGACACCTAAACCAGGCGGCCGACGAGCTGTCTCGAGTTCGGCCTCTCGCTGGAGAATGGCGACTCCATCCCCGGACGGTCCAGCTGATTTGGGATCAGTTCGGCGACGCACAGGTAGACCTGTTTGCCTCCCACGACTCGTCCCACTGCGACCTGTTTTATTCCCTGACCGAGGGCACGCTCGGCACGGATGCACTGGCGCACAGCTGGCCGCGGGGCCTACGCAAGTATGCGTTTCCCCCAGTGAGCCTTCTTGCGCAGACCTTGCGCAAGATCAGGGAGGACGAGGAGCAGGTCATTTTGGTTGCCCCGTATTGGCCCAACCGGACCTGGTTCTCCGAACTAGTACTCCTCGCGACAGCACCTCCCTGGCCAATTCCTCTGAGGAAGGACCTCCTTTCTCAGGGACGGGGCACCTTATGGCACCCTCGTCCCGATCTTTGGAGCCTCCACGTGTGGCTCCTGGACGGGACGAGGCAGGTTTGAGTACCCTACCACCTGCGGTGGTGGCTACCATCACTTCCGCTAGAGCATCGTCCACGAGACATGCCTATGCGTTGAAGTGGAACCTCTTCGTCAACTGGTGTTCTTCTAAACATCAAGAACCCACGAAATGCCCGATCAGTGTCGTGCTTTCCTTCCTGCAAGAAGGGTTGGAGCGAAGGCTGTCTCCCTCCACCCTGAAAGTGTATGTTGCCGCCATTGCCGCACATCACGAAGCAGTTGATGGTAAGTCTCTGGGAAAGCACGACCTGATCGTCAGGTTCCTGAGGGGAGCGAGGAGACTAAATCCTCCTCGTCCTCCCCTCGTTCCCTCTTGGGACCTCTCAGTGGTTCTAACTGCCCTGCAGAGTGCTCCCTTTGAGCCTTTGCAATCAGTGGAGCTTAAGTTCCTGTCAATGAAGACAGCGCTCCTGGTTGCATTGGCCTCCATCAAGAGGGTAGGGGACCTGCAGGCATTCTCGGTTGACGAAGCGTGCCTGGAATTCGGGCCGGCTGACTCTCACGTGATCCTGAGACCCCGGCTTGGATATGTGCCCAAGGTTCCTACCACACCCTTTTGAGACCAGGTAGTGAACCTGCAAGCGCTGCCCTTGGAGGAGGCAGACCCAGCCTTGGCACTGCTCTGTCCAGTACGCGCCCTCCGTGCCTATGTAGACAGAACGCAGTGCTTCAGGACCTCAGACCAGCTCTTTGTCTGTCATGGTGGGAAGCTGAAGGGAAAGGCTCTCTCAAAGCAAAGGTTATCACACTGGATAGTGGATACCATTGCTTTGGCATACCAACAGCAAGGTCGTCCGTGCCCCCTTGGTGTGAAAGCCCACTCCACACGTAGTGTGCCTTCCTCTTGGGCTCTAGCGCATGGCGCCTCGCTAACAGACATTTGTAGAGCTGCAGGCTGGGCGACACCCAACACATTCGCGAGATTCTATAATCTCCGAGTAGAGCCAGTTTCTTCTCATGTACTCGCTTCAACCAGCCGGTGCTAGATTCTGCTCAGGTGTCTTCGCTTGCTCGCCATTCCTCTCCACGGACGGGATACGTGCGATATTTTCCTCAGGTGAGTCTGATAAGCTCTGAGTTTCCTCCAGCACTGCTGACGTCAACGCCTGAGTTATGCCAAATTCCATACTCAGCTTTGCGCTTGACTAGGTGCCACCATGTGCATGGTCCCCCCTCTGGGCGACCCCCACATGGGTATTCCGCTGTAAGTCTCCTTGTGAGCGTGTGTCTTTCCCTTGGCAAGCCACCCTTGCCACCCCTGGGGTTTAAAATTCCACCTGCGGCTGGACACCCCAGTGTTCTTCCATATGCAGCCTCTGGCCATATGTGTATTCTAAGTCCCCCCCATCAATGGCTGGGCGTAATTGCATACTTCTCCCTGGAGATATGCTCCCCAGTGTACCTTGGTATCCCTGTGTTAAGTAGGACTCCTTCGTTCGTGCTAGCCTCACAACAGGGAGCTCAGACTTACGCAGGGCACTGGAAGACAGCCGAGGTGGCGTGATTAGACTGGAACCCCAATCGTCGTCATCCGACGTAACTCGGAGTGACCACGAAAGGGAACGTCTCGGTTACGGATGTAACCCTCGTTCCCTGAGTGGGAACGGAGACGTTACGTCTTCCTGCCACTTCCGCTGTACCGCTGAAAAACGCCTGGGGCCAGTCTCGGCTCCTCAGCGAAGGCATGTCTGCATTGTGCCGCGTACTTCCTTATATACCCCCTGCGGCGGGCGGAGTTACGCTATGCAAATTCCGCAGACCCATGGCATTTCATTGCCATTGGCTCGTTTTCTAATACTCGAAGGTGATAGGCTTCTAAGCGAAACCCCAATCGTCGTCATCCGACGTAACGTCTCCGTTCCCACTCAGGGAACGAGGGTTACATCCGTAACCGAGACGTTCTGATGCGGAACGCACATTTCAAAGTAGAATAACTGGCTGTAGCGTTGTTGATAGGAGACACGAGTATGTGAACTTAGCATTTTTCCTAAATCTCTGCAAACATATTAGGAAATTTTCGTGCTTTAATACAGTCAAAAAGTTATATACTTCAAGTGTTATGCCTTGAATACTTGCATTTCTTAACCATTTCTAAAGTGTTCTGAGCAGTTGGGGAATTACTTGTTAAGGTGTTCGAATTTATTAATGGGTGGGTGCTAGAGTTTCACGAGTTAACACTTACATACAATTTGAGGGGGTAAAGTTTAATGCGTATTTGGCGTGCTGTCCGGGGGGAGGGCTCGGAGTTCGGCCCGAACCCAGAGTACTCCCCCGTATGTAAGTGTTTAGGACTAGAAGCGCGGAGAAGGGTATGCTGCAAAATTGTCAATGGATTGTGGTGAGACTGCTGAGTGTATATACCTCTTACCATTGATTGCTGAGTGCTCTCCACTTGTGTTAATTATCTGAACGTGCTCCTCCCGAACTTTGTTAATAAAATCATAATTTTGCTAAACGGTCGCTTAGTGTTTTTAAGTTTTTGGGAGCTCTGGATGATTGGATCATCATTTTTGGTGTTTAAAAATGGTTCACCATTTTAGTGTTTGCAAGTCTGTATTTTTTATTTGTGTGTTTATTTGATCTACTTTACAAACAGACAGTGATGTTTTCAGGAACTGTACCAGGTCTGGATCAGTGACTCTAATCTGAAGCACAAACTGATCCGGTGGTGAATTTTCCAGAATAGATACGGTGTACTCATCCTGGTCAAATTTTGGAGGGTTGTCATTCACATCCTCAATGGTGACGGACACCACAGTGTTAGCAGTTTTACGGGCATCATCCTTCTGAGTTGCCTGTTTATAAGGAAATCATGAATAGAAAATATAAACAAACACAATCCTGAAACCTCTTCAGATTCATGAATGTCTTCAGAAACGTCTGATACCTGTATGTGAACATTTATCTGGTCGACTTCCTCTCTGTCTAGTGCCGTTGTCACAGAAATGACTCCACTGTTTTGATCAATGTCAAAGTTACTCTGATATTCATTTGGAAAGGCTGGAACAGAAATGTGGATATTTGCTGTGTTATTATCAGAAACTTCATATAGAATATGACTATATTTCTTTATTCAAATAGAAGTGTGTTATTAGCAGTGTAAAGTGCTTGTTTTATCACAATTACTGTGCTTGACAATAGTTTGGTGGAATTTTCTATATTATCAGATTTAATATCTGTAAGAGCCAATTTAATATTTCAATAATTTGTATATAGTAGCCTATTGTTTGCTTGGAGTGTTGATTTCAAGCACTAACTGAAGATATCATATTTGTATCTTTTTTTCAGAGGTAATTCTGATATTTCCTGTGTTTATTTTATATATATCTATATATATATCAGTACTATTTCCTATGTTTTCTGATGTACAGGCTAATTTGTGTTCTGTTTCTTTAATGGTTACGCCCACTTTGGGGCGGAAGATTGAACTTGAAGTAGTTCGTGTATAGGAAAAAAGGGAGAAACAGTTTTCTTACCGTTTCGTCTGTCATTATGGATAAAACTCGTGTTTAAACGTTCAAGGTAACACCAGTTAAAGGTTTAACAAGTGAAACCATAGGAAAGGCTACAGGAGCCAACAGGATTTTGTATATTTTTGTAATTTTGTGTTTTGATTAAACTCGCACTTTTTTCACTGACTTCTGTGACGAGTAAGAACGTTTTTTCCTGTACCAGTGAAGTTAACATAGGACTTTGCACCTACAATATCAGTGTTTCACCTCTAGCTCTCACACATCTACAGAGAAACTTTAATTTGAAACAGGAGGAGGTTATTTAGATTAGGACACATGTCATGTAAGTGTGTTGTAAATCTTCTGTTAACAGCACCTGCTGTTATGCTGTAAAGTACAGGCTCGTTGATGCCCGTGTCGCCATCTTGAGCTTTTATGGCCGCAGGAGTGACGTCTGAAAACTGTCCTACCTGTGCATGGACAGAAAAGACATGGAGGGTTTCATTTGTTTGATTAGACATGCGTTTAAATATTGATCATGATGTTATTTACCTGATTTTCCTCAATGGATGCCATGTAGAGACTATGATCAAAATAAGGGTATAGATTGTCAAAATCATCAACCGTTATTGTAACTGTTGTGGTGTCACTGAATTCTTCTTTATCCTGCAAAGAAACAAAGTGTTTTAATACTATCTACATTAAAATGATAGTTCATCCAAAAATGAAAATGTCAATGTATGGGGAAAAGCTGTTTGGACAATTCTACTAAACATCTGCTTTAGTTTTCCACAGAAGAAAGAAAGTCATGCACTCTCAGAAAAAAGGGCATTGGACTGGCACCCTTTCAAAATGTATAACATATCTTTAATAGTAATAATAGAATGGTTAATGTCATGGTGCAATGAGCAGAAACTGCTCTTTGTAAATAATTGGAATCTGTTTTGGGAGCGTCCTAGGCTTTTCCGTGCTGATGGCTTACACCCAAGCAGATTCGGAGCGAATCTTCTGTCGGATAACATCTCCAAAATGTTAAATACCTTTTGACTAGTAACCAAAAGTCCAAATCATAGTCTCTGCTGCACCAATTTAACTGATATAAATACTAGTGTAGAACATTGTATAGAAACAGTGTCTATTCCTCGTTTAGTGAGATCAAATAATAAATCTACTGCAGGATCTTGGAAAAATCTAATTGTTATTAAAACAGAAAATGTTGCTATTAGTAAACAAAAACTATTTCTAAAGCTAGGTCTTCTAAACATTAGATCACTCACACCTAAGGCAGTTATTGTAAATGAAATAGTCACAGATAATAGCTTCGCTGTACTTTGCCTTACTGAAACCTGGCTTAAACCAAATGATTATTTCGGTCTAAATGAGTCTACTCCATCTGGATACTGTTATAAGCACGAGCCCCGTCTGATTGGTCGTGGCGGCGGTGTTGCAACAATCTATAGAGATATTCTCAATGTTACTCAGAAAACGGGTTATAAGTTTATTTCGTTTGAAGTACTTGTACTAAATGTTACGCTCTTAGATGTTAGAAAAACATCCCTATTATCTCTAGCCTTGGCTACCGTATATAGACCGCCTGGGCCTTACGCTGATTTCCTAAAAGAGTTTGCAGATTTTCTCTCAGACCTATTAGTCAATGTCGATAAAGCATTAATTGTTGGAGATTTTAACATACACGTAGATAATCCAAATGATGCGTTAGGGGCTGCGTTTACAGATTTATTAAATTCATTTGGGGTCAAGCAAAACGTCACCGGACCAACTCATCGTCTTAATCATACACTCGATTTAATTATATCACATGGAACCGATCCAACCGATATAGATATTATACCCCAAAGTGATGAAGTCACTAACCATTACTTGGTAACTTGCATATTACGTACTGCTGTAATATGTCATGCGGCGCCGCGTTATCAACCAGGCAGAACAATCCTTCCATCCACCATATATACTTTCTCAAATTGCTTATCTGATCTGTCTCAGCTGCTGCCTGAACCCAAACAAACAGATGAACTAGAAGAACTAACTAGCACTATGAGCACTATTCTCTCTAGAACATTGGATGTTGTTGCACCCACTAAATTAAAAAAGGTCAGAGAGAAAATTAAAGCACCATGGTACAACAATACTACGCATGTTCTAAAGAGAGAAACCCGTATTTTAGAGCGTAAATGGAAACAAACTAATTTAGAGGTCTTTAGAATCGCGTGGAAAGACAGTATGTCACGTTATAAAAAGGCCCTAAATGCGGCCAGGGCTGAGCACCTCCGCAAACTAATAGAAAATAACCAAAATAATCCAAGGTTTTTATTTAACACCGTGGCTAGACTAACAAATAAACAGACTTCACCCGAACAAATTATCCCCTTACAGTTCAGTAGTAATGATTTCATGAAGTTCTTCACTGAGAAAATAGAAAGCATCAGAACCACAATTGTAAACGTTCAATCCTCAATTGCGCCTTATAATTCAGCCTCAATTATCACGACGCAAGAACAATTACAGTGCTTTACAACTATTGAACAAAAAGAGTTAAATAAACTTATCACTTCATCTAAAACAACAACATGTTTATTAGATCCTATACCAACTAAGCTACTGAAAGAAGTGTTACCTGTAGTGGAAGAGCCTCTCCTCAATATTATTAACTCGTCTTTATCTTTAGGTCATGTTCCAAGAACATTTAAACTGGCAGTTATAAAACCTCTCATTAAGAAACCACAATTAGATCATAATAACCTAGCAAATTATAGACCCATTTCAAATCTTCCATTTATGTCTAAAATATTAGAAAAAGTGGTGTCCGCTCAATTGTGTTCTTTCTTGCAAGAAAATGATATCTATGAAAAGTTTCAGTCAGGATTCAGGCCGCACCATAGCACTGAAACTGCGCTCGTTAAAATCACAAATGATTTACTTTTAGCTTCTGACCAAGGCTGTATCTCAATACTAGTTTTACTTGATCTTAGTGCTGCGTTCGATACTATAGATCACACAATACTCTTAGATCGACTACAAAATTATACTGGAGTTCAAGGACAAGCATTAAGCTGGTTCAGATCATACTTATCTGACCGCTACCATTTTGTCTATTTAAATGGAGAAAAATCGATCATAACTCCAGTAAACTATGGAGTGCCGCAGGGATCTGTGTTAGGTCCTCTGTTATTCTCAGTATATATGATGCCACTTGGAAATATTATAAGGAAACATGGAATTAGTTTCCATTGTTATGCTGATGACACTCAAATTTATATTTCATCACGGCCAGATGAAAACGCTAAATTATCCAAATTGACAGAGTGTGTTAAAGATATAAAAGATTGGATGACGCGTAATTTTCTTTTATTAAATCCAGACAAAACAGAGGTACTAATCATCGGTTCAAAAAACCGCCCACAAAACCTCTCGCAATACAACTTTAACATCGTAGGATGTCCTGTTACTTTATCCTCTACAGTAAAAGACCTGGGTGTTATACTCGATTGCAACCTGTCTTTCGAAAATCATATTTCATATGTTACAAAAACTGCCTTTTTCCACCTTAGAAACATTTCTAAGCTACGTAATATGCAATCAGTTTCTGATGCAGAAAAGTTAGTTCATGCATTCATGACCTCGAGACTAGATTACTGTAATGCTTTATTAGCCGGTTGTCCTGCATCCTCAATAAACAAGCTACAGTTAGTCCAAAATGCAGCCGCTAGAGTTCTTACTAGATCAAGAAAATATGATCATATAACACCGATTTTATCATCACTGCATTGGTTACCTATAAAGTTCCGTATTAATTACAAGGTATTGCTACTGACTTATAAAGCCCTGAACGGCTTAGCTCCAGTCTATTTAACGGATCTTCTATCGCCCTATAATCCATCGCGCTCTTTAAGATCACTAAATTCAAGGCTTTTGGTCATACCTAGGATATCCAGAACCACCAAAGGAGGGAGAGCATTTTCACATTTAGCCCCAAAACTCTGGAATAGCCTTCCTGATAGTGTTCGTTGCTCAGACTCGCTTTCCCAGTTTAAAACTAGATTAAAGTCACATCTCTTCAGCCAGGCATTCATATAATATTTTTAATCTTACAGTTCAAACTACAATCCGGCCTCTAGTTCATAAATGCCAGAGGAGAACTGGCCCCCGACTGAGCCTGGGTTCTCCCAAGGTTTTTTTTTTTTCTCCATTGGGTCACCTGATGGAGTTTTAGGACACCAGTAGGTCACTTGATGGAGTTTTTCGGTTCCTTGCCACTGTTGCCTTTGGCTTGCTCAGTTGGGGATATTCTGGGGATATTTAATTTGATTTTATCAATCAATAAATTCCACTAGAAACAAACCTTGTTGTATCATTTTAATTTAATACTGTGAAGCTGCTTTGATACAATCTGTATTGTGAAAAGCGCTATACAAATATACTTGACTTGACTTAATACGCACCCTTTAGGGGTAAATAAGGTTCAAAGGTCTACCTTTTGAAAGGGTACTGCCACAGTGACAGCTTTTGTGGGTGAGTAAATGATGACAGAATTTCACTCTTCAAACTATTCCTTTAAATGTAAAGCAATGCTTAGTAAAATAGATGTGTGACTGGTAGGATGTCAAAGTTTGTCTTTACTTTGTCTTTAGCTTGTACGGTGAAGATGTACTGTTGAGCACTGTTGTAGTTCAAAGCTTGTTTCAACCTGATGTTTCCGTCATCTTTCACTTCAAATTCATCTGGTGCTGGAGGCTGTCAGGGCATGGGATTCAAATGACACAAACTGAGCTCACACATTATTACACTCAAATTTTTATGTATTTTCTAAAAAATAACTGAATGCATTACTGTGTTAGATATGATCTATATTAAATATTTCAAAACTAAAAATAAATTGATTAAACATATTAGAAAATTAACTTAGAAATCATAGAAACTAAAAAAATAAATCGGTTTGATTAAAAAACTAATTGGTTTACAAGGAGTGGTATGAAACCAATGGGATTAGATTAAAAGTAACAAGGTCAGAGATGATTGGGATGTACGAGTGGAAGTTGGGATTTCTTATTATCTGTAGGACAACAAACTCAACCAGCCTTGAAAAATATTGTTCCAACTGTTGTTTCCTTCAGATTTTTAATGCCACATGAAATCAAAATTTGTTGGTTTTCATCCTACTAACTTTGAGGTATCTATGTGGTAGTCTTTTAAACAAAAGTGTTTAAGCATAAGCACATAAATCATATAAAATTAAATCTCTTAAATTTTGTCTTTCTCTTTTGGGAAAATGGATAAAAAATGCATGATTATTTTTTAACTCACTCATTTTGTCCAGCAAGTAGCAAATCATAGTCCAAGTTTGTTTTCAGAGAAATGTAGTTCCAGGAACATGTCTACTATCACATTCATCTATAATTTGACTTTTGTAGAAGCCTATTGTGTTAGTAATATATAAAATACATGAGACTCAGTTTAGACTCACCAGTATAGAATATATAATATTGCTGTTTTCTGGATAAACATCTGCATCTTCAGCTATAACCCTGAGCACATCTGAACCCACAGCTGTCGTCTGGAGCAAAAGACACAGTTTACAAAGAGATGTGAGTCTCTGAGTGACCAAACACACTTCTGCTGTATAAAGATGTGACATTACACACACCTCTGACACTGTGACGCTGTATGTTTTACTCTGGAAGATCGGAGGATTGTCATTGACATCCTGAACTTCTAACGTCCGTGTATTTTTCAGCTGAAATGCACAATGAAATTTTTGTAATGAAGATTTATGTGATGATACCTATTTCCATAATTCTTATTGAATTATTGGATTATGCTATTGTGTAAATAAACATACCCCTGTGTTTGAGCAGGTCACTGAATAATACCAATTCACTCCTGACTGGAAGAAATAAAACACACAAAGAGACATACAGTATGTGGCACTTTCTTCCATTATTAAAGTATGAATATGTAAGTATGGTTATGTTCTTTTTATTTTTATACACTTTATCTAACAAATAAAATAGTGAAACAAACCTCCTTAAGTTGATCTGCATCCAGTGGTTTGATGGTTCGTACAGTAGCGGTTGAGGCTCCATCAGAGTAAACCAGCTCCAGAAATGTTACAACAATAGGATCGAAAAATCCTTCCAGCTCCAGACGATCATCAGGTCCGATATTAGTGATAATCTCTACATCTCCTGAAGGCCAGATCAAATACATATTTAAATATTTACATGTACATTGATTAAATTATATACAGAAAACAAATAAACAACACTCCCTTTATAATGGCTGGAGCAGTGACCTCCCAGATGACTCAACTTAACCCCCCAACCCCCCTGACTTCATTTCACTCAATTCTGACTTTATATCACTCAATTCTGAGTTTAGAACTCGCAATTCTGACGTTATAACTCGCAATTGTGACTTTATATCACACAATTCTGAGTTTATATCATGCAATTGCGACTTTATCTCACGCAATTCAATTGCGACTTTATCTCACACAATTCTGACTTTATAACTCGCAATTCTGACTTTATAATTCGCAATTGCGACTTTATATCACACAATTCTGAGTTTATAACTCGCAATCCTGACTTTATAACGCACAATCCTGACTTTATAATGCACAATCCTGACTTTATAACGCGCAATTCTGACTTTATAACTCGCAATCCTGACTTTATAACGCACAATCCTGACTTTATAACGCACAATTCTGACTTTATAACACGCAATTCGGAGTTTATATCATGCAATTGCGACTTTATATCACGCAATTCAATTGCGACTTTATCTCACGCAATTCTGACTTTATAACTCGCAATTCTGACTTTATAATTCGCAATTGCGACTTTATAACACGCAATTCTGACTTTATAATTCACAATTGCGACTTTATATCACACAATCCTGACTTTATATCACGCAATTCTGAGTTTATATCACGCAATTCTGAGTTTATATCATGCAATTTCGACTTTATATCACGCAATTCAATTGCGACTTTATATCACGCAATTCTGACTTTATAACTCGCAATTCTGACTTTATAATTCGCAATTGCGACTTTATATCACACAATCCTGACTTTATAACTTGCAATTCTGACTTTATATCATGCAATTCTGACTTTATAACTCGCAATTGCGACTTTATAACTCGCAATCCTGACTTTATAACTCGCAATCCTGACTTTATAACGCACAATTCTGACTTTATAACTCGCAATTCTGACTTTATATCACGCAATTCTGAGTTTATAACTCGCAATTGCGACTTTATATCACACAATCCTGACTTTATAACTCGCAATCCTGACTTTATAACTCGCAATGCTGACTTTATAACTCGCAATTCTGACTTTATATCACGCAATTCTGAGTTTATAACTCGCAATTGCGACTTTATATCACACAATCCTGACTTTATAACTCGCAGTCCTGACTTTATAACTCGCAATCCTGACTTTATAACTCGCAATTCTGACTTTATATCACGCAATTCTGAGTTTATATCATGCAATTGCGACTTTATATCATGCAATTCTGACTTTATAACTCGCAATTGCGACTTTATATCACACAATCCTGACTTTATAACTTGCAGTCCTGACTTTATAACGCACAATTCTGACTTTATAACTCGCAATTCTGACTTTATATCACGCAATTCTGAGTTTATAACTCGCAATTGCAACTTTATATCACACAATCCTGACTTTATAACTCACAATTCTGACTATATATCACGCAATTCTGAGTTTATATCTTGCAATTGCGACTTTATAACTCGCAATTCTGACTTTATATCACGCAATTCTGACTTTATAACTCGCAATTGCACCTTTATATCACACAATCCTGACTTTATAACTCGCTATCCTGACTTTATAACGCACAATTCTGACTTTATAACTCGCAATTCTGACTGTATAACACGCAATTACGACTTTATATAATATTACGCAATTGTGATTTTATAACTCGCAATTTTTACTTTATAACTTGCAATTTTTACTTTATATCATGCAATTTTGACTTTATAACTTGCAATTTTTACTTTATATCATGCAATTCTGACTTTATAACTCGTAATTGCGACTTTATATCACGCAATTCTGAGAAAACAGTCAGAACTGTGAGATGTAAACTCACAATTGTGAGAAAAAAAAGTCAGAATTGTGAGATAAAAAGTAGCAATTGCCTTTTTTATTTTTTATTCTGTGGTGGAAACAAGCTTCCGGTCAAATCAGAGGGCTAATATCAGGGTAGTAAAAATGTTGTTTATTTCTAAATTATGTTGTGTAAAAATCTGATTAACATAATAAGTGCACCCCAGGAAACATTATAAAATAATAAATGCAGTTCATGACCCTTTTAATATTACATTAATTAAAAAAAAAAAAAAAAAATTACTTTTAAATGTAAAATTAATATTGGGGACTAGTTATACTTAGTTTGTTAAAGTCTTGTGGACATTTCTCACCTTCATAATCCTCCAGGACACTCCCTACATAGATATTAGTTCCAGTCACACAGTTTATCTCTGAGGTACCTTAAAAAACAAGTAATTGGTTTCAGGATAAATTTAGTAGTACACACTATACATTAAACCACACAATATATTGAAAACCAAGACAAATAAAGCATTCAGTTTAAAAATTGTTCTGAAATACTGAAATTTTGCTGAAATGCTAATGACATGGCTCAACTGTGGGGATAGAATTGTTGCTTTATTCCATATTATTATAATCCACAAATAAATGTAAAGGGATTCACAAACATTAAACATTCCCAAATAAATAGAATGTGATCCACAAATATATGTGAGGAGTTTCACAAAAATTAATTAAATTCACAAATAAATAAAATGAGATTTGCCAAAAAATATTCACAAATATGATTTGTTTCAAACACAACTCAGCCAACTCCGCATTTGTGGATTTTGAAACATTTCTGTCAAGACATGCAAATTCACAAATAAGTGGACTCCACCCACCGTCTACTCAAGCCAATTAGATAACAACCACATTGCGATTGTGATGCAATTAACTGCAAGAGAGCCAAACTATAAGTCTATATAATGTTCTGGCACTGAAATATGGCTTGTTAAGGTGCTCTAAATGGTTGCTAGGGTGTGGTTCGCTCCGCGACAGTGGACCAGTACAGTGGCAAAACTCTGCTCAATGCCGCTGGCAACAACGCCTTCGTTTTGGGGTGTGTCTGTAGTGAGTGTGTTTAATGTAACTGTTATGTTTATTAAATCACATGGGTAATATAATCATCACAGATGCACGCGATTACATTTGGAAATCGGCAAGCTTTGTTTCCAAATGCCCCAAAGATATCCTGTCAATTTGATAAACTTTTGTAAACCCAGCCAGTATAATCACAATGAACACATCCAAACTGCAATTTTTAACATAAATATAAGTCACCTGTAGTCAAGTCACCTTTATTTATTTAGCGCTTTTTACAATACAGATTTTTTCAAAGCAGCTTTATAATGATGACAGGAAAATAATGCAACATAAATATAACAACTGCAAAGTGTCCAATTTGTAAACAAAAGGATTTACACACTAAATGCAGCATATATTACATGCACAACCTGTATATTTCCAAATGCTCGAGACAAACACTGCCTGAACAACACAGCCTGAACTGCCTGCGTTGTTCGCTTGATATTTGCATTTGCCCAAACTTTTGATGCTCTCAATGCTTTCTCTGGTCCACTGTCAATCCCACAATGCACTGCGTGAGAGTGAGGCTCAACTTCCATAGGAATGAATTGAAAACGCTGAATGAATCTGTTCCCACCCTGAGCAAATCATGATTGGTTGGAGCAAGAGATCGGTCAGCGCAAGGTAGCTATTATCTGATTGGCTTGAGTAGATGGTGGGTGGAGTCCACTTATTTGTGGATTTGTCTGCATGTCTTGACCACAGTCTTGACACTAGAAATATTTCAAAATGCTCAAATGCACGGAAAGGGATTCACAAATGAATGCCAGGAAGAGTTGTGTTTGTGAAATAAAAACATATTTGTTAATGTTTATTTAAAAAATATATATATATATATATATATATATATATTTTTTTTTTTTTTTTGTGAAACTCCTAACGTTTATTTGTGAATCTCATTCTATTTACTTGTGAATATGTTTAATGTTTGTGGATCTCTATACATTTATTTGTGGATCATAATCTATTTATGTGTAAAAAAGCAACAATTCTATCTCAGTACTCAACTGATATTCTCAAATCTTCTCCTTACATCAATTTTTTTTTTTTGCCAACATGGCAGCAGTTCAGATAATGCAAGTTGTTCAGAGAGTAAGCTAAGTTAATGAACAGTGTGTACACATAGATGATGTAAACAAATCAACATTATCCAGAAATTTTTCTTTGCTTCATTAGAAGATCTTTGTCCTGTAAAACATGTTTTTAAACAACAGGTAGGTATGTACCATAGATAGATAGATAGATAGATAGATAGATAGATAGATAGATATGGATGTACATTGTCACATTTCTTTTTCTCATTGTCACAACAGAGTCATGTAAACAAAGTTCCAGTTCTGCCTACCATCTAAACATTTCAACTTCAGCTGGTTACGAATAAATTTGACTTACCAATAGCACTCCTAGCACTGTGGACATGAAAACAAGCTAAAATAAATAGAAGAGAGAGTAAATCCATCTTTTCCATAATACATTATCGACAATGCAAATGTATTGAAGCCTTTGAGGAAAGAGAATGAATATTCCTTGTGTAACTGAGCTCTTCTTTATTGTATACCATAAACAGTTATTGGTATAAGCAAGTATCAAAGGTGCTTCATAAAGGCCAATAATAAGGAGTGATGTGGGAGGGATTTTCTGGAAAGAAGTTGATGTTACAAGTTTATTCAGAGATATTTGAGATGTCTTGAACTCAGATTTTGTTACTGATCTTGTTTTGAGTTTGTACTCCACAGCTTCTCATGCAATAGTTTACATAGACCAATACAACAGTGAAAGCTAACATCCAAAATCAGAGTATAACCAACAATTACTGTATTTCAAAACAATTAACTACTACAGTTTTAAATATATATTTCTTTTTTCTTAGTTTATACCTTACTAATATCAGGAGTCTTCACCCTTTTTCAGGCCATGTTAGAAACATTGAGCGAGGAATCATGGAGTGTTGCATTTTAGACTTGTATTTAATGCATAATTAGTTTTTTTTTTGTTTTTTGTTTTTTGCTCAAAATTCTCTCAAAGACTAGCCCTAAACTCAAATATGGCTTCTGTAAAGATACATGACAACAATGAATATTTCACACTCGGTGAAATGGATTTCCCGTGTTCCTATTGTCAACACAATGAACTTATCACTGCATGAAAATGATCAGAACCAACTATAAATTTATAACACCAACATCATTGAACAAATCAAAGGTTACACTGGATGATAAACAGGGATTATATCTTATCTTGATGGTTTTATGTAACAAAGAATTTGTGCAAGTGAAACATTAATTTTACACCAATACGGTTTACTTTAGCAATCCACACAAATAGACTTGTGCTGGTGTTGGTTTCTTATGATTTACCACACGACTGTGGAGGCACATGACATGCAGCTTGTTGAGAAGTGTGCTATTATTTTTCTTTTATTGCATGTATAGCATGTTCAACTGGCAGAAAATAAAATATATATAAAATATACATATATATAAAAAAATATTCCTTAGCGTTTTTTCATTTAATAATTTGGCAGATGAATATCTACTTTTTGGTTTGTGCTCAAATTGATTGTGCTATGTAAATTAAAAAATGTGCTGTTTAACAAATGCATTATCTCCATTCTTTTGCTTTAGACAGGCTACAGTCTGATTCAGCTAGTTATTTTGAGCTTTACGTGAATGTGTGTTTTACCTGATAAATAAGCTCTGTACAGATTAAAATACTCTTTTCATTGCTTCATTCTCTTATTCTGTTTCCAGTCTCATTTACTTTCTCTTTTCCATTTCCCATGTATGCATGATTTGTGTTTGTTTAGATTAGTTATGTGTTTGTAATTTAGTTTAAACTTTTGTGCACATTTCACATGCGTATTGATTCTGTTGATTCTATTGATTATATGCTAAGAAAGAGTTATTTTTCTGTGGCCAGGATTTATAATTAATTATAACAAGTGAAGATGTGGCTCTGGTTCTGCTGGTGTTCAGTGTGTCAGGCTTACAAATCCATCTCAAGAGAAGATTTATTACTCCACTTACAGCCCAATCTCTAACTCGAGACCAACCTTAATCTCAGACCTCATCCCACCTGCAGGAAAACAGATTCAACAAATACTAAATTATGAATTGCTAAAGAAATCTTATGTTACTATTTTCCCCTGAGGTTCACATATTATGTTACTAAAGTTGTCTATTTTGAGTTCTCTCAGGCATAATCATATGTTCTTATCATTTGATTGTTTCGGGTTGTTTCATTACAATTAATTTAAAGGAAAAGCAATCAAAGACATTTAGTCTATTTGTACAAATGTCAAATTAATCAAGGTTCATGTGTTAAAAATAATAATACTGTAGATGAACTACATTTGAATTCGGACTTACTTCGCGACCGTTAAAAAGTATGCTATAGTATGAATGTGTTGTGTAAAAGTGGCATAAATATACAGTAAGTTGTATCTACAGTAAAGAGTGAGATAGTGAGCAACTGTAAAAACGTGTATTATTGACTCGATGGCTCTTAATAAATATAACTAAGAGCACAGTTGAATAACTTGAATTGAAATTGAATATGGGACGACTCCTGTCCATGGTCACATGCATACCCAGACAGCAACATAGTGTTGGCCCACATCTGGGCTGTGTGGATTCCAGTTGTTCCAGATCTGGGCCGATACTATGTTGCTGTCTGGGTACTGGCCTAACCAGACATCTGCAACTTTTACACCATCCAGACTGCACTCACTCGTCCCTGACAGCTGCTGAGAAAGGTCTGAATCAATGATGAATCAGTTTTGACAAAAAAAAAAAAATCCATCTTGTTTACTATTAAAGGGGTGGTAAAATGCCCTTTTCACAAGATGTAAAATATATCTATGATGTCCCCAGAGTGTGTGTGTGAAGTTTTAGCGCAAAATACCCCACAGATATTTTTATATAGCAAGTTAAAGTTGTCACTTTTTGAGGGTTTGCAAAAATGCACCGTTTTGTGCCTGGCCCTTTAAATGCAAATGAGCTGCTGCAGAGGGCGGGGTTTCAAGAGCTCCTGTGTGTTAGCAGCTGCTATTACCTCACACTAAAATGACAGAAACTGTTCTGCCTTTAATGTTAAAACGGAGTCAGACAAAGATGGAGAGACTCAAGAAGAAGTGACAACATGTAGAATGCAACAGGACGTCTCTGAATGGTTAGTTGATGAATTTATGTTGCTGATGTGGAGTTAACTATCTTCAATTAAAGATACACTGTGTGATATTTTCCCCCATCTAGCGGTGAAATTGTATATGACTACCCAGTGAATATTAGTTTCTGTTCCTTTGAATTTCGAGGGCGTTTTAACTCCTACGGTGGCCGTATTATTCCAAGATTAACATGGCTTTCAGTTCGACTTCGTCCAATTGCGCCTTTAAAACTATTCATCACCTGTGATCCGTCGCAGCACAGATTTATGTTACAAGGTAAACAATACTTTTTCACCATTGACGTGAGGAAAAGTAACGCAAGTTATAGTAGAGGTCGTTCTGGCGTTATGCACAACCATGCTATGGTTAGATGTCACGGTGTGACAAATGAGGGCGGAACTAAAGTTCGCCGCAATTGTGTCCCCTCCGGTATAATAACAAGGAAACACTACCCCCCGTGTAAGTGTATATCTGTTGCCCTGCCAACCGGGATGAGGAAATTGACACCAGGTGTGGGAAATTAATTTAGAGCCATGACGAAGCCATGTGGGCATTGAGAAGGATATAAAAAGCCAGTGAAGAGAGACTGTGGGGTGGTTCTCTCCCGTGAGAAGTCGTTCTATTTGAGTGTTGCATAGAAGAATTGCGGGGTGCAAAGGGAAGTGCTGCTGGAGGGGACTTGAGGAGTGTGGAAGAGTTGTGAAAACACACCGTTTGCCTGGAAGGGAGAGAGATAAGTAATCGACCATCGTATCTCGTACCTGCATGTTTCAACACTGAATTTGAGGTGGATTGGAGTGCTTGATTGTGCTATCTAAACGTCACTGAGTGAATTATACTGATTCATGTTCGATCTCTTGCCCTCTTCCCCCGTGTTGGAACGGTGATGTGAATCCGTCTATGTCTGTGGAGGAAAACCCTGAAACATCTTCTTCCCAACATTGGAGCTCGTTGCTTGTGGCACGGAGATCCCTGGGTGAGTGCTGGCCTTATCTGCACTTATTGAAGTGGATTGCAGTGCTTAAATTGATGTTTCCCCCCTCACGTTGCATGTTTGGAGTGAAATTGCCGTGTGTGTGTGGAAGATTTATTCTCTTTTGCCGTGCACTCCCCACGTGCCATGCTGGTCTACTGTCAGTAACTGGAGCTTAATAATGTCGATCGGTCCCATCTGTTGAGGACTAGAAGGAATAGCATCTGTGAGTCAAACTAACCTCTCTGTTTTGAAGTAGCGATTCCGACTGGCTTAGAAGAAGCTCAGTCCAGCCTGTTGACTTAAGTTCGCTACTTGCCTGTCAACCCACCTGTATGGTGAGAAGGTTCGCCCCCCTTGCAACACATGTGAGACTGCACACTCTATCTGCAATCTTGATTCTGTTTGTCTTAGCAGGAGCTCCGCTCAGCCTGGTGACTTTGAGTCTGCTGCAGCCCTAAGCCCACCTGCATGGTGTGAAGTTATCTGTCCCCTGCAACACGTGTGAGAACTGTATATTGCTGTTGAAGTTGATTCTGTTTGTCTTAGAGGAGTTCCGCTCAGCCCGCGACTTGAGCCTGCTACAACCCCAAGTCCATCTGCATGGTGTGAAGTTATCTGTCCCCTGCAACACACGTGAGAACTGTATACTGCTGTTGAAGTTGATTCTGTCTGTCCTAGAGAAGTTCACCTCAGCCTGCGACTTAAGTCTGCTACAACCCCAAGTCCATTCTGTATGGTGTGGAGTCATCTGTCCCCTGCAACACACGTGAGAATTGTATATTGCTGTTGAAGTTGATTCTGTCTGTCCAGGAGAAGCTCCGCTCGGCCTGCACCTTTGAGTCTGCTATAGCCCCCGGTCCATCTGCATGGGGTGGAGTCACCTGTCCCCGGCAACACACGTGAGGCCTATATACTGCTGTTGAAGCTGACTCTGTCTGTTCTAACTGTCTGTCCTAGAGAAGCTCCGTTCAGCCGTTGACTCGAGTCTGCTGTAGCCCTAGAGTTCCCACTGTCTACTCACCTGTGGAAACTTACCTGTCCGTCGTAGGCCTCTGTGAACTTTGCATCAGTGTGGGAAGAGGATTAGCCCTGACTGTATATCCATCTGTAGAAACTCACCTGTCTGTCGTCGGTCCCTGTGAACCCTGCATCAGTGTGGGAAGAGGAAGGGCTTTGACTGTCTACTCACCTGTGGAAACTCACCTGTCTGTCGTCGGTCCCTGTGAATCCTGTATCAGTGTGGGAAGAGGAACAGCTCGACTGTCTACTCACCTGTGGAAACTCACCGGTCTGTCGCAGCCCGACTGTCTACTCACCTGTGGAAACTCACCTGTTTGTCGTCGGTCCCTGTGAATCCTGCATCAGTGTGGGAAGAGGAACAGCCCGACTGTCTACTCACCTGTGGAAACTCACCTGTCTGTCGTAGGTCCCTGTGGACCCCGCATCAGTGTGGGAAGAGGAATAGCCCCGACTGCATACACACCCGTGGAAATCCATCGATCCATCTCAGGCCATTGCGAACCTTGTATCGGCGTGGGAGTGGGCCCCGGAGACTGCTGCATTGCCTCGATTCCGGGGAAGAAGAGGAAAGGAAGATTTTAGCTTAGGTTATTCAAATTACTTTTAACTTTAATAAAAATAACTGTTATTCCCTTGAATTTTGTTTCCGTCTCGTCTCTGACACGCTCCTCAGGGTGGTCCTGGTTCAGGGGTGGGCGCAGTCCGGCTTGGCCCATCCCGACCTGTGACATAGACAAGCAACTATAAAACTTCAAATTTACACAAATAGGCTGAATTACCTGCCGAGAAGAAAGCAGGCAACTTCGGCGTCCGTTTTAAAATCTTTGCTCCTCATGAGCTCTTTCCATCTGGGAAAAGTTACTCCAGTATTGACTTTGGTCTTGCTGATTTGCCTGTCGCGTTGACGTTTTAATTCACTCTTTCGCTTCCTTGGCGACTCTGCTACATGTCCTCGAAAATAGGCGTGATCCTCCATCAGCAATCTTTCAAATCTGCCGGCAGTCGCGAGTAATCTCCCCCTCGCATTCGTCTCTGAGTCACTGAGTGTAAAGCACGAAAGGCGAAGCTTGAATTTACAGGTATGTCCCTCTTTGGCTAATGTAGTTTCAAGATGAAGGGGCAACATGGCGACCGGCATTCAAACCCCTCACCCGTATGTACTTTCAATGGCAGATTATAAACTTACGAGAATACTTTATTACTTGAAAGATGTAAATATACATTAATGAGCACATATATTTTTTTAAAGAACTAAGTGTTTTTTGCTAAGAATCAACAAAAAAAATTACACAGTGTAGCTTTAAGATATTCTGTCATGATAAATCTATAAATCGCTCATATAGGAACTGTTGTGAGATGCACACAGAGTGACTTTCTATTGCATGTGAGAAGATGGATGCTAAAGTTTGAGCTGACTCACAAATGTACTCTTATACAACAACTTTCCCTCTTCTCAACATGGACTGCATGCTCCCGGGGGCGGGGTTTATGTAAATTCTAGGGTTAGTGATGTCACTAACCCGGGAGGAATGTCGTGTAGTCCCAACCAGCCTTTTGTTGTAGTCCTTTTCTTTAAAAGCAAATATCTTCCTTTGCTTTGAACTTTGAGTATTGTAACTTTGCAGATGTTGTTTATGCTCAAACGGCAACATTACACACTAACTAAAGTTAGAAAAGTGAAATCATAATCAACCACCCCTTTAATACTGTTTTGTTACACATTTATATATATATATATATATATATATATATATATATATATATAATGATATATTTAAAAACACACATACACACACATAGCCTATATATATATATTTAAAATCTTAGAAATCCGTATATGTGTACTTCGTTTTCGAATGGAAAAAGGGTCTTATAAAAAGAGTATATATTTTAAAGTCTTTTATGGAGTTAGCGATCACATACACTCAGATTAGTTGCACTTATTGCGCCCTTATGTAGCCCCGCCCATTTTCAGCGCTGCGCTCGTTGTCTTTTGACTTCCGGTCTGTATTTTCATAGTGATCTTGCATATTTATGAATGAACATCTCGTTTTAAAATCTTCCCGGTCTACTGACATTTGTTAACACATCTGCTTTAAACATTACTATCCTCATGATAACTTTCGTCAACTTTACCTTAAGTTAATCCACTTCAAAAGCTAATTACTCCTGGACAGCAATGCCATAGAAATATACAGAGCGACCGCAAAAACGGAAGTTAAAAGACAATATTTTAAAGATGGCTGTGCCCTTTTTTCTCTGGCGCATAAGGTCTGTAGGGAACTGCCTTCTTAGGGCCGGTTTTCTTCTCAAGTGTTTGTGTTTAAACTCACTGCTTTTATTAAAAGCTTCCAGGCTCTATTATATTCATTCTGAAGCTGAATGCAAAGCTACCGCAGAATTCATCCTGACCAATCACAGTTGTGGTCTGCGTAGAAATGCATATAGTTACTTTATTGTCATCTTATCATTATGTATCTTGTATAGACAGACTCAACTCACATTTTTACTCACATTTAACTCACATGTTTATTTAATGAGACAAGTAAGAAATCTTCCCAAAGGAACTGTGTAACAACTTCATAAAACAAATGTTGCAAACTTTTCTTCCAACATCTTACAGAATACACATAGATTGAATACATCAGCAAAAGTAACAATTAGACAATTTGCTGAATATATGTTATGTGATGTAAAATGACAAACCAAATGTGGGTCATTCCAAACCAGAGTAAGTGATTGGTCCTTCATTAAGGGCATTTTTATGAGACCGTTATTGAAAGGTAAATGTGATGGTCACTTCAAGGAAGTCATTTTAGAATTTATTTGATAAGTTACCTGAAAATGTAACTCATTTAAATATCCTTAACATAATAATGTTTGTTAGTTTTTACCAAATGTAAAATGGGAATTAAAGACACAGAGGCTATATTTAAAAATCTACATTTATTTACATTTACACATTTGGCAATTCTTGTATTCCTTGGGAATCAATCAAATGACTGTGGCGTATCCAGCACCACCTCTCCTGTTTGCTCTACAGGACCGCTACATCTGTCTTAACAGCTGTATTTTTCAGTATGAATTCTGTTTTAAATAACATTTCAATTCATAATAAAGTGTCAGTGACGTCTGGCTTCATGTCGGGTGATCCAGACAGCCATTATGAGACAGTAATATATAATGAGTGGAGCAGAGTGATGCTTGCCTCTTTGAAGGGAATTCACCCTGTGTTGTGTCTGTTGTGACCTGAGTTTGTCATTGTGAGAGTCACATGACAGCTGATCCTGGAACTGAGGACACATGATTAAAGATGTTAAACCCTGTAATGCTGAAGCCCAGAGCCTGATTTCTGTCTAAAGAAGACTTGATACTCGTGTTGTTTCCTCCATGTTGGGAACTAAACCCTTAATAGCTGCCTAGATCTCAAGTTTAGGATTAGGGCTATATATAGTCATAATCAAGACATCAGTTCATGAAGTCTTGTACACCACTGAGAAGAAGTGAGGAGCTTTGATCCATCAGGGTGTTTTCAGAGGGCAGAGATGCTGTTTCCACTGATATCACTTCCATTCTCTCATTCTCTGTCAAAATGTCTCTCTAACCTCTTCCTGGGAAACACACAAAACACATGGGACAAAATTATAAATAAGAATTTAGATTCCATTTTTAATGACAAAATGATACTTAATGAATTATATTCTATGAGTTTGTTGTTACAGTAAGGGGCTTTGCCTCTCTGGGTTCTGGGTATCTGTTAACAAAAGACGAAACATGTTTAGTCAAACATCTCACAAATCAATGCTGATAAAAACATGGTAACTGATGCATATTTTGTATTTGAGAACAATCTTTTCAAACTATTTGTATCAGATCTTTAACAATATTTTGACACTTACGTGTTAAAGTTAGCAAGGTTGTCAATACTGTGTCTCCTTTCAGTTAAATCAATAGGAGTATTTGAACTCTGTCTCTCAGAATCGGTGCCCTTTTTCCTGAGGCAGCAAAAATATGTATTATAACTAATTGACCAAACATATTCATTTTCTTCACTGTATAAAAAATACTCCTAAAACATGAGCAATGTTCAACATGAAACATCATTTTATCACTATAAAGAGTAAGACAACTGGCATCACATTACGGCATTTTAGGAAAGCTGTATAGAACAGGTGAAACAGAACAGACCATTTAATCAATCCTGATTTCAAGTTGACTTTAAGCTTATTTTTCAACTAGGAATTCTTTTCAGGATAGATAGATAGATAGATAGATAGATAGATAGATAGATAGATAGATAGATAGATAGATAGATAGATAGATAGATAGATAGATAGATAGATAGATAGATAGATAGATAGATAGATAGATAGATAGATAGATAGATAGATGCAGTACATGGCCAGTAATAACTTACTTGACAAGATGGATAATTGTCGACACTAAAGTCACACTGATTACAGCCAGCAGAACACTGACAGCGATGAGAGCTATTGTGACGGTTTGACTGGATTCTCCAGAGTCTCCTGAACTGTCCTCCACTTTGATTTCCAAACCAGGACCAAAAACCTTCTCCAGCTCAGATGTTAAAACTTTGTTCTCACTGTTCAGCTTCCTGTGGGAGTGAAGATATTATTTCAGATGCTGCCCATTACACTCTCATCCTAATTATACAGAATAGATGTAATTCAGGCAAGCAGGCCAGAGGGAAATGTGAAGACTGAGGAGTATATGTTTTTGTTAATGCACATACATACATTTTTTTTTCATATTTATAGCTTATACTTTTGTTAAAGTATTCATATATTATCTTTGAACTGATTACGAAATTGGCATGATGCCTTTACCTGACATAACAAATTGTAAACATTGATTTGATTCTAACAGACTCATTATTTGCAGTAAAGAGTTAAAAGGAATAGTCAAACATTCGCTCACATTTAATGATGCACAGATATCATTAAAACCTTTTCATTTATGGAGTCAGATGAAAAAATGAGAAAATACATATGAGAAAATGTGTTGCATTTAATCAAAAATACTTTGCCACGAGAAAAGACAGTAACACGTAAAGACATTCCCTGCTGACTGGTTGCCTCCATTGGGCCGATTGAGCGCGGGCTTACAGCCTTTTGGGCAGCCAGAGTTCAAATAAAAATGAATGTATTCAGATCTCAGATTCATTTTAAGTCAGAGCACTGACCACAAGGCTACAACCATTATGACTCTATTTATTGTAAAACATGTCACTTGCACATTTCCACATCAGCTTCCACATTAGATTAGTCTGAATAAACTGATATTTGTTCAACTTACTCTTTGACCACCGTGGCTTGGATGACAGCACCACTGGAGTCCATGGCGATGAAACTGACGTAAGTTTTGTCTGTAGATTCTCTAAGAATGGTGCGCATCTCATTCCCATTCTCAGCTCTCACACTGAGGATTTTCACAGTCCAGCCTAAAACTTTCCCCATGGAACTGAGAAAGAAAAAGAAAAACACACACACAATGGTGTATAGAACACAAAATACCCTGATTTAACAGCTCAGTAGAGAAGAAGCTTTTCTGTAAATAATGGCGTATATTTCAGTCTGTTCTATACAAGTAAATCATGCGGAAGACTTGGAAATGCAGCCCACAAGTCATATGCACTACTTTTTTATTATGCTTTTTTGGTCTTATTGAGAAATAAGAAAAAACATTTCTGTGTGTTTCAATGAAAACATAGCAGCACACAGGTTAGGAATGGAGTAAAATAATTCATGTTTATATTTATTTTGGGTTAATTAATCCTTAAACATGTTTCCACTTACACTCGTCTTATCTCATAACACATTAACACTTCACAACTGGAAATGCTCAATAACGAACATAGATTACTCACTCTTCCATCTCTGGTATCTTTTTCTCCACTATGTATACGGGCTGGTTTAGGGAGATTACGCTGTCACGTTGTGCACTTTCTTTCACTTCGATCTGCAGGTTGCAAACATAAGAACACAATCTTTGGATTGACTGCTCTGTTTCACTGCTCTCTCAATCAAAATGCAATTGGTAATTTGAAATAGTCTTTCAAAAGCGTTGTCTTTTTTGTCCCTCTGTTTCTGCTCACCTCTACTGTTGTAGTCGCGAACAGCCCATGTTTATCAGTGGCTTTAACCTGAAAGGTGAACAGATTGTCTCCAAATTTTGATACATCCAGTACGTAGATCTGACCAGTGCTTGCCTCCACATCCAGCAGAGTTGTGGACTCCTGCAGGGAATACTGCAGTTCTGAGCTCTCGCCCACATCAGGGTCCGATGCCTGAGGGACACATGACCACACTTCAACCACATTTACACATCCACATCTACAAAAAATCATGGTCTGATCAGTTTGAAAAATACCAGCACACATCTCCTCAATAAGACATGTGATTTGAGGGATTATTCATGTCCATAGCACAGATGGCATGGGATAAGTTACATGTCGAAATGTATTACTTACGGTCAAGGGTCTTAACAAATCACTAGCCCTTTAAGCATGAGCAATAACAAGAGTAACAGTGATGTTTGCCTTAGTGAACATCACTAATTACAAAATAGATCTGACTACATCCATTGCATTTATATCTGTGTCTATGCCCAGCAACACTCACCTGGACCTTCACTATAGGGAATTTGTATGGAGAGATACTGAAAATTTCTGCTTTATAATTTTCAGCGTCAAACACAGGAGCCTCATTCACGTTCTCAACCTGAACGCTGACCTGAAGATTGTGAGAAAAAGAAAGTCAAATTCTCTGTGCCAGCTTTCTTTAAGAAGAGAAACTTTGCCATTGACATGCTTGAAGAGTAAGACGTAAATATGTGAACACAAACACTTGTGTCATTGCATTTTGAAATGTGTCAGAATGCAAATGCAATGCAAATTGTATTGCCAGTGTTGCTTTAATGGGGGATAAAGAAAGCATTAACACAGTTTATACTTAAAAACAAAGTACATTATGCATGAACATAAATTGGATACTTGTGTAGAGTTTGTTTCTGGCCTTAGTTTAAAGTAAGAATAGTACCGTTGTCTCTGCAGTGTTTGCAGGAGTTCTGGAGTCTATGGCTTCTACTGTGAGGATGAACCACTCCTCTTTCTCCTTGTCCAGCGTTCTCAGAGCTTTTATGGTTCCCTCACCATCCACAGAGAAGACATCCTTATGTGACTTCATGTTATAGCTGACCGTAACCACTGGACTACTAGTTAATGCCTTGACCTTGCCTACTATTGAGGCCTCAGGTTCATTCTCTTTTATTGTGAAGTTGTAGAAAGAGCTTTCAAAACTCACACTCTCAGGGAGAGAGGCAATTTTGAAGTGGATCAAGACTTCAGCTATAGAGAGAAGAAAGATATTAATCTTGACATGTTTATCAGATCAGGTTTGAATATTGAAGGGGGAATTAACCGCTCCCAATAAGATTTGTTTATTTGCTCAAATTATCTGCATTGTTATAACATCAGATTCACTAAAGAAATTACGCAAACCAAGCCCAAACCTTCATCAGATTCTGGTGGTGTTCCATGATCTGTTGCTATAGCAGTAAGGTTTAGCAGCGTGTCTTCTGTGACCTCGCTAAGGTCAGAGGTCAAAGTGATGTTTCCTGTTTCAGCATCCAATGCGACCATTGAGGAGTCTTCAGAGAAACTACAGAAAAACAACATTCATGCATCTGTCTTAAAGGAGTGATGTAGGTAAGGGTGTCCATGGTTTAGCCTTCATATTATTGATGCTAATGAAATGGAAGTTTAGTTAGCTTAAGCTTACCTGTAACTAATAACCGCGTTGTTTCCAGCATCTTTATCTGTGGCCGAGAGCATCAGCAGCACATCTCCAACCTTGGCGTCTTTAACCCGAATGCTTTTGCTGTAGGTGTTGGAGCTGAAAACTGGAGCGTTGTCATTGACATCTGTGATACTGACCCTCACTGTGGTGATGTTCTGCAGAAAATGAACCCAAACAACCCTTTGTATTACAGACCAAAAGTTAATATTTGCAATGTCTAGTATCTAGCCTAAGGATTGTACTAGTATCAGATATCAAGAGCTTTGAATATTGACAAAGCGTTGGATCCACAGTGCAACATGTTTGTGAAGAGTAGCCCACTTAGATCATCTGCGCAAAATAATAATAATGAAAAAAACATCTGCCTTGGGTTTGCTATGTGTCATTTTGGTATGTAACCTTTATAGCTGGGCTTCTCAACTCTGGCCTTGAGATCCACTTTCATGCAGAGTTTAGCTCTAACCTTTATCAAACTCACCTGCCTATAACTTTCTAGTAATCCTGCAGGAAAGTGGACCTTGAGGAGGAGAGTTGAGAACCCCTGCTTTAGAGCATTGATAGCCAACCCTGATCCTGGAGAGCAACCATCCTGCAGAGTTTAGCTCCAACCCTCCAACCAAATACCCCTGAATCAGCTATTCAAAGTATTCAGGATTACTAGAAACATTTCAGTCAAGTGTGTTGAGGCTGGTAGAATCTAAACTCTAAAGAACATTGGCTCTCTATGAGCAGGTTTGGACACCCCTGCTTTAGAGCAAGATTATCCAGCCCTGATCCTGGAGAGCAACCTTTCAGCAGAGTTCAGTTCCCACCCTGCTCCAACACACCTCCCAGACAGCAACATAGTGTTGGCCCAGATCTGGCCCACATCTGCTACACGTGGATTCCACACATACCAGATGTGGGCCGGATCTGGGTCGACACTATATTGCTGTCTGAGCTCTCAAGGGATTGGGTTTGCCTACCCCTGTTCTATGTCATTTAGATTATGTGCTACTTTGTGCCTTAAACAAAACCCTAAAAAGTCTTTTAAAATGTTGGTTCCATGAAACTTGCAAACTCTGGAAAACCAAGCAACTTGTACTTTCTTGGAACAAGATTTGTATCCTGGCAGATATTTACACTCTGACTTCCATCCCTTACGAAAAAGTAGTTTATTCAAGTGTTCTATTAGTATACTTCTTTTAGACTAAAAATAAGAAAGTATACTTTCAGTCTACATTTTATATACTTCTCAAAAATATACTTTATGTACTTCTCAGAAATATACTTTAAATTACACTTAAATGTACTTGACTTATAGGCTACTGAGAGAAAAGTCCAATTATATTTGGCCTGTACTTGTACTCAATCTTTTGATCGAGATATACTTAAAAGTATAATTAAGTATTCAAAGTATACGTGGCTTGTAGTTGTGTTAACTCTGTTGATCAAGTAGCCTGTTAAATATACTTTTTTACATAGTTTTTCATACAGTCTTATGAAACTTACATTGTTTGAAAATGTTGATTAGGATATTGATATAAAACAGATATGTTTCTAATTCTGCGTATCTGAATTTTTGTGTAGGCTAGTCCACTGGTAGTGTATAGGAATTTACTTTAATTCTACTTTACTCTTTCCCCACCATTAAGGGATATGTTACATGAAGCCTGATGAACAGATTGGAGCTTGCATTTCGAGATAGTTCTTGTGTTTTTTTTCTACACTTGCAATATGAACTTGAAGTCCATGAACAGACTCAAAATTGTATTGAAGTACAAGGTCGCATCATGGAAATCATAAAAATAAATTACATTTCCCTGTGGCATCCCCTGATCCATAGCAACAATGACCACATCATACACATCCTGTGTCTCCCGATCCAGCTCCTCAATAGCTAGGAGAGTCCCATCCTGAAGGAATGAAATAAAGTAATAGATTTTTAGGAAATTAATGAAGATCTGAACATCTGACAATACATTGTCATGTCAATAGGTTTATGTCCTCACATCTCTGAAGCTGAAGAACTTGCTGTAAGAGAAAGTAGTGATGTTAACACGACCGTTGTCTCCAATGTCAGCGTCTGTGGCTGAGATTTTGCACACCTCTCCAGGTGATGAGGGTGTGTACGCACCTTCCTGAATCTCAATGGTCTCTGGGAGAGGAAGGAATTGTGGGTTGTTGTCGTTGACGTCCAGAACAGTGATGATGACCTGAGCTGTGGAGCTTAAACCATCGACAGGCTGGTCTACAGCTACAACCTGAGAAAGACAATGCAAGCATCCCATTCAGAATGAATAGTCATCCTGAACATTTTGTAAATAGTTGGATTTAAGAAATTAATGTGATTGCTTTGTACCTCTATATTGTAATTGTCTACAGTTTCTCTATCCAAGGTGGCGTCGCTCCGGAGTGATATTACTCCTTGACTGTTGATAACGAAGGTACTGTTATCCATGATAAAGTGACCTTTAGAGAACCCACCCTAATCGGAGAGAAAACTAGAAAAGGTAAGTACATAAAAAAAACTTTGAATGTTGACTTGACAAAACCTTACAATGAACTTTACAGGATTAATTTGAAGGTTATTTAGATCTTTTGTAGTTTACATACTTGAGCAGATAGAATAAATATTCCTTGTATACTTCCATGACTAATCTGCTGCTAAACTGGTAGGGAATTCTACCAATTTGTTGCTGGGGTAGCTAAGATGTTACTAAGTTTTAAGTTGTTGCTAGAGTGTTCTGGGAAGTATCTGAGGGTTCCTAAGAAAATGCAAATGTGTTCTGAGTGGTTGCTATGTGGTTACCATGCAAGAGTGATGAGTTACCCGCGCATGGACACGGCATTGCAACAACCTAGAACACCTTTGCAACTGCTTAGCAGGGTGTATATATGAAGGGTGTTGTTGCTATGTGGTTACTAGTGTTTTCTGGTGATTGTTAGGTTGTTGCTAAATTATTTTGAGAGGTTGCAAAGGCATTTCTAGAGACAGACTTTGGCGGATGTTGCTTGAATACTATAAGAGTTTCATTTGGAAATGCTGAAGTTTAATAACAATTATAAAATGGCTAAATCCCTTTCAGTCGGTCAGTCCCGACATCACGTTGGGTCAGTGAACCGATGAATTGGGATCTTGCTTGAGAGACCAATCCACTTTGAGTGCAACTAAATGAGCCAATGTACATTTGCATGCTGGTTTTGCATCCGATGCTCCGCGGGTATAAATACGGAAGTGGATGCATCGCATATTTGCCGTTCTGCTGTGCCAAATTCACAGACAAGTGTTCTACTGCCAGTCTGCTGCTCTTCCTGGAAGGTGCCTCTCGGTTGGTGTTGGTGTGACGGTGCTCTCAGTGGAGATTGTGAACATCAAAAAGAACATTTCTAACAGCTGTTTTCACAGCTCTTCAGAGCGGTTGCGCCTTCAAAGAGTTGTGAGAGCACACAGCGGGCTGCACTATTCCCTTGTTGTGTGCCGTGGCCATCTCCCCTGTGAGCTTCAGCACTAGACAGAGCAAGCACAGGTGTGATTTCTGTGTCTTTTTAAAGACGTCATTCCGTCCGTGTTTCTGGATGCGGTCATCATCTGGCTCCTGTTGATGGTCACGATCACTGCCTCTCGTGTCTGGGTCTTAAGCACACTGTGGCAGCGTTTGTGAATGCGTCATGTTCTCATTGCGGGAACATGACCATCGTGTGTTGAAATCGAGACTCTAATACATCCTTCAGAGTCCCTTGCCTATTCCCCGTTCTAGTTCTGGATCTGTTGGCCACCCGTACTTCATTGTAACCAAGAAAGGTGGTGGGTTATGACCGATCTTGGACCTGTGAGTTTTGAATCGGGCCCTTCACAAGCTCCTGTTTAAAATGTTGACACAGATACACATTTTGTAATGCCCACGTTCCCAAGATTGGTTTTGATTGACCTGAAGAACGCGCACTTTCATGTCTCGATTCTCCCTCAGCACAGACCGTTTCTACGTTTTGTGTTCGAAGGACGGGCATTTCAGTACAAATTCCTCCCCTTTTGGGCTGCCCCTGTCGCTTCGCATCTTTATGAAGGTCGTGGAGGTGGCCATTGTTCCTCTGAGAGAAAGTGTTGTTCGCATTCTCAACTACCTCGACGACTGGCATGTCAGTGTTGAACTGCTTGAATTCATTCAAAGGCAGGACAGCGGCCCCACTGAAATTATTTCAGAGGCTCCAGGGGCATATGGCAGCCGCAGTAACACCGCAGTAACACCGCTTCATATGAGGCCGCTTCAACACGGCCAAGTTCTGAGATGGGTGTGGCAAAGCGGCAGGCCTTTCCATTACCCCGCACTTTTGCCAAACCTTTGGCCTTTGGATGGACCCTTTATTTCTGCAGGAAGAAGTTCCCCTAGAATAAGTGTCCAGGCATGCTGTGGTTTTCACGGATGCCTCTGCCACCGGCTGGTGGGCCACGTTCAACGGGCATGCAGTCTCAGGTCTGTGGACGGGTCCCCAACTGCATTGGCACATCAACTGCCTCGAGTTGCTAGCAGTACGTCTTGCGCTGCGCCACCTCAAAGGGCCGCTCCATGGCAAGCATGTACTGGTCCGTACCGACAGCACTGCGACCGTTGCATACATCTACTGCCAGGGTGGTCTACGTTCCCCTCGCATGATGCAACTCACCCGCCATCTCCTCCTTTGGAGTCAGGAGCGTCTGAGGTCGCTTCGTGCCATTCACATCCCAGGCGTGCTCAATCGTGCAGCCGACGAGCTCTCATGACAGCCTGCGCTTCCGGGAGAATGGAGACTCCATCCCCAGGCGGTCCAGCTGATTTGGAGGTGCTTCGGAGACACGCAGGTAGATCTGTTTGGCTCTCCGGACACGTCGCATTGCCAATGTTTTACTACCCTGACCAATGGGACCCCCGGCACGGACGCACTGGCCCCCTCTACGAGGCGCCTTTATGTAGTGAAGTGGAACCTATTCGTTGAGTGGTGTTCTTCCCAATGGGGAGACCACCGGAGATGCCCAATCAGGGCTGTGCTTTCCTTTCTGTAGCATGGGTTGGAGCGAAGGCTGTCTCCCTCCACCCTGAAAGTGTATGTTGCCGTGATTGCCGCACATCACAATGCAGTTGATGCCTCGCCCCACCTCTATACCCTCTTGGGACTTGGTGCTCGGTAACGAGGGTTACATGCATAACCGAGACATTTTACCTGCAATCATCCTCAGCAAAATGAACATTCAATATAGTTCCACGTATTATGTATTTCAGCTAAATTAACTGTTTATTATTTATGTAATGAATTATGAGGGACCTCTGCTGGCGTTATGTTACCTTTCATTTTGAGGCCACGCCCTTCCTGCTGTCAAAGAGTCTTCTCTTATGGGAGATACGTTGATGTGTGCGCATGTCTGTGTGGAAGCCCACAGTTTCCGAAGTGCGGAGGGAATATGACTGTATTTAATAGTTTTCTGTTTCAGGTATGGTACAGTATGTCCATCAATTTACACTGTTATGAAATCTGAAAACTCGCACTGTGCATCAAATCGGTCTGTTTTAAACTAAAAAACAGAAAACAGATGTTTTCTCATGCTGAGAGATAAGCATATATGTGTATGAGAAGATATTATATATGGTGTTTAAAAATGACAGCGGATGAGAACAGTTCCTATTTTCTGTTTATATTTGAGCTCCACAAGATGAGGCATTTTACGACATTCTCTTGCCATTTACTGTCACTGTCAGGAACAATTTTTTAGCGGAAGGAAAAAGATTTTATGAATTTACTTCAAAAAAAGTTACATTAATATATATAGTTACATATAATATATGCATTTTTGTTTTTTAATACTTCTATTGTGTTTTTATAAAAGCAATAAGGTAGTCGAGACGGGCTTTATTGTGAATAAGGACGCCTTCAGCTGTGACTTATTCATACAGCACACCTCGAATCTCACAATAATTATATTACTTTACAAACAGACAGATGTTTTCAGGAACTGTACCAGGTCTAGATCAGTGACTCTAGTCTGAAGCACCAACTGATCCGGTGGTGAATTTTCCAGAATAGATACGGTGTACTCATCCTGGTCAAATTTCGGAGGGTTGTCATTCGCATCCTCAATGGTGACGGACACCACAGCGTTAGCCATCTTACGGGCATCATCCTGCTGAGTTGCCTATTTATAAGGAAATCATGAATAGAAAATATAATCTCTTCCGATTCATAAAATCAGCCTAATGGTTTTCATGAATGTCTTCAGAAACGTCTGATACCTGTATGTGAACAGTTATCTGGTTGATTTTCTCTCTGTCTAGTACCGTTGTCACAGAAATTACTCCACTGTTTTGATCGATGTCAAAGTTGCTCTGATATTCATTTGGAAAGACTAGAACAGAAATGTGAATATTTGCTGTGTTATTATCAGAAACTTCATATAGAATATGACTATATTTCTTTATTCAAATAGAAGTGTATTATTAGGTGTGTAAAATGCTTGTTTTATCACAATTACTGTGCTTGACTATAGTTAGGTGGAATTTTCTATATTATCAGATTTAAAATCAGCGTTTCACCTCTAGCTCTCACACATCTACAGAGAAACTTTAATTGAAACAGGAAGAGGAGGTTATTTAGATTAGGACTCATGTCATGTAAGTGTGTTGTAAATCTTCTGTTAACAGCACCTGCTGTTATGCTGTAAAGTACAGGCTCGTTGATGCCCGTGTCGCCATCTTGAGCTTTTATGGCCTCAGGAGTGACGTCTGAAAACTGTCCTACCTGTGCATGGACAGAAAAGACATGGAGGGTTTCATTTGTTTGATCAGACATTCGTTTAAATATTGATCATGATGTTATTTACCTGATTTTCCTCAATGGATGCCTTGTAGAGACTGTGATCAAAATAAGGGTTTAGATTGTCAAAATCTTCAACCGTTATTGTAACTGTTGTGGTGTCACTGAGATCTCCTATATCCTGCAAATAATAATAATAAAATCAACATATTACAAATGTTTATTCAAAAGTGAAAATTGTGTAATTTGTTTTTGGTCCTTATCTACTTTCATGGAAAAAGCAGCTTGGACATTCTGCTAAATATTTGCTTTTGTGTCACGAGTGATATACGATGACAGAGTTGGTGTGAACTATTCGTTTAAAGAATAAACTAACAAAGCAATTCGGTGAAGTTTAGTGATCAAAGTAATCTGGAGGTTGGTAGGATGTCAGAGAGTTTGTCTTTACTTTAGCTTGCACAGTGAAGATGTACTGTTGAGCATTGTTGTAGTTCAGACGTCGTTTCAACCTGATGTTTCCGTCACCTCTCACTTCAAAATCATCTGGTGCTGGAGGCTGTTTAAAGAGGGAAAGTGATGAATTACAATGAAATTCATGGACACAAGCTGTGCTACTGACTAATTAAATATATGATTTAGTTTCCTTTCATTTAAAAAAACCTGTATGAATAAAAACTATAAACAAACCCATGAGATTAGGTACGATTAAATACTATAATTGATTGACAGTCCTGTTGAAACTAGTGCCTGATACCAGTAATGCAGTTTTGTGGAAGCCTAGTATGATATTATATCAAATATATGAGAATCATTCATGACTTACCAGTATAGAATATATAATATTGGTGTTTTCTGGATAAACATCTGCATCTTCAGCTATAACCCTGAGCACATCTGAACCCACAGCTGTCGCCTGGAGCAAAAGACACAGTTTACAAAGAGATGTGAGTCTCTGAGTGACCAAACACACTTCTGCTGTATAAAGATGTGACATTACACACACCTCTGACACTGTGGCGCTGTATGTTTTATTCTGGAAGATCGGAGGATTGTCATTGACATCCTGAACTTCTAACGTCCTGATGTTTTTCAGCTGAAATGGAGAATGAAGACTTTATAGTGAAGGTTTCTGTGATGAATACTTTGTCTTATTAAATAATTTGATAACGTTATTGTTTAAACTTACCGCCGGGTTTGGGCAAGTGAGTGAATAATACAAAATCCCTCCTGACTAGAAGAAATAAAACACAAAGAGACATGTGGCACTTAATTTCTTTATGAAAAAACAAACAAAAAAACATTTAATACAATTACCTATGCCTAAGCTAAACTATTAGTCAGTAGGGTCTATTGTTTTTGTTTTTTTGTTATTGATAAGCTTAAATTAAATTAAAGGTATTAAAAATGGAGAAAATAGAATTATATATATATGTGTATGTGTATATATATATATATATATACTGTATATACACACTATGAAAAGTGAACGTGCAGTTGTTGCTTTAAAGAGGTATTTCTACCGATTCTACCTATAAATTCTAATTCTGTTGTTGTAACTTAATTCAATCAGGTTTATGTATCATAAAACCAGGGAATACTGTTTTAACTAAATTGAGTTACACTGACCCAATATACAATTTCCAATAAAGCTCAGGATGGACACATTCGACACTAACGCACTGCGACTTCACCCGACCTATAGAGGGCAGTATATACGAGTACGAGGTCACCAACGTCTCCTCACTGACGTCACTCACTTCTAAAACTTGTCTGCCGCCATCTTGAGTACCTGATTCATGTCAGTCGCACAGGAACTAGCTAACTATGCAGTCAATATGTTGTGCGGTGGGGTGCAACAACAAAAAAGGAGACCCCAAAATATCCTTTTACAGGCTAACGTTACCTCAGGACGAAAAAAAAAAAAAAACGTAATTTGCGGGTGGGACGGGTGGGACATGTCCCTACCACTTTTGAAACATCTCGCGGCACGAATGTACCAATACAAATAAACAAAACATCTCCAGTTAACTAGCAGAGCATTAATTTCGTTCGTTTGTTAAATAAGAGGCGATCTAGCGCTGAAATGTGTTGTTTCTGAAATCAAGTGATCAAAGTGCTCGTTTGCTGCTGCGATCAGTGGCGTGACGCGGATACTGTGTTTGTTTGTGGCTCGCGCACAGTCTTAACTCGGATGCACGCTTCAATGTGGAGAGACTCTCTATTCGTTCCGGTGAAATTACAAAACAAACTGGACACAAACGTGTCCCTGCCTGATATACAACCACTGATAAACATAATCGGTTTTGATGAAAAAAAAAAACTATGTGAGTGCGGATTAGAACCCAGAACCTCTGACACGCTTGCCAAAAGTTCTGCCCCTGGACCATTTAAATACACGGTTTAAATAGTTGGATCAACATATAATATCATTGCGGCAGTCAACTGGAAAAAGAGCGGATGACGTAAGAGTCATGACTCGTGTCAGCTACAGGACATCTGCTCTAAAGGACAAATAAGAAATTTAGGGATTAAGTGTTATTTTATGAGATTTCAGTAAAGGAGAAGATGGTAGTTTATGTTAATGTTTGATGTTCAGTTATGGTGGACATTTAGAGGAGTTTCTGTTTTTGAATGTTGCAGTTACCATTGTGCTGAAGAGTAGCACTTCTGGAACTCCTTGAGATTTGTGTAGTACTGTCAGTACTGATACCTGTCTTTACTTAGTGGTTCATTATATACATTGTGTAAATGATGAATGGCACGACTTGATTGAAAATTAAGCCTCAGTAAATTAATTTTTAAATTAGGTTGGACAAACAAAAATGTAATAAATAATGTAAATTAAACCAAATTAAATTGTATGTAAAGAAAGGGTAATGAATACATTTTAGGAGTGTATTTACATCAAGGTGGAAAAGGACTTTCATCAAATAAAACAAAAAAGTTTATATCAAACGAATTCAGTTATAATCAGTAATCTTAATTTATTTCATTTCAATAAAACCAGTTATTGTAGATGTTACCACATGAAGTACATTTTCTAAGTTGAACTGACAAATAATTTTTTTTCAGTGTATAGGCCTATGTGGATCAGTGAGGAACAAACCTCCTTTAGTACATCAGCGTCCAGTGTTTTGACGGTTCGTACAGTTGCGGTTGAGTCTCCATTAGAGTAAACCAGCTCCAGAAATGTTACACCAATGGGAAAGATATGTGACTCCAGCTCCAGACGATCATCAGGTCCAATATTAGTGATAATCTCTACATCTCCTGAAGGCCAGATCAAATACATATTCTGACACAATTATTTTTACTGTTGGGGAGTAACTAGTTACATGTAACTGAGTTACGTAATTTAATTACAAAATAAATGTAACTGTAATCGGTTTCAGTTACTAATTAAATTACAGTTACTTAAGAAAATGTTAACGATTTCAAAGGGGGTTACATCTGAATATGTTCTGTAAAAAGCTAGGATATGTTGAATTATATTACTTTGTTGCATTGCCTGTTTTTGATGTGCACAATATCTCCTGCTATTTAAAGGCCGTTTAGTAAAGCGATGCTATTCTGATGCTTTTGATTGGTTCTTTAGGCTCTGTCACCATGGTGAGTGATGAAAATGCATACCAGTAATGGAAATTAGAAAAGTAATCAAATGTAATCCGTTACATTACTTTAATAAAGTAATTTAAATAGTTACACTACTTATTACATTTTAAATAAGGTAACTTGTAATCTGTAACCTATTACATTTCCAAAGTAACCTTCCCATCACTGATTATTTTATTTGAGCGGTTTCAATACAAATCAATACCAATATCATTTACATTGAAATAAAGTAATTACATTTTTGCTCCTGATTTGTATTTTATTTTTTTGCTTGCAAATGTGAAAAGAAGCATCTAATATTGTGGACATTTCTCACCTTCATATCCCTCCTGGATTTCCCCTACTCTGCTATTGGTTCCAGTTGCACAGTTTATAGGTAAAGTACCTTAAACAAAAACAAGTCATTGGTTTTAGGACTTAACAAACAGCTTAAAGCCTGAATATGGCAGCACAAAATACACTTAATCACACAATATGTAAAAACAATACATATAACAATTTAAACGAGCTTACAGTTTTAAGATTAATTTTTCATTCTTATTTTCATTATGCTGGAATTATGATTGGAAAATGAATATAACTCCAATGTTCAAACTCTTTGCACTTAATCCTAAATCATTTCACTTGAATATTAAACACAATATTACTGAATAAAGTGGCTTCCTATTAAATCCTGACAAGCATTTTACTTCATTAGAAGACTGTTGTCCTGTAAAAAAAAGTTTTTTTAACAGTAGACAATAGATAAAACTAAATATATATATAGTAACTAGATATATCTTGTTAAAGTAAGTTAGGCCTCACATCCACATGTTTGAATTTAAAATTTATACTTCAGCTGGTTATGAATGAATTATATGACTTACCAATAGCACTCCTAGCACTGTGGACATGAAGACAAGCTAAAATAAATAAAATAGAGAATAAATCCATCTTTTCCATAATTCACTGTCAGTGTCTGTATTATGAAGGCTGGCAGGGAAGAGAATGAATATTCCTTGTGTAATTTCTCCCTCTGAGCTGTTCCTTATTGTATGTCATAAACAGTTATTCTCTGGTGTAAGCAAGTATCAAAGGTGCTTCATTGAGGCCAATAATAAGGAGTGATGTGGGAGGGATTTTCTGGAAGTAGTTTCATGCTATGACTTTATCAGAGGATATCTGAGATTTTAAACCGATAGACGTTATTATTACCTTTACTAGAACTTGTTCTACCATTCCTCCTCATGCAAAGGTTTCAGTCATCCAGGTCTATTCTTGTTTATTACAATATGTCCCTCTGGAATACTTGATTCTGATTGGTCAGTCACAACATTCTGAGCTGTATATTTGGCTGTTGCCCCAGGCAACCGATCTCATACACTGTACTCATGCCTCTTGTATCACTTCACACTCTTTCTTGTCACATAAGGGAATAATGTCAACTCAAATCAATATTTTACATCAATTTATTCACTTATTTAGTTAGTGGGTGAGGTAATTAAGAGGAAGAAGAAGAATGTCAATTGCTCATTAAAATAAAATAGATCATGCTGAGGAAATTATCATCCTAATAATGACTGTAATATGAATCACACACCTTCCACTGCTCTGTAACTCAGATTATATATAAAAAAAAAAAATCTATATCCTTTATTCCATGTTTCTTCTGCCAACACAATCTTATTGTCTTGGAGTGTTGCGAAAGAGTACTCATGAAGACGAAATAACAAGAGAACAGTCTTTAATCCAAATAACTCAGGGAGATACAGAGAAACAGGCTTGCAAAACTTTACTAATACTACGTTCAGAGAGAACAAAGAACTCAGAAAAACATAGGACTATATAAATACTGAACCAAACGAGGACTAATGAGCTAATAAACAAGGGACAGGTGAAGGAGATGATACAAAGAAACACATGGAAAAACTGAAAATTAGCAAACAGAAGGTGAACACAAATGAAAACAGACAAGACAGAACATAACCCTGACACTTATCACTGCTTACTAGTTATATGAGCCTTGTATATCAGATCCAGCGTTATACTTACTACAGCAGCATTTTAATGACATTACAGAACAAATCAAAGATCACACACAATAAACACTGTACATAGATTTATAAAAGATTATTATTATCATGTTATGCTGATGAATTTATACAATAAAAGATTAGAACATGGCAATTGTTCACATAAAAAAAGTTATCTTATGGCCATTTCAGTTGTGAAGTTGGCACCAGTTCCCTCAGTGCCCCACAGAGAATTTCTCCCCCCTCCTCCCACGGGGTTACAATGGAGGGTAGAGGCAAGGACATGTGTGGTGTGAAAATAATAAACTCATTCCCTGTGCATCCAGGCAGTCGGCTGATCCATTCTGGATTTGCGGAACCTCAACAAACACCTCAGAAAGTAGTAAGTACACATTCAAAATGAAAGGTCTGTATCATTATATTCGTCCCAAAGACTGGTGTACATCAGTTGATCTAAAAGAAGCATATTTTCACATAGACATCTAGCTGGCACACAGAAAATTCCTCAGGTTTGCCTATCAGGGCACAAATTTTTGACAGTTCCTTTCGGGCTCTCATTAGTCCCGAGAGTGTTCAGCAACTGTTTTGTATTAGCTCAGACACTGCTGAGAAAAGTGGGTCTCAGACTGTCAGCTTATTTGGACGACCTGCTGCTCTGTGCTCTGTTGTGGCAGCAGGCAGAGAGAGAAATACAAAAGTGCTCGAGTTTCATTTGGACATAGGCTTAAAGATAAACGAGACAAAAAGCTGCTTGGTGCCCACTCAGGAGATAATCTACCTGGGTCTCAGTCTGAACTCAGTCCTGACTGTGTTTATGTCTTCTGGGGCTGATGGCCTCAACAGTTTCTGTCATTCCACTGGGACTGTTGTGAATGAGAGAGTTTCAGCACTGGGTAATACTGAATAATGCGGGGGCAGATCTCCTATCCAGAGGAAATCCTCTGCATGGTGAATGGTGGACTCTCCACCCTCAGGTAGTGAGCCAGTTGTGGGAGAGGTTCAGCCAAACTGCTGTAGGTTTCTTCGCCTTGCGTGAAAACACCCACTGCCCTTATTCTTCTCTCTAGCGAGAGACGGTGCACCCATGGTTGTGGATGCTCTAGCGCACCCATGGCCAAACGCACTGCTGTACCCAACTCTAAGAAGGGTAAGAGAGTACCAGAGGTGTAAAGTCCACGGGTCAGAAAGTAAAAGTTCTGCCATATGTTTATTCCACCCATGAACTCTGCTGATTTCACTAATTAGTTATATCTCCTGACTGAAAAACTGTGCTAATTAACAAATCCAGGTGATTGGAACAATAGCTACTGAGGAGGACTTTTCTTTCTGAACCTGGACTTTACACCTCTGGAGTATACAGTCACTCAGTAATACTGATCGCCTCGAACTGTAAATGGTATGTGTTTGAGCAATGGTGCATGCGTGCACCGACACATTTCTCTGTCTGGTTGTGGATGTCTTATGCTTTCTGCAGGAGTTTTCAGACAAGGGCAGATCCTTTTCTACAATAAAGGTATATCTTGCCGTGATTTCTGTGTGCCATGTGGGGATTGACAGAGACACTATAAGTCAACATCCACTCGTATGCAGGTTTATGAGAGGTGTGCGGCTTCTGAACGGGGTTTTAAAGTCGCTGATTCCGCCGTGGGCTCTGTCCGAGGTCCTTAGACCCCTTTTGAGCCCATAGGGAGTATTGATTTAAAGCTCCTTTCGCTAAAGGTTGCTTTATTATTGGCTCTTTTGACCATGAAGTGGGTTAGTGAACTCAATGCTTTGTTGGTTCATTTATATTAGGTTATAATAGAATGGGTCTCGGTCCTCCGGAAGGGTACATTTACATCTACCTCATGGACACTACTTAAGGGAATTCAGTTCAAGACATTTGTGCAGCAACAAGTTAGGCTTCGCTTCACACTTTTGTTCGATTTTTATAAACTGGACATTACAGAGCCATCGTTGGCTCATTCCGTCATGAGAGTGTAACAAAAGAGAAGAAAGGAAGAAAAACAGCAAAACAAAACGCTCATTCATGAGGTGATTTTGATTTTAGTTTTCACATATGTTCCCATTCTATTCAGGGAATAGTTGCGAGCTGTTTATATTACATAAATCACTGAGTTGGTTGACATGCCTGCTTCGGACAGCATATCTGCAATACAGGAGTTGTCTATATATATCCATGTATGCACATAACTGGTGCGCATGCGTGTTAAAAATGAACGATGCTCACCAGAAAACGTGGAAGGAAGCGCTTTTGAGTCCCAACATTTTTGGGGACACGGACACGTTTACTTACTGGAGTAGGACTTTTCTCCATCTCTGGTAATATAGCAGTCATGATTAGGACAGCACGATATAACGTTTTAGCATCGATATCGCGATGTGTGTATCCGCAAAATAGTCACATCGCATGATGTGTGATGTCATGCACGTATAGGGATCTTAGTTGATCGGTTTAAACATCAAGCGCAAGAACAAGACTCGAACTCGCGCGCTGTTTTGTGCACCACACATCCTGCGTTATTATGCGTAAGATCTCTTGTCTTAAAATGATAGCAGCCTAATATACCCGCAGCTGTCTGTTAACCCAATGTTAAAGGTCCCATTGCATGGATAATTTTATTATTTTAGAATGTTTCCTGGGGTGCCTTTATAATGTTAGTATGTTTTTTAGATCAAAAGTTGTTATAATTTAGAAATAAAAGGCATATTTCCTAGCCTGATTTTAGCCTCTGATTTGAACACTCTGTTTGAAGGGGCGTGTCTGCTATGAGACTTCAGTGTAAACGCCCACTGCTGTGATTGGCTGACATGCTTGCATATGAAATTTTAGCATTACATGTGGAACTCTCTCGAAAACTTTTACTATTACAGCTATTACGTTTTTACTACTACAGCTATCGGGATTAACGAATTGTGAGAAGTTTTTGAAATCTTAGAAATCCGTATTATATGTGTCCTTCGTTTTCTGATCGAAAAGGGAGCAAGTCTTTTAGTATGGAGTTAGTGATCACATACACTTTAGATTAGTTTAGTTTAGATTAGTTGCACTTGTTGCGCATGTGATTTGCTCTGTTCCAAAATCTAGCAAGCTGCCTTACTGCCTACTCCTATAGGGAGCTGCCTTCTTAGGGCCGGTTTACACGGAGCACGTTTTGCTTTCTCCTGCACTGTTTTTTATTTGTTTTTCTATATACAGATGCTCTAGTCAAGATAAATGTCTTTGAATTTTGACGCACACTGCTCCGCCTGACCTGCAGATGTTCCTATTGCATGTGCTGTTTCCCTCCAGGAGTTATGCTCTGTAAAAATGTCTTTGTACTGTGTACTTACAAAAAAAAAAAAAAAAAAAAAACACTTTAGTTCTACAGACATAGAGATGTGGGTATCTCCTACCCAAGCCTAATCACCAACATCTATTGTTGTGGTCTTCTCAAGTGTTTGTGTTTAAACTCACTGCTTTCATTAAAAGCTTCCAGGCTCTATTATATTCATTCTGAAGCTGAATGCAAAGCTACCGCAGAATTCATCCTGACCAATCACAGTTGTTGTGGTCTGGTAGATGCAATGCATCTAGTTACTTTATTGTCATGTTATCATTATGTATCTTGTACAGACAGACTCAACTCACAGTTTAATGAGACACATAAGACATCTTCCCAAAGTAACTGTGTAACATACATCTTCATAAAAACAAATGTTGCAAACCTTTCTTCCAACATCTTACAGAATACACATACATTGAATACATCAGCAAAAGTAACAATTAGACAATTTGTTGAATATGTTATGTGATGTAAAATGACAAACCAAATGTGGGTCATTCCAAACCAGAGTAAGTGATTGGTCCTTCATTAAGGACATTTTTATGAGACCGTTATTGAAAGGTAAATGTGATGGTCACTTCAAGGAAGTCATTTTAGAATTTATTTGATAAGTTACCAAAAAATTTAACTAATTTAAATATCCCTAACATAATAATGTTTGTTAGTTTTTACCAAATGTAAAATGTGAATTAAAGACACAGAGGCTATATTTAAAAATCTACATTTATTTACATTTACACATTTGGCAGTTCTTCTATTCCTTGGGAATCAATCAAATGACAGTGGTGTATCAAGCACCATGCAATTTTCAGTATGAATTCTGTTTTAAAATAACATTCCAATTCATAATAAAGTGTCAGTGACGTCTGGCTTCATGTCGGGTGATCCAGACAGCCACTATGAGACAGTAATATATAATGAGTGGAGCAGAGTGATGCTTGTCTCTTTGCAGGGAATTCGCCCTGTGTTGTGTCTGTTGTGACCTGAGTTTGTCATTGTGAGAGTCACATGACAGCTGATCCTGGAACTGAGGACACATGATCAAAGATGTTAACCCTGTAACGCTGAAGCCCAGAGCCTGATTTCTGTCTAAAGAAGCCCTGATACTTGAGTTGTTTCCTCCATGTTGGGAACTCAACCCTTAACAGCTGCCTACATCTCAAGTTTAGGATTAGGGCTATATATAGTCATAATCAAGACATCAGTTCATGAAGTCTTGTACACCACTGAGAAGAAGTGAGGAGCTTTGATCCATCAGGGTGTTTTCAGAGGGCAGAGATGCTGTTTCCACTGATATCACTTCCATTCTCAGATTCTCTGTCAAAATGTCTCATTAACCTCTTCCTGTGAAACACACAAAACACATGGGACAAAATTAAAAATAAGAATTTAGATTTCATGTCTAATGACAAAATGATACTCTATTAGTTTGTTGTTACAGTAAGGGCCTTTACCTCTCTGGGTTCTGGGTTTCTGTTAATAAAAGAAGAAACATGTTTACTCAAACATCTCAGAACAAATCAATGCTGATAAAAACATGGTAACTGATGCATATTTTGTATTTGAGAACAATCTTTCTAAACTATTTGTATCAGATCTTTAACATTATTTTTACACTTACTTGTTAAAGTTGGCAAGTTTGTGGTCAATACTGTGTCTCCTTTCAGTTAAATCAATGGGAGTATCTGAACTCTGTCTGGCAGAATCGGTGCCCTTTTTCCTGAGGCAGCAAAAATATGTATTATAACTAATTGACCAAACATATAAATTTTCTTCACTGTGATAAAATTAACTCTAAAACATGAGCAATGTTCAACATGAAACATAATTTTATCACTATAAAGACAACTGGCATCACATTACGGCATTTTAGGAAAGCTGTAGTACTAATTACTGGCAGTCCAGGTGAAACAGAACAGACCATTTAAATCAATCAAATTAAAAAATCAATTCTGATTTCATGATGAATTTAAGTTTATTTTTCAATTAGGATTAGTAGACAGGTTAGTTGACCATATCTAAGTTTATTCTGTGTCACACACACACACACACACACACACACACACACACACACACACACACACACACACACACACACACACACACACACACACACAGAGAGACTGCAGTTACATGGCCAGTAATAACTTACTTGACAAGATGGATAATTGTCAACGCTAAAGTCACACTGATTACAGCCAGCACAACACTGACAGCGATGAGAGCAATTGTGACGGCTTGACTGGATTCTCCAGAGTCTCCTGAACTGTCCTCCACTTTGATTTCCAAACCAGGACCAAAAACCTTCTCCAGCTCAGATGTTAAAAATTTGTTCTCACTGTTCAGTTTCCTGTGGGAGTGAATATATTATTTCAGATGCTGCCCATTACACTCTCATCCTAATTATACAGAATAGATGTAATTCAGGCAAGCAGGCCAGAGGGAATTGTGAAGAGTATATATTTTTGTTAATGCTCATACATACATTTTTTCATATAAATAGCTTATATTTTTGTTAGCACTTACATAAAGTATTCATAAATATGTATATTTATGATTTGTAAATCATAAATCATAAATCATAATTCTGAGGAGGAACACTTTTCAAGGTGGATACATATCTGCGTATTGTGATGTTAAAGGGCCCCTATTATGGATTTTTGAAAATGACCTTTCATGTAGTGTGTAACATAGCTCTAAGTGAATGAAAACATCCTGCAAAGTTTTAAATCTGAAAGTGCGAGACATAAGCCGTTTCGGTGTGACGTCAAGACGAAACATTAGCATATTGCCCGCCCACTTATTGCGCGCGCAGACACCAGGGAAACCTTGAACCTCAAACCTGCAGCTGATTCCTGTGGATACTGGACAGCATCATGTCGAGAAGACGCTGTGCTCTACAATGTGAAGGTAAAGCCAGTTTTTTTCACTGCCCAAGGCCGAGCATGTGAAGAATCAGTGGTTAAAGTTCATCTTTACCACGATATCACAGCAGTATAATCCTAAACTTTTGCTGTGTTCCCTTTATTTTACTGACGACTCCTTTCCAAATCTCTGAGGTCAATGCAGGATTCGCAAACCGCTTGCTCTTGAAAGATGGTGTTCAAAATACTTAGTTTTGAGATTTATATTGTGTAGGTCTCGTGCTAACTGGCTAACTCACGCTATCACTGTCTTACTGAAACACTTCTGCTAATCAGCTGTGGGCCACTATTACATATAACTGTCTATTAAAGCTGCCGTCGGCAACATTTTTTTTATCATATTCAGTGAAATCGACACTATAATCCGACAGAACAACGTAAAGAAGGTGGTTTTAGAAAAAAAAACGAGCTTCTAACTCCACCTGGAGCGTGTTATTTGTTTTGCAAAAATCCACCGCTCCCGGATCATCGGGTCCAATCAGCGCAGGGGGGTGTGAGATCTGACTGTCAATCACAGGTCGTGCACACGCCACAGATCCCACTCCCCCCTCGCGCACGTTACAATCACATGCACACGCCTGAAGTTCGCGCAGTAACGAAGAGTGATGGCGGAAAAGATTCAATTCCTCGGTTAACCTCAAAAGCTAGGAGGTCAGAGCTTGCAACATTTCTTCTCGACAGGTAATTGTGCTTTATCATCCATTTACTTTATGAGTACTCCATGGTGTTGATCGATGCTGATGAGACGGGCGCGTTCACAGAAAATCTGGTGCACACGCAATGACCAGTATGAACTCGATGGGAGGGTATTAGTTGATAGTGGGGGAGGGGCATGAGAGTTGTAAACATTCAAAATTTTGGCTAAGTCCACTCAATCTTCCAGGGTTGCCGACGGCAGCTTTAATGCAGATTGTCTGTCATTCTCACTACTTTGAGGAAAGATTAAGCATGGAGCAAGATTTGTTTTACCAACGTTTATGTTACACCAGTCATTCACATCAGTCATTCATGCAGAGTTATTGATACAGTTTCCATGTGTTCACCGCAATATATTACAAAAATACTCTGTAAATAAATGAGTACAAGTAAAATAATCGGTTTGTTGATGGACATGCACTTGTTAATGCTGATGGTGAGGAATTAGTTGCAACATCTCAATGTGCCTCAAACTGAGTAGTGTATCACTGAGAAACATCCTGCTTGAGTCGTCCTTGCGATGGAGATTCGGGTTGAATAACTAGTTCTTCCAGTGTTTCATCATAGGACTTGCGCTCGCATTGATATGGTAAAATCGACGTCATTGTTCATTACTGTCTTTAGTTACGGGACAGCTGACGTTGTTATGGCAATGGGCGTTTTTGTTTTTCGCCGCGCGCACTGTACGCGGTAAACCAATCACAACAGACTGAGCTGTCTGACCAATCAGAGCAGATTTAGGGAGATTGATTCATTTGACCAGTCGTTTGAGAATCATTGAAAATGTGGTGATGTGCAAATGTATATTATGAGGAAATTAAACAGTTTTTTGACCTTTGATGCATGTAAACCTGTTGTAGGAGACTCCAAAACAACATTAGGAAACTTTAAAATAGCATATGGGGGCTCTTTAAAAGTTTGTGCAATCATGCAATTGTAGCACTCGCACTTGTCACATAATTCAATCCCTTTCTGATATTCTTAAACGAACATAGTTGGCAAACCAATAGCCTTGTAGACAGTCAGAGTTAAAATAAAAATTATAACCGATTTAAAGTCAGAGCACTGACCAAAAGGCTACAACCATTATAACTCTATTTATTGTACAACATGTCACTTGCACATTTCCACATCAGCTTCCACATTAGATTAGTCTGAATAAACTGACATTTGTTCAACTTACTCTTTGACCTCTGTGGCTTGGATGACATCACCACTGGAGTCCATGGCGATGAAACTGACGTAAGTTTTGTCTGTAGATTCTCTAAAAATGGTGCGCATCTCATTCCCATCCTCAGCTCTCAGACTGAGGATTGTCACAGTCCAGCCTAAAACTTTCCCCATGGATCTGAGAAAAAGTCAGAAATCAGATGGTGTATAAAACACAAAACAATAACAGGAGGTAATGAGAAGCACCAATTCAGTCTAATCTGTAAAACATAAAAAACAATGAATTGATAAGAACTGGCTTAAAATAACGATTTGCTCATGATCGATCCGTTTCTATAATTTGACACCCTGACTTAACTCACTAGAAGGGAAGCTTTTCAGTAAATAATGGTGTAAGTTAAGCTTTTTTTTTTTTTTGTGGGAAAGAACTATGAACATTTTCTTTGAAAATTTAGCAGGACACACAGGTTAGGAATCCCATGAGGGTGAGTAAAATAATTCATTTTTAAATTTAGTTTTGGGTTAATTAATCCTTAAACATGTTTCCTCTTAGCTCAAAACACATTAGCACTTCACAAATAGAAATGATCTTATTCTGTCTCAGTAACACGTTTCAATATCAAATAGAGATTACTCACTCTTCCATCTCTGGTATCATCTTCTCCACAATGTATACGGGCTGGTTTAAGGAGATTACTGAGACGCTGTCATGATGGACACTTTGTTTTACTTCGATCTGCAGGTGGCAAACACAAGAAGTCCGTCTTTGTAAAGGTGTTCTCTTCTCAATCAAAATGCAGTTGGTAATTTGAAACAGTCTTACAAAAGCGTTCTCTTTTTTCTCTCTCTGTTTCTGCTCACCTGTATTGTTGTAGTCGTGAACAGCCCATGTTTATCAGTGGCTTTAGCATGAAAGGTGGACGGATTGCCTCCAAATCTGGATGCATCCAGTACGTAGATCTGACCAGAGCTTGCCTCCACATCCAGCAGAGTTGTGGACTCCTGCAGGGAATACTGCAGTTCTGAGCTCTCGCCCATATCAGGGTCCGATGCCTGAGGGACACACCACCACATTTCAACCAGTTATGTGAATAAAAAAAAAAAAAAAAAAAAATCATGAAATCAATTGTGATTAAAAATTGTAATTTATTGACTACTATGAAATATACAGTTCTGAGCTTGGTTATGTACTTTCATTTAGTAAGTTCACTGTTTAGTAATATTTTTACAGATAGCACTCTTCTATATTAAAAGTTTCTGCCAGGCACTTCATATATCGATTTTTTAGGGGTTCCCATCATGGGGTCATTTTATGGATTTAATTAAGCATGAAATCTCCAAATTCGATTTAGGCAGGAAAAATGTTCTGCTATGTCGCATTTTGTCCAAAACCTACTTTTGCGAACTAGTCCCTGGTTTTTCGCCCAATCGGAACCAGACCAGTCTAGGACAATTCTCTGGACTCTCTAGATCAATAATTATCGAAAAAAAGTTGAACTTTTGCATTTGGGTGGCTGTAACAGGGTCATTTAGAAAAGGGGCGTGGCAAAATACACTAAAAAGCCTATAAATCCCAAATGAAGACTCAAAACTTCACAAAAATTGGTGAGCATATGTGTCATGACATGGTGAGGAAGCATGCCGAGTTTCATGCCGATCGGACCAAAGGTGGCGCTATAAATGGCAAAAATCTTCCATTCTTATTAGGGGTTCAAGCATGAAATGCTGAAACCCTATTGTAATTGTAAGGATTCGTAAAACGCATCGTGCAGGCCAAAACGTAAGGCCTAGAGATGTGAAACCTGGCCAGATGGTAGGCCTCAATTTGGGGACAACCTATCAGAGTATGACCCCGATTGGCCCATAGGTGGCGCTACAGCAACCAAAAGTACAAAACCGTTCATAACTCTTAGGCCGTTTGACTCAATTGCCTTACATCACTGTGATCCCTGGCTCAAGCCGGACAAAATGGCTATCTCCAAATTCGATTTAGGCAGGAAAAATGTTCTGCTATGTCGCATTTTGTCCAAAACCTACTTTTGCGAAGTAGTCCCTGTTTTTTTGCCCGATCGGAACCAGACCAGTCTAGGACAATTCTCTGGACTCTCTAGATCAGGGGTCGGCAACCTTTTTATCATAAAGTGCCATTTTTAAGTTTCCGAGTTCATCACTGTGCCACAACACACATTTAGCCTATATATATATATATATATATATATATAGACACACACACACACACACACACACACACACATATTTTACATTTTCATAATAGCTAACACAGAAATAGTACAAAAAAATTAAATATTCTCTTGAAATTTGTTTTCGATTTAGATAGACAAATGACAGTATTTATAACTCCTAACTAGAGATGCACCGATTACAATTTTCTAGGCCGATTCCGATTTCCGATTTTTCATTGAGTTTGACCTGCCGATACCAATTTTAGCCGATTCCTATTTCATTTTACACTTTACAGCACACACAAATATTTATTTTCTATATATATATATTTTTTTTAATAAAATACCATATCCTTTTACCCAAACTGAATAATAAAAACAAGTTTAAATGGGTAAATTTTTTATAAATATTTTTGAGTCTTCATTTTCTTTTCTGACATAACCTAATCCAGTTCATGTTAAAACACACTAGACATGTGCATTTTGGGCACTTTTGTTTGAAATCATATTTATTTTGTCCATCAAAAGTGGGCTTTCACTTTCATTGAGCGTGAGCAGCGCAGACAAAATAGACTCGGCGGCGAAACCCGCGCTTCACTGCTGCTCACGCGCTGCTCCTGCTCCCGCGTGAATGCACTCATTGATTAACATGCACGCCAAAAAAAATATGCGTGAAACGGCCGTAATTCACGAGGTTTCCTACATGTGCGTTCCGTGTTTTTTTACTATGAGGAATTATTACATCAAAATGTAGATCTGTGTGCAGGTAGACTACTTTATCTGAATGAAATACATACACTTCTCTCGCATTTGCGCGCGTGCCAGCGATTAACCCTCCGCGTGCCAGTGTTGGCACGCGTGCCTTAGGTTGCCTACCCCTGCTCTAGATCAATAATTATCGAAAAAAAGTTGAACTTTTGCATTTGGGTGGCTGTAACAGGGTCATTTAGAAAAGGGGCATGGCAAAATACACTAAAAAGCCTATAAATCCCAAATGAAGAAAATTGGTGAGCATATGTGTCATGACATGGTGAGGAAGCATGCCGATCGGACCAAAGATGGCGCTATAAATGGCAAAAATCTTCCATTCTTATTAGGGGTTCAAGCATGAAATGCTGAAACCCTATTGTAATTGTAAGGATTCGTAAAACGCATCGTGCAGGCCAAACCGTAAGGCCTAGAGACCAAAAAGCGCGAAACTACTTATAACTCCTAGACCGTATGTCGTAGACTCAAGTGTCTTATATCATTGGAAAGCTGGACACATGGCGAACAAAAACGTATCTCTCCGATTTCATTTCCGCATGATAGATTTTCCGCCATTTTGAATTATGTCAAAAACCTACTTTTGCAAAGTAGTCCTAGGTTTTCTGTCCGATCGGAACCAAACCAGTGCAGAAATGTTCTTTGGAGTCGGAATATCAATAATTATCGATTTTTTTTTTTTAAATTTCGATTCATGGTCGCCTGGGGGTGCAAAATAAACGTTGTGGGAGGAGCCTATTTTACTAAAATGGCTATAACTCGAGAAGTAAATGAGATATCTTCACCAATCTTGGTACACATGTGTATGAGTTCAATCTGAGGTCACATGAAAAAAAAAACACGACGATTGAACACTAGGTAGCGCTATAACATGAAAAAACATGAAAAGAACATGCCAAATTTTATGGACATCGGACCAAAGTTGGCGCTATAACTGTTAAAAAGCTTTAAAACCATATGTTTCCTATGGTACATTGCCTGTATTGGCTGTAAATGGTCTTTTACATCTATTATGTCAGTGGTTACATGCTTGCTAAATAAAACTTAATTACTTTTGATGCTTTTGTGCTTAAAGGCCTTAAAGGCCTTAATTGCTTGAACCCCGATAAATGCTGCTTGCAGCTTTAATTTTAATTGATTTTTAACCTTAATTAGATTTTATGAATTAACCAGCTTACCACTAGAAACATTTTTAATAATCCATTTAACATGAAAGTATTATTCAATCATTTGAGATATTTAAAATATATAAAACTTTTTTAGCATAAAGGGTTCTTTAAAATTGAGTCAAGGGTTCTGTATAGAACTTTTTTTGAAGAGTGGCTCAGCTGCTTTGGGGTAAAGATTTCAGACATCAAACTTTTATATGCCAGGGGATAAAAAGTAAGTCTGATCACTTTGAAAAATACCAGTACACATATCTCCTCAGATGGCATGGGATGAGTTGCATGTCGAAATGTATTACTTAGGGTTAAGGGTTTGAACAAATCACTAGCCCTTTAGTATGAGCAATAACAACAGAAACATTGATGTTTGCCTTGGCGAACACCACTTATTACAAAATAGATCTGACTACATACACTCCATTTATATCTGATGTCTATGCCACACTTACCTGGACCTTCACTATAGGGAATTTGTATGGAGAGATACTGAAAATTTCTGCTTTATATATTTCAGCGTCAAACACAGGAGCCTCATTCATGTTCTCAACCTGAACGTTGACCTGAAGATTGTGAGAGAAAGAAAGTCTATAAGAAATATATATTAGGATTAGAAATATAAATGAGCCCTGTGACAGCTTTCTTTTAAGAAGAGAAACTTTGACGTGCTTGAAGAGTAAGACTAAGGCCAGAAACATACTCAAGGTAAGTATGAGAAAGTAAACACTTATAACTGCACAACTTGTGTCATTGCATTCTGAAATGTGTCAGAATGCAAATGCAATGTTGCTTTAATGGGGGATACAGCGGGCATTAACATACATTTTAACAAAGAACACTATGCATTAACATAAATTGTGCACTTGTGTAGAGTTTGTTTCTGGCCTTAATTTAAAGAATAGTACCGTTGTCTCTGCAGTGTTTGGAGGAGTTCTGGAGTCTATGGCTTCTACTGTGAGGATGTACCACTCCTCTTCCTCCTTGTCCAGTGGTCTGAGAGCTTTTATGGTTCCCTCACCATCCACAGAGAAGACATCCTTATGTGACTTCATGTTATAGCTGACCGTAACCACTGGATTTCCTGTTAATGCCTTGACCTTGCCCACTATTGAGGCCTCAGGTTCATTCTCCTTTATTGTGAATTTGTAGGAGGAACTTTCAAAAATCACACTCTCAGTGAAAGGAGCAATTTGGAAGTAGATCAAGACTTCAGCTACAGAGAGAAGAAAGATGTTAGTTTTGACAAGTTAGTTCTATTGACGTCAGGTTGATTCTTACATGCAAACCAAGGGCACACGTTTGGGACACAAATGTACCATAACCCATTTGTGAAGAATACCATTATGATCTGGTATGAAGTTCATAAATTTCTCGGAGAGGCCCCATTGTTGTCTTGCTTCTCCCTGATTTGGGGGAATGAATATTTCACTCCAGCTAAAAATGATATGGGGTTTACTTATATGAAGACAATATTTTAATGTCATTTGACAATCTGGTTTCAAAGTTTCATTTACCCCGGAATTTTTTTTTTTAAATACCTGCAGCATAGAAGTTTTATTTTTTCAAAACTAAAGAATTCTGTGCAACTCCCTTCATTATCCACACTGGAAACCTTTTCCACACAAGAATGTTACAGTAAAGGGCAAATTACCCAATTATATAATATACTGTTACAGAATCATAAAGAAAAAAAAAGACGAGCATGGATACAGGATTTAAATAAAGACATTTCATTTGACGAGTGGGGTACAATATGTATAAAAACACAAACTCAAACTATAAATATTCATTTGGGACTCTTAGAATATAATTGGATAATGAGAACTTATATCACTCCGGTGAGATTAAATAAATTTAACCCTAGTATTTCTGATTTATAATTTCCAAGGTAAATTTTTTCATTGTGTGTGGGAATGTGGTGAGGTGCAAAAGTTTTGGAGGAAAGCGACTCTCAATTTACTACTACTCCTATTTCTTTAAACCCGGTAATATGTGTATTGGGTGTCTATGTGGACAATTGCTCTCTGCCCGTCAAAGAGAAAAAACTGATGGATTTGTGCCTACTACAAGCCAGGCGTTCAGTTGCCCTTTGCTGGAAGAATACAAGTTGTCCTTCCCTTGGACTTTGGCTGAAAAACTTGATATCGAGTTTGGCCCTTGAGAAGCTTACATATGTGATCAAGGGGAAGTCTTCTTAATTTTACGAAATTTGGGAGATGGTCTTGAGATTCGTTAAAGAAGGAGATACTGAAGAGGCAATAGATGTCTGAAGGTGTATTATATGCTTAATGCTTAACAGGAGTGTGTGATATAAAGCACTGTGTTTAAAGTTTTTTTTTTTTTTACCGACTGCCAGGGTTATTGTGGAGGGGGAGGGATTTGAGTAAGTTATGTTTGTATTTAAGAAGATTATGTTTGTTCTTTTGTTAAATGTGTTGTAAAATTCAATTCAAAAATATGTTCGCAAATGTACCATAACGTGCACAAGATGCAGGGCTCACTTTAGATTTGAATGACTGTGCAGGCAGTGTTTTAGCAGATTACAGAACAATTTGTGCTCTAAAAAAGATAATTCACACGCACAAAATTCACATACGAATCCACAGTGATCCACACATACACACGATTTGCAAATGCAGATTCAACAATCAATTTGTACACATGAAAACGTCTCGGTTACATATGCTAACCAGACGCCACATCGAGACAGACGAATAGGAATCTTGCTAGAGAGGCCAATCTACTTCAAGTGAAACTAAAACAAGCCAATGTACATTGGCATGCAATCATTTGCATCAGCTGTGCAGCCTTGCAGCACGGTTATATAACGAGCAGCTGGTGTGATTGCACTTCAGTTTTTTGCTAAGGAGCCAAGCCTGGAAAGCTGGCCACGTCGAGACCGACGAATAGGAATCCCGGTAACGCTTTAGAATACTGTTACTTCATTAATGAATAACTACACAGGAACAAATGAGTAATGCACTATTAACATTGTAGTAACTACTATTAACTAACAAGAAACTCTGATTAACGAATTAGTAAGTCATAACGTTCAGTCGAATGTGGTAGTTCACTATTAGCTAATCAGTAACTACTATTTTTCATACCTCACTGAATACTACTAAGAACTACTATATACAGGTTCATAATTAATATTAATAATGCATAATATATAATAAGGTAATGGTAACTCATTAGTAATTAATCAAGTGTTACTACATCCTTCTAAAGGAACTACTAATAATTTGGATCAGTATTCTAAAGTGAAAAACATGATAAATACCTAATATTGACTAAAGTCATTGTAAGTTTTAAGGCTTTTGTAAGGTTTTTGATAGTAATGACTCAAGTGTTACTACATCTTTCTAAAGGAACTACTAATTATTTGGATCAGTATTCTAAAGTGAAGATCATGGGAACACACTAGTAATGACTAAAGTGTTACCAAATCCATTGGAAGGAATTACTATTCAAAATCTTACAAAAATCTCAAAAGCTTACAATGACTTCAGTCAATATTAGGTAGTTATCATGTTTTTCACTTTAGAATACTGATCCAAATAATTAGTAGTTCCTTTAGAATGATGTAGTAATACTTGAGTCATTACTAGTGGGTTACCATTACCCTTTATTATAAATTATGCATTATTCATGTTAATTATGAACCTGTAGATAGTAGTTCTCTGGGAGGTATGAAAAAAATAGTAGTTATTGATTAGCTAATAATGAACTACTACAATCATCTGAGCGCTATTACTTACTAATTTGTTAATCAGAGTTTCTTGTTAGTTAATAGTAGTTACTAGAATGTTAATAATGCGTTACTCTATTGTTCCTGTGTAATTATTCATTAATGAAGGAACAGTATTCTAAAGTGTTACCGGAATCCCTACTAAAGGGCCACAGCTGCTGCACCCTATCCAGCGCCCTGTGTAAGCCTCTACACCCTCTTGCCTGGAAGGACGATAGGAGAGGGCTTACACCGAGTGTATCTGTCTCTGTTATTCTATGATAACCCATACAGTGAAATTATTGGATAACACTGGGAAAGCATGCCCTTTCTATGGAGGGACGCTGTGGAAGTCACAATCTTCAAAGGAGTTATGTGGAAAGATACATTAGGCCTGCTTCTCAATATCCCTCCTTGTCTCCTCGCTCCTCCGTCCTCCATCCTATGACCCGGAAACCGATCGAGCTCAGCCATCTTGAAGGACATCTCAATTCTCTAATTGCACCGCGAGGAGGCGAGGATCGAGGAGTGAGGAGGCTTCCTGAGGAGTCATGAGCAAGGATACACAGGTGTATCCAATGCGGAAGAGTTTTATCGACTAAAACGTGACACACGTATAAATTCTCCTCCCCCTTCACATCGGTCACTGTAATTTTTATTAATACTTTATCTTTGCAGTTTATATAAACCACACATCTCACATTTTTCAACAGGGTATCTTGCTTTATTATTATTTATTATGAATTTCTTAAATAAACAAACTTCAACAACATAAGGGCAGATCCTTTGAGCGCTGCTGATGACGCGGTGAAGTGACGCTCGAGTGATCAACTATTCCAATGTATAAAAAAAGTTACATTCGATTACTCCGTCCTCATTTTCTTTCCTTGCAGCCTTCCCTCGCATCCTACAGGGGGTGGAGCTGAGACGCGAGGAAAGGAAGCGAGGAAAGGAAACGAGGATGCACAAATAAGAAATGAGAAGCACCCATGGACTAGCCGAAGGTTGTACTGCATATGAATATTGGGTGACTTAGCCCGAGGGAAAGAGACAGGCTTCGATTAGGAGCAGTCGTGGAGAATACAAATATGGGATCCCCGTAGGGTCACACATATGGGACCCAGCCTAAACCCGGTTCTCAAGGATTCAACGGATAAAGGCCTGGCACTGGACGCTCCGCCATGTCCGGGCCGAGGGTGTTGGAGGACTCACAGGTTTTTCACTCTGGAGAATATGGAGCACAGTAGGGTGCAGCAGCGGGCCTCTCAGTGCTTCTACCCGTTTAGGGTGAGAACACGAGAGGAGACCGGCTCTACACGAAGGCAATAGTATCTAGCGAACATGTTAGGTGTCGCCTAGCCCGCAGCTCTACAGATATCCGAAGAGCCACATATCAGTGCCCAGGAGGATGCAACGCCTCTCACGGAGTGAGCATGCAACCTGAGCGGGCAGGGCATGCCTTGAGCTTGGTAAGCCAAGGCGATGGCATCCACTATCCAGTGGGCCATCCTCTGCTTGGAGACAGCCTTTCCCTTCTGCTGGCCTCCGTAACAGACAAAGAGCTGATCTGAGGTCCTGACGCTTTGAGTTCTGTCCACGTACATACGCAGAGCGCTAACGGGACAGAGCAAAGCCAGGGCTGGGTCTGCCTCCTCCAGGGGCAGCGCTTGCAGTTTCACTACCTGGTCTCTGCAAGGAGTGGTAGGAACCTTGGGCACATAGCCAGGCCGGGGTCTCAGTACAACATTGTTGTCACCTGGCCCGAACTCTAGGCACGATTCGCCGACCGAAAATGCTTGCAGGTCCCCTACCCTCTTGATAGAGGCCAGTGCAATCAGCAGCAAAGTCTTCAAAGAAAGAAGCTTTAAGTCTGCTGACTGCAAAGGCTCAAAGGGAGCATCCTGAAGTCAAGTCAAGTCAAGTCACCTTTATTTATATAGCGCTTTTTACAATACAGATTGTATCAAAGCAGCTTCACATTGATAACATGAAAATAATACAACAAAGTTTATTTCTAGAAGAAAATTGCATCATCGTCCACCCTAAGTAAGGTAGATCAATAATATTGTTGAATATTAAATGTGTGCTCGAAGTGCTCAAAGCACCAGGGAAAGGTCCCAAGAGGGTATGGAGGGGGGTTGAGGAGGGGGGTTGAGGAGGGTTTAACCGTCTCGCCCCCATAAGGAACCTGATGACCAGGTCGTGCTTTCCAACTGATTTGCCATCTATGTGGTCTGATAAGCTGAAATAGCGGCAGCATGTACTTTGAGGGTGGAGGGAGACAGCCTTCGCTCCAATCCTTGCTGCAAGAAGGAAAGCACTGACCATCTATCGAACATCTTTGGGGGTCCTCTCTACGAGACAAAACACCATTCAACGAACAGGTTCCACTTCAAGGTGTACGCACGTCTCGTAGACGGTGCTCGTGCAGAAGTGATGGTGTTAAGTACCTCTGGGGGTAAGTCACCTAGAACCTCCACATCCTGTCCAGGGACCAGACATGGAGTTTCCAGAGGTCCGGACGCGGGTACCATAGGGTGCCCCGTCTCTGAGTCAGAAGATCCTTCCTCAGAGGAATGGGCCAGGGAGGGACTGTCACGAGGAGCATGAGTTCTGGGAACCAAGTCCAGGTGGGCCAATAGGGAGCCACCAGAAGGTCCTCGTCCTCCCTGACTTTGCACAGGGTCTGTGCAAGTAGGCTCACTGGGGGAAATGTGACAGCTCGTCGGCCACACGGTTGATCACACCGGGGACATGCATGGCTCGAAGCGATCTCAGATGCTTCTGACTCCAGAGGAGGAGATGGCGGGCGAGTTGCGACATGCGACGGGAGTGTAGACCACCTTGACGGTTGATGTACGCAACGGTCGCAGTGTTGTCCGTACGGACCAGCACGTCTCTGCCCTGTAGCGGCCTCTTTAAGCGGTTCAGAGCGAGACGTACTGCTAGCAACTCGAGGCAGTTGATGTGCCAATGCAGTTGTGTCCCGTCCACATCCCTGACACTTCAAGCCCGTTGTATGTGGCACCCCAGCCGGTGGCAGAGGCATCTGTGAATACCACAGCATGCCTGGACACCTGTTCCAAGGGGACTCCTGCCCGCAGGAACGAGGGATCTGACCACAGGCTGAAGGTCTGGCGGCATGCCGGTGTGATAGTCACCCGGTGAGTGCCGTGATGCCACGCTTAAGTCACTCCAGTGCTTAAGCGGTCTCATATGGAGTAGCCCGGAGTTACCGCTGCTGCCGCTGCCATATGCCCCAGGAGCCTCTGAAAGAATTTCAGTGGGACCGCCATCCTGCCTTTGAACATGTTCAAGCAGTTCTACCAGAAAGACTCGGGAGATAAAATGATATAACAAGAGTAAATTTATTAATAGCTCAGCAAGCATAGTCTTTGGCGTAGGCCCCGTCCTTAGCAAGCAATGCGAGGGTAACGGAATCTGCAAATCCCGCCTGAAGATGAAGGCAGGGGCGCAGCCGACCCCCTGGAGGTAAAGGAAGGGACCATCCTGGTGGTGGTGGGGAGGATGGAGGGAAAGGACCATCTTGGAGGTGGTTGGGGAGGATGGAGGTAATTGGCGCCGTCAGTATCTGCGAACTCAGACGGATGTAAGTACCATTCTTTTATACTGAGAGTGTTAACACATGATTGGTTAGAAGTGAGTTAATTCATGATGCGCTGATTGAGTCTTCCTGGCAGAACTTAACGCTAAGCTTACATTTCAGCACCGACTGAGCACATTGCTCTGTGAGGCGCGCTGTCTGTGCTACCGAATCCAACTTCATACCAAGAAAAGAGATCCTCTGTACGGGGGCGAGTTTGCACTTTTCCCAGTTGACCTGAAGGCCCAGCTGGCTGAGGTGCCTGAGCACGAGGTCCCTGTGTTCGCAGACGCAGGAGGACACCCCCGGCGACGAGCAGACTGAGGGGCCACGGGCGTTAGGGTGGAGGCAGCGGCTGACCGCCGCGGGAGGATGTGCTTGATGGCCTCAGTCCGCTTTTGTACAGCCGAGAGCTGCTGGGCAAAGTTCTCGACCGCATCGCCAAAGAGGCAGGTCTGGGACACGGGGGAGTTAAGGAACCGGAGCTTGTCGGTCTCCATCATGTCGGCCAGACACAGCCAGAGATGGTGTTCCTGGACCACCAAGGTAGACATCACACGACTCATGGACGAAGGCGTCACCTTCGTCGCATGAAGCGCGAGGTCTGTCGCGGTATGAAGTTCCTAAAGAACTTGGGGATCGTGACCACCCTCGTGCAGGACCTTCAGTGCCAGGGCCTGATGGACCTGCAGCAACGCCATGGCGTGCATGGCAGAGGCAGCTTCTCCACAGGGCTTGTAAGCCTTGCCGGTTAGGTCCGACGAGTACTTACAGGCCCGGGAAGGAAGACACGGTTCTCCGCGCCAAGTGGAGCTAGGGCACAGCTGCATAGCAACGGACGCTCCACTGGCGGGATACACGTGTATCCCTTAGCTTCCCCGCCATCAAGGGTGGTGAGGGAGGAGGAGCCACCGGAACTGTTTCTGGCAGTAAAAGGTGCCGTCCATGTCCCTGTGAGCTCCTCGTGCACTTCCGGGAAGAAAGGCACTGGGGTGGGTTGCTGAGAACCAGCGCGCGCCACCCCGAGATACCAATCGTCCAGCCTTGAGGGTTCGGGACACGGTGGAGGGTTCCACACGAGTCCGACCCTGTTGGCGGCCCGGGAAAGCATGGCCATCATCTCCGGGTCTGTCACGGGCACCGCTGACACACCCGAAGGAGGCAGCGGCGCTGAGTCGTCATCCGTGGAGAAGTCTGACCCACCCTCCGATGCAGCGATCGACATCTGATCGTCGTGGGGTGCACCAAAGGAGACGACTGGTACACACCGCAGGGATGGTCCAGCGCTCTCCTTTGGTGGCTCAACTGGCTGAGAGGGGTGAGGGCTCCTAGGGGGTTGGTTCCCCGAAGGAAGCATACTCACCGTAATCCTCAGGTCTCCCGTGTCACTGCCCGAAGCAACCCTCTGATCAAGGCAGAGGCACGGGGACTCCGCCCCTTTGCAGGAACGAGAGTCTCGACCGCAGCTCCGCGATGGTCATCTTCCCACAATGGGTACATGACTCATCCACAAAGGCTGCCTCAGCGTGTTTAATGCCCAGACACACGAGGCAGCGATCGTGACCATCCCGTGACCCCAGGTACCGACCGCATCCAGAAACACACAGATAGAAAGTCATCTTTAAAAAGACGCGTTCTATCATTGTAAGCTCTTTTAGGGACTGCTCTCACTGGTGCTGAAGCACGCAGGGGAACAGTCACTGCGAACACAGACAGGAATGTACATCTGTCTGTGCGCTGTCTCTCTCTCTCTCACTGGCAGGTCTTACCAGCTGTAAAAACAGCTTTTGAGTGCTCTGATGGCGCACCTTACCAGCTGTTATAACAGCTTTTTTGTTTGCTCAAAAACCAAAACAAAAAAGACAGAGAAGAGAGAAGAGAAAAAAAGACTGTTCGCGCTGCTGTGCTGTGACACCCGCACCGGGAAGGAGAGGTCCAGAAAGGCTTGTTTGAAGTCACACTCTCTGTGTAGAAGCATCGAAGTGCTTGGCTCCGAAGCAAAAAGCTGAAGTGCAATCACACCAGCTGCTCGTTATATACCCGCGCTGCGAGGCTGCACAGCTGATGCAAATGATTGCACGCCAATGTACATTAGTTTGTTTTAGTTTCATCTAAGTAGATTGGCCTCTCTAGCGAGATTCCTATTAGTCGTCTCGACGTGGCGTCGACTGACCAACCAAAGAGGAACATAAGATACTTGTATTTATGAATTGTGTTTTTTCTTATTTAGTGAATGTAAATTTGGTTGTGCATTTACATATCATGTTTTGTGAATAAGAATTATGAGTTTGTAAATATATAATATATATTTGCTTACGCATTTGTGAATCATATTTTGTTAAACATTCATTTTGAGACTATTGTAGCTCTATATGTTATTTCCAATCATGTGAATGGCCCCCCAGTTTTAACTCTATAAATGTTTTGTGCTGGCATAAACTGCATTAACACTAGTAGTACTACATTAGAGCTAGCATTTTTCTGCCTCTTTGTGGACATATTTACAGTATTTAGGTGAGAACACACTGCACTAGAGAGATAGATAGAGCTCCTAAGGAAGAACAACAAAGTTGTTATGAAGCCCAAACCTTCATCAGATTCTGGTGGTGTGCCATGATCTGTCGCTATAGCAATGAGGGTTAGCAGCGTGTCTTCTGTGACCTCGCTAAGGTCAGAGGTCAAAGTGATGTCTCCTGTTTCAGCATCCAATACAACCATTGAGGAGTTTTCAGAGAAACTACAGAAAGACAACATAAGTAAGTGAGTTTAGCTTTCATATTATTGATCTTAAAGAAATGGAAGTTTAGTTAGCTTAAGCTCACCTATAACTAATTAGCGCATTGCTTCCAGCATCTTTATCTGTGGCCGAGAGCGTCAGCAGCACATCTCCAACTTTGGCGTCTTTAACCAGAATGCTTTTCCTGTAGGTGTCGGAGCTGAAAACTGGAGCGTTGTCATTGACATCTGTGATACTGACCCTCACTGTGGTGATGTTCTGCAGAAAATTAAACCAAGCAAACCTTTCGTATTACAGACCAAAAGTTGATATTTGCAATGTCTAATATCTAACTTAATGTCTGGAATTAACAGTAATTCACTTGTAAGGATTGAACTAGTATCAGGTAGCCAGATTTTTGAATATCTGTATAAAATCTAGAACATACTGCAGCTACTTTTTGCATGTTTGTGTGTCATTTAGGGATAGAAAAATAAAAAATTAAACTGAGATATAACCTTTAGGACAATATAAATGTGCAGGTGTGCTCAAGGTTGTAATGCTACTTAAACAACGGCTCAAACTAAATTGGGAAAATCTTTCAAAGTTTATATTCCATGAAGCTATGGCCAATCAGTCAACTAGTTCTTCCTTGGAATCACTTTTACAAACTTTGTATGCTGGCAGACAGATAAAACCCTTTACAACCTTCCAAATGAGGAAATGCCACAAAATGTTCCAATCGCAAATTGAATTGAACTACATATATTTACATTATGCAATAATACAAATAAATAGATATTGTTACTGTACATTTCTCTGTGGGATTGCATGGTCCATGGCAACAATGATCACATCATACAAATCCTGTGTCTCCCGATCCAGTTCCTCAATGGCAAGGAGAGTCCCATCCTTAAGGAATGAAATAAGCGGGTTTTTTTTTTTTTTTTTTTTTTTTTTTTTACAATTTCATATTTATAAATGTATGATATCATTTACTGTAGGCACAGTGACAGCTGCCTTTCCCATAAGTTCCCTCACCTCTCTGAATCTGAATATTTCACTGTGTGAGGAAGTAGTGATGGTGACATGTCCGTTGTCGCCAATGTCAGCGTCTGCGGCTGAGATTTCGCACACCTCTCCAGGTGATGAGGGTGTGTACGCACCTTCCTGAATCTCAATGGGCTCTGGGAGAGCAAGGAATTGTGGGTTGTTGTCGTTGACGTCCAGAACAGTGATGATGACCTGAGCTGTGGAGCTTAAACCATCGACAGGCTGGTCTACAGCTACTACCTGAGAAAGACAATGCAAGCATCCCATTCAGAATGAATAGTCATCCTGAACATTTTGTAACTAGTTGGATTTAAGAAATGAATATGAATGCTTTGTACCTGTATGATGTAATTGTCTACAGTTTCTCTATCCAAGGTAGCGTCGCTCTGGAGTGATATTACTCCTTGACTGTTGATAATGAAGGTACCGTTATCCATGATAAAGTGACCTTTGGAGAACCCACCCTGATCAGAGAGAAAACTAGAAAAGGTAAGTACATCAAAACAGACTAGGAATGTTGGCTTGACAAAATCTTTAAGTTTATAACAGTTGTAAGGTTGAAGACTTGGCCAGTTAGAAAAGAGATTTAAGTGTTATGCCTTGTATACTTGCATTTCAATACTTTACATTTTATTAAAATGTCAAATATAACCAGCCATTTCTTGACAGTTTTCATGAGTTTCACCATTTTAGTCACCATTATAGGAACAACAGTACCAAGTCTAGATCAGTGACTCTAATGTGAAGAACCAACTGATCCGGTGGTGAATTTTCCAGAATAGATACGGTGTACTCATCCTGGTCAAATTTCGGAGGGTTGTCATTCACATCCTCAATGGTGACAGACACCACAGCGTTAGCAGTTTTACTGGCATCATTCTGCTGAGTTGCCTGTTTTTTAAAAGGAAACACTGATTAAAAAATGTGAACCATCAAAATACTAAAATCTCTTCAGATTCATGAATGTCTTCAGAAACGTCTGATACCTGTATGTGAACAGTTATCTGGTTGATTTTCTCTCTGTCTAGTGCTGTTGTCACAGAAATTACCCCACTGTTTTGATTAATTTCAAAGTTGCTTTGATATTCATTTGGAAAGACTGGAACAGAAATGTGGATATATGCTGTGTTATTATCAGAAACTTAAATCAGAATCACACACATCACTTGCACACAGAGATCATGCTGTGCACACACAGAAACATTCAGGAGAATGACATCACAGAAACTTGTTGTCAACCCTGCCCGCGACTTTTATTAATAGAATGGCTTCGCTACTGAATCGCTACATTACATTATTCAGCAAGGAGGTGGTAACATTGCTGTTTTTAATGTAATTAAACTCACAGCTTCATTGATAGTAGAGAGATGCTGCACTGATGCAGGTAATTCACACACACATTTCTCTCTCTCTAATTCATTCAAATAAATGTAATCTTACCACACTTCTTTATTTTCGTGTTTGATTTAAAGTGTGCAGAATGCCTGATCTAACAAGTTGTAACTTCCTTCGGATCAATTTATTGCACTGCAAACAGCTTTAACTTTTCACTGTTGGCAAGTGACCCTCTTGCATCCCTCCATTTTGTCAGATTGACTAAAATCCATATTTCATGTCTAGCTCTACCATGCCTATCAAAAAACTAGTAGTAGAAATCTTCTGTTAACAGCACCTGCTGTTATGCTGTAAAGTACAGGCTCGTTGATGCCCGTGTCGCCATCTTGAGCTTTTATGGCCTCAGGAGTGACATTTGAAAACTGTCCTACCTGTGCATGGACAGAAAAGACATGGAGGGTTTCATTTGTTTGATCAGACATGCGTTTAAATACTGATCATGATGTTATTTACCTGATTTTCCTCAATGGATGCCTTGTAGAGACTGTGATCAAAATAAGGGTTAAGATTGTCAAAATCTTCAACCGTTATTGTAACTGTTGTGGTGTCACTGAGATCTCCTATATCCTGCAAAGAAATGTAGTGTTGTATTACTATCTTTAAAATTATAGTTCATCCAAAAATGTATATTTCGTTGTATGAGAAAAAGCATTTTGGACAATCATACTAAACATCTGCTTTAGTTTTCCACAGAAGAAAGAAAGTCATACACTCTCAGAAAAAAGGGCATTGGAGTGGTACCCTTTCAACAGGTATTATGTATCTTCAAGGTAGTAATATGCACCCTTTAGGGGTAAAGAAGGTACAAAGGTGTACGTTTTGAAAGGGTACTGCCCTGCTTTTTTTCTGAGAGTGTACAGGTTTGGAACAACATGTGGGTGAGTAAATGACGACAGAATTTTTACTCTTGGGCAAATTATTCCTTAAAGTTTAGAACAATATTTAGTAAAATGGAGGTTAGTAGGATGTCAGAGAGTTTGTCTTTACTTTAGCTTGCACAGTGAAGATGTACTTTTGAGCAATGTCGTAGTTCAGAGGTTGTGTCAACCTGATGTATCCGTCACTTCTCACTTCAAGTTCATCTGGTGCTGGAGGCTGTCAGGGCATGGGATTTAAATGAGAAAACACAAACCGAGCTCACACATTATTACACTCAAATAGTCAAATAGTTCAATTTGAGGTATAGTAGTGTTCTAAACAAAAGTAAACGTTTAGCAGACATAAGTAACATTTGTTAGGTCAGTGGACTACAATTCACACCTCATTCTTCAAACATGGCCGCCCCGGACTCCATATCCCAGAATACTCACACATGGCTGTCTTCAGATCACACATGCTGCATCTCAATACTTATACTACGCCCTAACAGTATGTACTCTATTTGTGAATGAAGAGTGTGCAGCAGAAGAGTAGACAAGCTTTGGGACATACAAAGTATGTCTGAGTACGGAAAGTATTCAGACCCCCTTAAATTTTTCACTCTTTTTTATATTGCAGCCATTTGCTAAAATCATTTAAGTTCTTTTTTTTTTGTACACACAGCACCCCATATTGACAGAAAAACACAGAATTGTTGACATTTTTGCACATTTATTAAAAAAGAAAAACTGAAATATCACATGGTCCTAAATATTCAGACCCTTTGCTGTGACACTCATATATTTAACTCAGGTGCTGTCCATTTCTTCTGATCATCCTTGAGATGGTTCTACACCTTCATTTGAGTCCAGCTGTGTTTGATTATACTGACTGGACTTGATTAGGAAAGCCACACACCTGTCTATATAAGACCTTACAGCTCACAGTGCATGTCAGAGCAAATGAGAATCATGAGGTCAAAGGAACTGCCTGAAGAGCTCAGAGACAGAATTGTGGTAAGGCACAGATCTGGCCAAGGTTACAAAAAAAGGTTCCTAAGAGCACAGTGGCCTCCATAATCCTTAAATGGAAGACGTTTGGGACGACCAGAACCCTTCCTAGAGCTGGCCGTCCGGCCAAACTGAGCTATCAGGGGAGAAGAGCCTTGGTGAGAGAGGTAAAGAAGAACCCAAAGATCACTGTGGCTGAGCTCCAGAGATGCAGTCGGGAGATGGGAGAAAGTTGTAGTAAGTCAACCATCACTGCAGCCATCCACCAGTCAGGGCTTTATGGCAGAGTGGCCCGACGGAAGCCTCTCCTCAGTGCAAGACACATGAAAGCACACCTGAAGGACTCCAAGATGGTGATAAATAAGATTCTCTGATGAGACCAAGATAGAACTTTTTGGCCTTAATTCTAAGCAGTATGTGTGGAGAAAACCAGGCACTGCTCATCACCTGTCCAATACAGTCTTCAACAGTGAAGCATGGTGGTGGCAGCATCATGCTGTGGGGGTGTTTTTCAGCTGCAGGGACAGGACGACTGGTTGCAATCAAGGGAAAGATGAATGCGGTCAAGTACAGGGATATCCTGGACGAAAACCTTCTCCAGAGTGCTCTGGACCTCAGACTGGGCCGAAGGTTCACCTTCCAACAAGTAGAAGACAATGACCCTAAGCACACAGCTAAAATAACGAAGGAGTGGCATCACAACAACTCCGTGACTGTTCTTGAATGGCCCAGCCAGAGCCCTGACTTAAACCCAATTGAGCATCTCTGGAGAGACCTGAAAATGGCTGTCCACCAACGTTTACCATCCAACCTGACAGAACTGGAGAGGATCTGCAAGGAGGAATGGCAGAGGATACTCAAATCCAGGTGTGAAAAACTTGTTGCATCTTTCCCAAAAAGACTCATGGCTGTATTAGATCAAAAGGGTGCTTCTACTAAATACTGAGCAAAGGGTCTGAATACTTAGGACCATGTGATATTTCAGTTTTTCTTTTTTTAATAAATGTGCAAAAATGTCAACAATTCTGTGTTTTTCTGTCAATAAGGGGTGCTGTGTGTACAATAATGAGGAAAAAAATGAACTTAAATGATTTTAGCAAATGGCTGCAATATAACAAAGAGTGAAAAATTTGAGGGGGTCTGAATACTTTCCGTACCCACTGTACTATCACGTCATACAATTGCGTCTTTAACGCCGTCATGCAATTGCGTCTTTAACGGTTGCTGTCTATCACATCCTGTCACAGTAAACTGGCCTGTCAATCATCTTGTCATCTTGTAAAATTTCCTACTGTATCAGAGAGAAATGCAGTAGCACTTTGATCTGCAGTCGCGAGTCTTTCAAGCAGAGAACTCTCCTCATATTAATGCATAATGATGCATTTAAAAGTTAATGGCCAAACAGATCTTTATAAAAGTCCACATTGTTATTGCAGATGAAATATAACACGGATAACATTAAATAATATATATATATATATATATATATATATATATATTTTTTTTATCAGGTTACCCTTTGATTAGTCACTCAAACCTTTATCTAAACCTTTCACCATTGGTCGCGCATATCCGCCATGTTTTGTAGTTTTCAACACTTTTTACTCGTGTTTGTAGTTCCTCCTCCAAAGCGCAGTGGGTTGTAGGCAATATTTGCCGTTATAGTGAGCATGGATCCACACTTCGAAAATCCACCGTAAGCAGTAGACCATCTGGGGTCTTCTGGCATACTCAACTTACTATGCTTTGGGATACATTTATTTTAATCTCACATACTGTTTAGGATGGATAGTATGGACATTGAGACGCAGGGACACACTTGATATCAATTCACGCACATACTCAGATACCCTATGTAAAAAGACTCCCATCTCCACACTCTTTGTGAAGTTATACGCTCATTCCCTGTTGTTGTGATGTATTTTTTTGTGATCTGTGTTCTGCATTTTTGACTTTTTTGACTTTTGGACTGGTTCTCTGGATTATTGTTATTTGCCTCTTCTGAGTTATATTGTTCGCTGATCGCCTGAACTCTGCCTGTTCTGAATTATGCCTGTTGGATTTTGGACTGTTTGGCTTGTGGTACATTTAATAAAGCTGCCATATCTGCAGCTGCATCTGTCTTGTAGTCCATACCTGATAAAATTGAAATGTCTTAATTTTGGTCTTTCTCTTTTGGTCTTTCTCTTTTGCTCTCTTGAATTTTGCTCCTTCTAGTACTACCTTCCACTGATAAGCAATAGCAAGTAACAAATCATAGTCCAAGTTTTCAGAGAAATGTAGTTCCAGGAACATGTCTACTATCACAGTCACCAGTAATTCAGTTTTGTGAAAGTTATAGTTATATAGTTATAGTTACCTGTTAGTTATATATCAAATACATTAGACTCAGTTGAGACTCACCAGTATAGAATATATAATTTTGTTGTTTTCTGGAGAAACATCTGCATCTTCAGCTATAACCCTGAGCACATCTGAACCCACAGCTGTCGCCTGGAGCAAAAGACACAGTTTACAAAGAGATGTGAGTCTCTGAGTGACCAAACACACTTCTGCTGTATAAAGATGTGACATTACACACACCTCTGACACTGTGACGCTGTATGTTTTACTCTGGAAGATCGGAGGATTGTCATTGACATCCTGAACTTCTAATGTCCGGGTATTTTTTATCTGAAATGCACAAAGACTTTATAATGAAGGTTTATTTGCTTAATTTTTATTTTTTATAATGCTTTGTCTTATTGAATGATTGGATTATGCTACTGTGTAAATAAACATACCCCTGTGTTTGAGCAGGTCACTGAATAATACAAACTCCCTCCTGACTGGAAGAAATAAAACACACAAAGAGACATACAGTATGTGGCACTTTCTTTCTTTATGAAAGTTATATATTATGTATATTAAGTATGATTATCTTCATTTTATATTTGTTTACTTTATCTAACAAATATAATAGTGAAACAAACCTCCTTAAGTTTATCTGCATCCAGTGGTTTTCTGGTTCGTACAGTAGCGGTTGAGGCTCCAGTAAAGTAATGCAGCTCCAGAAATGTTACACCAATGGGATTGAAATATCCCTCCAGCTCCAGATGATCATCAGGTCCGATATTAGTGATAATCTCTACATCTCCTGTAAGCCAGATTGTATACATATTTAAATACTCTTAATACACATCTAAAAAATAAATATAATGTCATTTTGATCTTGCATTAGGCTACTGCTCTTGTAATGATGTTCCCAGAAGGAATGGTGTTTTAATAAACCACAGAGGTCCTCAATCAAAATATTAACAATTGTAGATTAATATTATAATAAAAACATATTAATATATGAATACATTTTTTGAATCTATATATATTGCGGACTATAGAGTTGTACTTGGTTTGTTAAGTGGACATTTCTCACCTTTATATTCCTCCAGGACACTCCCTACATAGCTATTAGTTCCAGTTGTACAGTTTATCTGTGAGATACCTTAAACAACAACAAGTCATTGGTTTCAGGACTTAATAAACAGATAAGAGACAACATAACAAGACAAATTAAGCATTCAGTTTAAAATTAGTCTGAAAAGCTGATTTTTTTTGCTGAAATGCTTTAGTGACATGTCTCAACTGCCATCCTCAAATCTTCTCTTTACATCAATTATTTGTCGACACTGCAGCAATTTAGAGAATGTAGAATGAGAGTGAGCAGAACGGTGTGTACACTTAACCCTCTGGTGCTCTGCGCGTGGCGGTCAAACATAACCAATTAATTTGTTTATTATTTCAATGAAAGGAATGTACTATACTTTAGTTTGATAATGTAAATCTTGAATGCTTTAAGACTTAACACAGACTTAAATTTGGTCTCTTTTTAAGACACTTGGCAAATTATTGCTGAAGTGAAAAAAGTTTTAAAAAGTGAACTTAAAAAAAGTTACAGAATTTTACGTTTATTGTTATGAAAAATGCACAAAAATACTATTTTAATTTTTTTTTATGAAATCTATATTTTCAAAAACATAAATCTAAACAAGTTGTGTTCCAAATTTGAGCTTGATATCTTAAAAAATGAGCTTTTAGTGAGATTTTGTTTGGCCACAGTACCAAAGATTTCACTAGATATTCACAAGAAATTCGTCTCCCATTCATTTCCAATGCGCTCATTATTGACCGCCAGGAGCACAAGTGTGACTATTTTTTACAGGATCATTTAACCTTTTCGAATCATGTCCATGATTTTTCGGTATGTTCACATAGCAAGTGCCAAAACCTTTACCAAGTTTCCTCAAAGAGCACCGGAGAAATTTTTCAAAGAGCACAAAGAGCAGAGGGTTAGGAAATGAAAATAAAACAAATCATCACTAAATCCTGACGAGCATTTTACTTCATTAGAAAAAGTCCTGTAAAACATGTTTTTAAACAACAGGTAGGTAGATAGATATTCAAATCTTGATGTACATTGTCAGATTTATTTTTTGATAAACAACACTGTCATGTCAGCATTTAAACTTCCGCTGGTTATGAATACATTTGACTTACCAATATTACTCCTTACACTGTGGACATGAAGACAAGCTAAAATCAATAAAATAGAGAGTAAATCCATCTTTTCCATTATTCACTGTCAGTGAATTATGAAACCTTTGAGGAAAGAGAATGAATATTCCTTGTGTAAAATCTCCCTTTGAACTGCTTTTTATTGTATACCATAAACAGTTATTCTCTGGTGTAAGCAAGTATCAAAGGTGCTTCATAAAGGCCAATAATAAGGAGTGATGTGGGAGGGATTTTCTGGAAAGAAGTTGATGTTACAAGTTTATTCAGAGATATTTGAGATGTCTTGAACTCAGATTTTGTTACTGATCTTGTTTTGAGTTTGTACTCCACAGCTTCTCATGCAATAGTTTACATAGACCAATACAACAGTGAAAGCTAACATCCAAAATCAGAGTGTAACCAACAATTACTGTATTTCAAAACAATTAACTACAGTTTTAAATATATATTTCTTTTTTCTTAGTTTATACCTTACTAATATCAGGAGTCTTCACCCTTTTTCAGGCCATGGACCCTTTGGTAGAAAGATTGAGCAAGGAATCCTATATTGTATAGCTAACATGGAGTGTTGCATTTTAGACTTGTATTTTTAATGCATATTTAAAAAAAATTCTCTCAAAGACTAGCCCTAAACTCAAATATGGCTTCTGTAAAGATACATGACAACAATTAATATTTCACACTCTGCATTGCTGGATAACTGGTAAAGTTTTTATTTATTTTCGCATGTTCCTATTGCCAACACAATCAAAATGTCAAATATTAACTTATCACTGCTTGAAAATGATCAGAACCAACTATAAATTTATAACACCAACATCATCGAACAAATCAAAGGTTACACTGAATTATATCTTATCTTGATGGTTTTATATAACAAACTATTTGAAAGTGAAACATTAATGTTACACTAATATGGTTTACTTTAGCAATCCACACAAATAGACTTGCTGGTGTTGGTTTCTTATGATTTACCACACGACTGTGGAGGCACATGACATGCAGCTTGTTGAGAAGTGTGCTATTATTTTTCTTTTATTGCATGTATAGCATGTTCAACTGGCAGAAAATAAAATATATATAAAAAATATTCTTTAGCATTTTTTAATTTAATAATTTGGCAGATGAATCTGCTTTTTGGTTTGTGTTATGCAAATTTAAAAATGTGCTGTTTAACAAATGCATTAGCTCCACTCTTTTGCTTTAGACAGGCTACAGTCTGATTCAGCTAGTTATTTTGGGCTTTACGTTAATGTGTGTTTAACCTGATAAATAATCTCTGTTCAGATTAAAATACTCTTTTCGCTTCATTCCCTTATTCTGTTTCCAGTCTCATTTACTTTCTCTTTTCCATTGCCATGCATGATTTATGCATGATTTTGTGTTTGTGATTTAGTTTAAACGTTTGTGCACATTTCACATGCATATTGATTCTGTTGATTCACTGATTGTACCTTTAATGGTGCGATGCAGCTACATGCTAAGAAAGAGTTATTTTTCTGTGGCAAGGAAAAAATTCCTTTTGACAGGATATTTGATAGATGATCAATACTGAGGGTTTGCTGGACAAACAGATTAATTGATTGTAATATCAATGCAACTGAGCCAAGTTGATTCTATTAACTGATCCAAATATTTATAATTAATTATAACAAGTGAAGATGTGGCTCTGGTTCTGCTGGTGTTCAGTGTGTCAGGCTTACAAATCCCACAAAAGACTATTTATTACTCCACTTACAGCCCAATCTCCGACTCGAGACCAACCTTAATCTCAGACCTCAGCACCTGCAGGAAAACAGATTCAACAAATACTAAATTATGAATTGCTAAAGAAATTTTATGTTACTATTTTCCCCTGAGGTTCACATATTATGTTACTAAAGTTGTTTGTTTTGAGTTCTCTCAGGCATAATCATATGTTCTAATCATTTGATTGTTTTGGGTTGTTTCATTACAATTCATTTAAAGGAAAAGCAATCAAAGACATTTAGTCTATTTGTACAAATGTAAAATTATGTGTTATAAAATAATAAATAAATAAATAAATAAATAAATAAATAAATAAATAATAATAATAAAAAAAATCATACCTGCAATCGTGTAGGCTATATCGTTCTTTCACAATCTGTAACATTATTCAGTTGCTGCCTGGTATTGCTACTGCACTCTGCATGGTAAACTACATACAGAACAAAGTAAAAAAAAAAAAAAAAAGACATTTAAATGAACGTTATCTCTCAATTGACAAAGTCAGATTTATGGTGATCTTGTGGCCTTGAAAACTAAACAGCTGTCCTGCGCGCGACTGAATGTGATCCCAACTTTCCCCTCAGAAAATACTGATTGTATAAAACCAGATTCTTAGCGTTTTCCTGTTGCTAAAATTGATTAAATGTCTAAACAGTTTGTGCTTATTGAATTTAATATATATTATATATGAAGAGTTCAGATGCAAAATCCTCTAAGTGCCATCTGAAATTTTCTTCTAGAATGATCATTTTTATAAAGCTAGTATATTTAGGTTAAGTGATTTCACTTAAATGACAATTAATAGGTAATTTGCATTTCCATTTAAGTGAAATTATTGAACTTAAATATACGAGCCTGATAAAAATGATCATTTTAGAAGAAAATTTCAGATGGCACTTAGAGGCTTTTGCATCTGAACTCTTCATATATAAAATAATTTAATATTCCACATGGTCCAGATGTGGGCCGGATCTGGGCCAACACTATGTTGCTGTCTGGTTATGCAAAAGCAGCAGCCCTTCGGCGCACTCAGTGTCCAAATTTACTCGCTCGTTTTCATTCACTCATTCAAGTGTACTATATTAGTGAAGTAATGAAGGGAAAAGTGAAGGAGAAATCAGAAATCGCATACTGTAGATGAACTACATTTGAATTTGGACTTACTTTGCGACCGTTAAAAAGTATGCTATAGTATGAATGTGTTCCCTTACGAAAAATAAGTAGGCTATCCTTAAAGTTAATTTTATGAAGTATACTTAAGTAATGTTCAAGTATATTTTTAAGTATACATTATGTAGTAAGTATACTAATGTCAATATGTACTATAGTAGTAAACTTGTAAGTGTACTATTTTAATACCGCTTGGGACTAAATTGGCCCACTTTTAGTATATAAAAGTATATGTTTAAGTGTACTATAAGTGTAACAGTAGTAAACTTTAAGTGCACAACTAGTTCATAATTACGTTTCTCATTTGTACTGCAAGTGAACTTATGGGTATACTAGTAGTTTACTATTTTAATACTTGTAGCAACTTTGAAGTATACTCTCTACTAGTTTAGTAGTTTTATACTTCAAGTTTTCTTTAAGTGAACTTAACATCATACTTATAGTTTACCATTTATATATTATTTTTGCTCTTTTAGTGTACTCTCAGTAAACTACTAGTTTAGTAGTTTTATACTGCAAGTATACTAGCAAGTTTTCTTTTAGTGTACTCTCAGTAAACTACTAGTTTAGTAGTTTTATACTACAAGTTTTCTTTAATTGAACTTAACATTATACTTATAGTTTACTATTTATATATAATTTTTGCACTTGCAGTAGGCCTATACTACTATGTTCAAATGTTATTTTTTATACTTGAAAAATACCTTTAACTGTACTTTAATTGTAAAAACATTTTATTAGCTTCATGCAACACCTGAATGTTGGTAAGTTTCATAAATAAAGGCAACATTTTAAACAAAAAAGATGAGAAAATCTCATTTTTGTCACGGCTTGATCAGATTCAGAAACGTGATCAAAACACAGATGGAGTAGATCGAGTCTAACACCCCCAAAGCTTCACAGTCGTTTTCTCTTCATGGGTTACGCTTAATTTCATTTGGAAACATTAAGCAGTTTTGATTTACAAGCTGTTTAATGTTTGATGATCACATTATTTTACATTTGTGTGAGCAATCTTCTATCACTTGTTTCAGCTTCTTTTTCTCCTGTGTTTTGATCCGGAGATTCTGTACTAGAAGATGTGTCATAGCGCCCCCTACCGTATAACTGTGAAAACATAGATAGCTGGAAAATTCAGTCAATGGTGGGGAAAGAGTAAAGTAGAATTAAAGTAAATTCCTATGTGCACTACCAGTGGACTAGCCTACACAAAAAAATCAGATATGCAAAATTAGAAACATCTGTTTTATATAATTATTTTAATCAATATTTTTCAAACAATGTAAGTTTCATAAGACTGTATATGAAAAACTATGTAAAAAAAGTATATTTAATAGGCTACTCAATCAAAAGAGTTAACACAACTACAAGCCAAGTATACTTTGAATAATTAAACTTTTAAGTATATCTCGATCAAAAGATTGAGTACAAGTACAGGCCAAATATACTTGGACTTTTCTCTCAGTATAAGTCAAGTACACTTAAGTGTAATTAAGTATATTTCTGAGAAGTACATAAAGTATATTGAGAAGTATATAAAATGTAGACTGAAAGTATGCTTTGTTCTTTTTAGTTGAAAAGAAGTATAGTAATAGAACACTTTAATAAACTTATTTTTCGTAAGGGAATTATTAGCGCTGTGTACAAGATCAGGTTCAGTTCCATGCATATTTTGTTTACTCTATAAGCTATTCCACCTGAAAGCTTTTTACTATATAAACTTGAACATGTTAGTTTATAAGATAGTGTGTAATTGTCACGGAATGAACAGGTTCAGACGAGATGTGAGTGACAATAATCTTTATTATAGACAGAAGCACGGAACCAGGTGTTAAGTAGGTGAGTTGAAAACTAGCAGAAGGATACTGGAACTTAACTGAAGGATAACACAGTCTCTCTAATGCAGGTAGATGATGGCTGATGACTGGAGATAGACGGAGGTCTGAAGAAGGCAGGAGAAGACGGGCTGAGGCTGACGATGAGGATAACACAGGTAAATATCATGGTGAGTAGCGAGATAAGTCTGAGTCTTAGTATAGACGAGACCAGACCATGACTGAAGGGTGAGTGCTGAATATAAAGGGGTGAGATGACGAGGTGCAGGTGGTGATGATAATTACTCAGGGGAGAGTGAGTGCAGGTGTGCCAAAGAGGATCCTGGGTAATGTAGTGCAGAGACAGACGGTGAAGAAGGTGGTGAATGTGACATTACTCCCCCCTCCCGCTAGGCGCGAACCGCGCCGTAGAAGGCAGAACACGGGAGGGGGGGTGGGCATCCTGGAGTCTGTGACCGGAGGGTGGACAGGGAGACGACAGACAGGAGACTCCAGGATGGTATCGCCGACCACGGCGGATCAGGACAAGGAGGAGACCATGGCGGTGCAGGCTGAGGAGGTGGCCATGGCGAAGCAGGCTGGTCAGGGGGCCATGGCGGAGCAGGAGACCATCCCTCGGGCGGTCCAGGCGGAGCAGGAGACCATCCCTCGGGTGGTCCAGGCGGAGAAGGCTGGTCAGGGGGCCATGGCGGAGAAGACCCTTCTGGTGGCCATGGCAGAGACGACCCTTCGGGTGGCCATGGCAGAGATAACCTTTCAGGTGGCCATGGCGGAGACGACCCTTCGGGTGGCCATGGCGGAGATAACCCTTCAGGTGGCCATGGCGGAGATGACCCTTCGGGTGGCCATGGCGGAGATAACCCTTCAGGCGGCCATGGCGGAGACGGCTGTTCAGACGTCCCAGATGGACCAGGTGGTACAGGGGACCCTGTCGGCATGACCTCCATGGTCCCCTTAGAGGACGTACTGCCCCCCCCCCCCAAATTTTCTTGGGATAGTTAAGGGGTTTTGGCTCGGGGTTGGAGGAGGTCAGCGGCAAAGGCGATTCAGGGCTGAATGAAACCAGCGGCGAAGGTAATCAAATCAAATCAAAGTTTATTTATAAAGCACAGTAAAAACAACAATAGTTGACCACTGTGCTGTACAATGTCATACTAAAAAAAGGTATAAAATAAGTGATATACACATATGCATATACACATACACATGTACACATGCACAAATATACATACATGCGCATATACACACAGTACACACCTATACACAAAAACATGCGTAACACATACATACATACATACATACACACATACTGTAAATATAATAAAGACCGCAATGCAAAAAAGAGAAGAAAAGAGAGAATGAGTAAATCAGAACACTGATAAATGGTCTAAAAAGTCTAGGAACAGTTATATGCCTGAGAAAAAAGGTATGTTTTTAGCTTAGATTTAAATTCAGCTTCTGATGAAACTGATCTAAGAGAGACCGGGAGACTGTTCCACAACTTTGGCCCAACAACAGAAAAAGCCTGGTCACCTCGCAGCTTTAATCTAGATCTAGGGACCATCAGTAATTTTTGTTCAGAGGATCTCAGAGATCTAACAGAGGTTTTTGGGTTCACAAGGTCGCAAAGATAAGTAGGGGCTGAACCATTCAAAGCTTTAAAAACAAAAAGTAAAATTTTAAAATCAATTCTGTAGTGGACCGGCAACCAGTGCAAGGAGCGCAGTACAGGGGTAATATGTTCGAACTTGCGAGTACCAGTCAAAAGTCTGGCAGCTGCGTTCTGAACCATCTGAAGTCGATTTATATTAGATTGACTAATTCCAACATAGAGAGAATTACAATAATCCAGCCGAGATGACACAAATGCATGGATCACTCTCTCAAACTCAGAAAAGGTTAAAAAACTCTTGGTTTTAGATAACAATCGTAGTTGGAAAAAACAAGATCTAACTACAGAGTTTATCTGTTTGTCAAATTTGAGTGAAGATTCAAAAATGACACCCACATTTTTTGTAGAGGGTCTTTCATAGCAAACTAAGTCTCCCAAATCATTTTAAAAGTGCAGACTCCGTACTATGATGCTTCCTGAAACCAGATTGAAATTTTTCAAATATATTGTTTGATTCTAAGAAGCTCTGTAATTGTACTAAAACAACCTTTTCTAAGGCTTTAGAAATGAAAGCCAAATTTGAGATCGGTCTATAACTTGATAAGACGGCCGGGTCGAGATTAGGTTTTTTTTAAGCAGTGGTTTAACAATTGCATGTTTAAAATATTTTGGAACGGTTGCTGTAAGAAGTGACTTATTTATTATAGCTAAAATACTTGGTCCGACAACATCAAAGACCTCAAGAAAAAACCGAGTGGGAACAATATCAAGTGGGCATGTAGTGGGTTTCAAATGCTTAATTATGTCTTGAAAGGAGCTTAAAGAGATTGTCTGGAATTCATTGCAAATTGGAGTGCAGAAATGTGGGACAGATAGGTCATAATTTGAAGATACTATACGCTGTCTTATGTCAACTATTTTATCTCTGAAAAACCTGAGAAAATCTTCACATACTGCAGCTGAGGCATTCAAAGAAACAGCACTATTTGGATTTAAAACAGAGTTTAAAATGGTAAAGAGAGTTTTAGGTTTATGACAATTTTTTGCAATGATATCTGAAAAATACTGAGATTTTGCCAGTTTAACTGATTTTTGATACCCAATTAATGATTCACGTAGAATTTCAAAAGATACTTGTAGTTTATCTTTTTTCCACTTCCGTTCGGCTCTACTCAGGTAATTCAGGACTGGACGAGACCAGCGGCGAAGGAAGCTCTGAGCTGGACGGAACCAGCGGCGAAGGAATCTCTGGGCTGGACGGGACCAGCGGCGAAGGAAGCTCTGGGCTGGATGGGACTTGAAAATTACATGGCAATGAAATGATATCACATATTTTGGCATTAAAAATTTAGGCAGGTTTTTCTTGAAGTGGGCGGGTTTTGGTGAGATTTTGGGCTGGAAATCACAGTCCCAATCTGGCAATACTGCATACTCCACATGTTGTTGTTACTATCACGTGACCTACCAGCGTCAGTTGCTCACTTCACTGCCATTCACAAATCCTCTCCCGTGTCCTCATGGGATAGAAAAGTGTCCATAAAGTCCCTTTCAAGTCCCCTGCCATATTTGCAACGCCTCTGGGCAGCTATTTCGGGCATCCAAAGTCCTATCTGTTTGAATGTGGAAATCCTGATATCTGCTTGCCGAATTCACAATTAAATAATATATTTCAAATCAGCAAGAAAATCTGACATTAACTGTCCCATAAATGTTATTTCGTATGCGGAAATAACATTGAAAAGGCTTATTTTTCAGGCTAGACCAGTCAATGTCAGGTTTCTATGGGAACCGGAGTTTTAAACGGCAGCTGCAGTGATGCAATGACTTTACCAATCAGCGATTGGCTCTTTTACTTAGTAGGCGGGACGTATTCCGCGCCAGTTTAGCAACAGTTTCTCCCATCAGTGTTGCCAGATTGGGCGGTTTTGAATTTGATTGTGCGGGAAAAAAGGGTTTGGGTGGGTGGAAAAAATTTGGGCTGGTTTGGGGTCAGTTTGGCGGTTTTCAAACATCTACATTTTAAAGTCTAATTGGTTAAAAAACTAAACTAAAGTGTGCATGTAGTCCATAAAATCAGTCATCATGACATTACTGTACACACACGCCCATGCAGAGTCAGCTGGCGTTGGTGTTGACATCACCGACGAGCACGCACTTTTAGCCAATCAGCAATCCACAGATAGATGCGATTGAGCGTGATAAGTTGCTGTATATTCAAAGTGATCGCTATTGCCAAAGTGATATAACCTATACATACAGTAAGTTGTATCTACAGTAAAGAGTGAGATAGTGAGCAACTCTAAAAACATACACGTGGTGGGAGATATCGATGGTGACTATAACTCTGAGAGTAGAGCACAGTTGAATGACTTGAATTGAAATCAAATATGGGACGACTCCTGTCCATGGTCATGTGCACACTAGCCTAACCAGACATCTGCAACTTTTACACCATCCAGCACTTGTCACGATACCACACACGGGAAACAGGGAGATCCAATAGCAGTAAGTATTTATTAAAGGGAAATCCAAAATCAGTAGTCAAATCCAGGCATGGGTCAAATTCCAATATAGCAATCCAAAAACAAAAGACAAGAGCAGACTAGAAACAGACACTGAAGTGGCGTGATAAATACAAGGACTCCGTGACACATACTAAAACAGACAGGGTTATATACACAGGGAAATGACAATGCTAATGGGGAACAGGCTGAGTGCAATGATTAGTGACAAGGGACAGCTGAGTGCAATGAAGAAACAAGGATCGTGGGGAATGTAGTTCAGAATGTGACAGACACCGTGGGGAAGGAGGACATCTAGTGGTGACCCAGGGAACACAATCCAGACACTGTGACAGCACCAACAAAGGTTTGAATCAACGTTGAATCCGTTTTGACTGCTAAATTCTGCGTTATGTTCTGCAATGTGTACTTCCGAGGGTTAAAGTCATCGGTTCATTTCTTGATTGCCGTTTTGACAGTGTCCACCTGGACATTTTAGTCATATTGGCTAATTCTCCTTAATTATTGCCGTCGTTTTCCTGGAATTTTTTTTTTTTTAATCTTGTTTTAAGGAGATACAAATTGTGCTTATCAACCTTGAATGACATGGTAATGAAATTATATCACTTTATTTTGGCAGTAAAATTTTGGGCTTTTTTTTCTTGTAGTGGGCGGGTTTTGGTGAGCTTTTGGGCTGGAAATCACCGTCCCAATCTGGCAACAGTGTCTCCCAGTGTGTGAGTACCGTGCGTCCCAATTCGCATATTGTCCGTCCATTTCGCTACATTTCTCCCCGAAACGGTAGGAAATTAAATGAAATGGAATGCCGAGCATTTTAACTATGACAATAGCCGCTTTCCGACCAAGTAGTTACAGGAACTTAGTTCTAGGAACTGTCCACTTCTAAACAGTTCTAAGAACTACTCTCCCCCAAACTCAGTTTTGCTGTTTGCGTTCGCACTGGCCAAGCGGCCATAGGAACTGGTAGGAGGGGTAAGGGAGTGACGCAAGCACGGTGACTTTTATTTTGACGGCACGACGGACCTTTATTTTGGCGGCGCTGAGAACGCCAGAGCAAACAATGCTCGCATTCTCTGTGTTTATTAGTTAGCGATCTGTCTAACAGTACTGTTTAATATGTTATTAGATAGAACTGTAATAGAAAGTAGACAGTATATTAAAAAAAGGTTATTAGCCTATGCCGTGTGGTTGATGTCCAGTGTTGCTAGCTGGGCAGATAAACATAATCATGTTTGGCTTGGTCCCCGCAAAGTTGCGTTGGATTTTCTCTTTAGCATAAAGGTTTAGAGGCCCATCTATCACTGTTTCCCATGTTTGTATAGTTAGTTTCTGGAGTAAATATATAGGCTATAATCTGTGTGTTTACATTCGAGCTGTTTTAAAAATGGCGGGTGCTGGTGCTCCGCGTGCGTTCGGTCAATCAGCGTACACTAACGTCATGGGTAGTTCCTATAGTGCTGGTTTAGACCCTACTCTGAAGTAGGACCTAAATTAGTTCCTCCAAATGGAGTTCCTAGAACTAAAATCGTTCCTAGTTCCTGCGGTGCGAACACGCCGACATCCGGGTACTTTAGCCAATAGTTCTAGGAACTGTGAAAAGGTTCCTCCGGTCGGAAAGCGGCTAATGATTGACAGGGCAGTTTAAACTGTGACAGGATGCACGTATAAGGTGTTACCTTTACAGCTTCCACGCTCCGAACCGTAGTTGGGAGCGAGCTGGTCTCAACATAATAACTTGGCTCGTGGCAGGTAACTTGCGTATAGTGGTCCGGGCTAACAGAGCCGAAGCACAAAACAGTGAAGCGTCGGTTGGTTGCAGCAATGAACTCGGGCTTTTATTGCTCACAGTGTTACACATTGACGGGCATAAAAGGCACTTTGCTTGCTAGCATTCAACTGAAAAATAAACTGCGTCACTACTACATTCGCACTGAAAACTCAGACTGATTCACCCGCTATGCTTTTGTTTACACTACGGAAACCCACATGGCCCACTACGGCACACATTCGCGTTTTCTTTCAACAAGACGCCAGAGAGAGAGGCAGAGATTGCAACACTACCCCCACTCTGGAGGATGATTAAACCTTTAACATATCTCCAGCATCATTACAATGTACACAGGGGAATATTAATTAGACAGCCATTATACAAACATCCCCAACCATAACCCGTGTTTCCCACAGTCCTTGAAGGAGCCTCCTCCAGTGGAAAGTTAAGGTGAAAGGGCAATGTCCATAAAACGTCAATTAAAGCATTGAGCAGTGGCTGACAATCTCCTGCTCCCATAGGCGAGTACTCTCTCCTCACCTTCTTGCACTTGGGAGAGGACTGCTCCAATTCCCCAGTCACTGGCGTCCGTGTCGAGGAGCAACTGGCCACTGTCAAGGGGATAGCCCAGCACGGGTGCTGACATCAGCCGGCTTTTCAGCTGTTCAAACGCCTCCTGGCATTCGTCCGTCCAGTTAAAGTGTGCATACTTTTTGGTGAGTTCGTGGAGCGGCTTGGCAACGGAGACGAAATCTTTGATGAAGCGTCGGTAATACAAAGCCAGGCTGACAAACTGACGCACTTCAGATATGTTTTGGGGTGCGGGCCACTCAGCCACCTTTTGGATCTTTTGGGGGTCGGTGGCGACACCTTTGGCGGAGACGATGTGCCCCAAGTAAGCCACTTGCTCTCGGAACAGGACACACTTTGAAGGTTTAAGTTTCAGGTTGGCTGCGCGTAGTCTGTCGAACACTTGACTGAGCCGCTCCAACATTTCATTGCCGTCCCGCCCCAGGACAATGATGTCATCGAGGTAGACCAAACAGGTCTCCCACTGCAGCCCGGCCAGGACACAGTCCATGAGCCTCTGGAATGTGGCCGGTGCATTGCACAGTCCGAAAGGCATCACGTTCCATTCGAACAGGCCCTTACGGGTGCAGAAAGCAGCGGCTTTTCGGGCTCTCTGCGTCATATCCACCTGCCAGTACCCTGATGTTAAATCCAGCGTGCTGAAGTACCTGGCAGTGGACAGTGTGTCTAAGGTGTCCTGGATACGGGGCAGTGGATAAGCATCCTTTATGGTTCTCTCATTTAGGGGCCTGTAGTCGACACATAACCACAACGTCTGGTCCTTCTTTCTCACCATAATGATTGGTGCAGCCCAGCTGCTGTTGCTGGGTTGGGCCACACCAGTGTGCAGGCTCTGCTGCACCTGCTGGTCTGCTGCAGTTTGTTTGTCTCTAGCCATCCTGCGCGGTTGCTGTTTCACAGGTGGACCAAGAGTGATGAGGATATCATGCTGCACGAGGCCAGTACGGCCAAGGTCAGTGGGCCCTGTGGAGAAGACGTCACTGTAAGACCGTAGCAGGTGTGCCAACCTCTCCTGGTCACCCTTGGGCAGACTAGCACAGCTCTCGGTATACAGGACCTGCAGGTGGCTGGGTAAAGAAGCACAGACAGAGTTAATAGGTTCAGGGGCCCGTGGGGCCAGGGGTGGCTGGGGCTCCACCTTCCCCAACACCGTGGCTGGCTGCAGAATCCCTGCCATGGCGCCTCTCTTCAAAGTGACAGATCAGGCACCAGGGTTGAAGACTCTGATGGGAACGTTGGTGGACCGCTGCGCCTGTACGATGATGTGAGCCACTAGAACGTGGTGCTTTTCTATGAAACCCTTGGTTGGGCTCAGCATCAGGTCTCCCTCAGTAGCATGGCGCAGGTGGGCAGTTCCAGGCACAACATACTCGCACCTCGACTCCAACACTGTTGTGCGGGCCACTCTGACAATGTGCACCCGGGGCTGATGGCTTGGGTTAAAATGAGGTACCTTTTCTCTGAAGAGGGTTATCTCACGGCGACCATAGTCCAGCTGAGCACTTGTCTGATGTAGGAAGGGGTGCCCCAGGATAACCTCTGTGTTCTCTGCTACGTCGGCCATTATAAAGTTCACACTGGTAGCTCTGCTCCCAACTTGTACTGGTAGGTTGACCTCCCCCAGCACTGCCAAACCACTGGGACCAATGCCCTGCAGGACCTGTGCGACCGATGGCTCTATTGGGGTTCAGGACTCTGCGGGAATGGAGTTAAAGAGATGGAGGGGTAACACATTCCTCCGAGCACCAGAGTCAAGTCAATTTCCAGTCCATATATCAATATTTTAATACACATGTCGTCTTCCTGACTCGCAGTACAGGTGACCACTATACCTGTGTCGGGTGCTGTGTTCTTATTGACTGTCCGGCCTTGCTGTCTGGGTCGACGGGGGGAAGGGCAGTTTCTCTGGATATACCCTAGACCAGAGCAGTTGGGGCATTGAACATCCCCCATAGGCATTTTGACATTGGTGTCTCTCTTCTGGCGCCACTGCTAATTAAATCTTGGAGCCCTCTCTGGCGAGTCGATGGACCAAACAGCTACCCCCACTGGCTCCACACAAGCTGGCCTGCTGTTATTTTCACGTACTGTGGCGGCCCTGGCTCTCTGATTTACAAGCCCACGTTGGCCAGGCTGCATGAACTGTGTGACTGTTCTGGCGGCCCTCTTGGTGGTTTCGTAGCAGTGTGCGATGTCATATGCTCTGGATAGGGTGCGCGTCTGCTTCTCCAGTAGTTTTTGCACCACCTCGGCGTCGGCCAGGGCGTTGGTGAAGACCTCCACACTAATGGCGTCCTGCTCCAGCTCTGTACGGTCAGCATACACAATGGATATTTTCTCGTAGATGTCATCCCTTAATAGGTGCAGGGCTTCGTTCTGCCCCCTAACCCTCTGTCTCAGTTCAATGCCGATGGCTGCCGCATGGTCGGAGCGCGGCCCGTAGGCGGTCTCTATTTCAGCCACAATCCGCCGGTAGCTCCAGCTGTCAGATCTGGGTTTTTTATGGACGATAGCTCCAGCCGCACCAGTCAGGCTGAATCTCAGTTGAACTGCCATTGTCATTTCTGACCAATGGTTTGCCCTTGCACAGCTTTCAAACCGGTGAATAAAGTCTTTCCAGGAGCCCGTTCCATCGAAATGGCCTGGCTTTAATATTGGAATTCTCTCTTTATGTCCATAATGTTCGTCATCACTGACATCCATTATTTCAACATCTGGCGCTGTGTGTGATAACCGTGGGGCTGACTTGGCCCTTTCCACAGCTGACTGACCGTTCTGGTATCGATCACGGTGTGGGGCATAGTCATCATCATAGCTTGTTACTCCACAACGTTCCACTGGCCGGGGCATGCAGGGTGGAAAAGGTGTCGAAGTGAACTGGGAGAGCAATGCGTGGGCCGGGGAAAAAGGGTTTTGTGCCGTACAGTTCACAGAAGTGAACGGGTTAGCTAGCTGGTTAGCGGCACGTCGGGCAAACGTTTGAGCGGGGCTATTTTCTAAACCGTAAGGTAAAACTGCAACTGGGCTGGCTGCCATATGTTTTGAACAGTCACAAGTTTGCTGATAAAAGTATGTGGACTCACCGTCTGCTTTGTTCTGTGGTTCCACGGGCATTAGGAACGGGTTAGTCAACCGTGATGACGGTGGTGTGGGGGGTAAAGCTAGGTTGAACGACGGCAACCGGCCGTGAACAGTCGCTCCGTCCGCGGCAAACGTTCGCTCCATGCCAGCCGCGAAGGGGTTAGTGCTGTCGGCGTATCGGCCGTCCCCATGGTTAACTGGGTTCATATTAGTGTCTCTTATATCCATTAAAAATGGGTTGGTGCTTACGTTTGGGGTTTCCATCTCGACATGTCTTTTCGTCCAAGCGCTAGCATTAGCTCTTGCTCCGAGCGCCGTCATTCCGTGTCCGACGAAACTTTTTTTTTCTTGCTTGTTAGATCCCGGACGAGCCCCCAGTGTTACCTTTACAGCTTCCACGCTCCGAACCGTAGTTGGGAGCGAGCTGGTCTCAACATAATAACTTGGCTCGTGGCAGGTAACTTGCGTATAGCGATCCGGGCTAACAGAGCCGAAGCACAAAACAGTGAAACGTCGGTTGGTTGCAGCAATGAACTCTGGCTTTATTGCTCACAGTGTTACACATTGACGGGCATAAAAGGCACTTTGCTTGCTAGCATTTAACTGGAAAATACGCGCTCAGAAAAAGTGCATCATGTCAGAACAGAACGCCAATGAAATGTTTACCCGGCAATTCTTTAAAGCACGAATAAATAATGAACTTTTGTGATTGCGAATAAGTGCAGTGTCCTGTGAGTGTAACTCTACCGCTGCATTAACATGTGATGTGTATGTACGTCGAGTTTTATAGTATTGGGACTGAGGCGCCAGAACTGCAGCTGATAGAATGTGCGCTGTAGTACGATACTACCATATTTTAGTTTCCATTCTTATTGTTTCCACAACAGTGTTAGTGAGTAAATCTACTTAAATTGCCAGCATAACAGTGGAGTGTGATGTGTAAGATGTAGGGCTACCACATCTTTAAATTACTATTAGTATTATTTGAAGTTAAAATAATAAAATACGTAGACCTACACCAAAAAACTAGTTGAGGATAAATTCTTTAAAATTGGGCAATTGCAGCGTTATGGACGTGACATTTGCAGTCAAAACTTGAAATATAAATTCTCAGAAAATGCATTTAATACCAATATATTGAAAAGTCTGTTTATATATCCATACTAGCTTAATAAAGGAGTCCAAACATTAAAAAAATATCAGTCTACACATGCGTTTTATATTTAAAATGAGGGAAATACACGCGACGTGACACAAAAAATCTTTAACTTTTAGGTGGCAAAATATTTTTTAGTAATTCTATGTTTTACACTGCGCAAAACAAAAGTAGGCTAATACCCACCGGATGAAGAAGGGTCGGCCTCCACAGAACATAAAATATTATTTTAATTTTATTTTTTGTGTTCGCATTTATGAGGAAAAAAACAATGTTACGGACGTGACAGCTCTCCGTTACGGACATGACCGCTCTAAAAGCGACTTTAAAACTTTCACAGAGACTTCAAACAGAAAGCAAAAAGCCTTTCACTAAGGTGAATTTAGTTTTTTATTAATTGTATCTTAATTTTAGGGATGTCCCGATCCGATCACGTGATCGGAAATCGGGCCCGATCACGTGGTTTCAGACTCGATCGGAATCGGACGTTACCTCCCGATCAGGACTCGGATATATATGTATATATATTCTCATTATTTTTTAACACATCTATAGTTATGCGTTGGGACAGAGTAACGCCGGTTTCACACTGCACGCGTTAGCAGAGCGTAAGCAGCGCAGGAGCAGTGTGTATGGTGAGCAGGAGCAGGACACGCGCGTTTTGCTTTCACACTAGCAGCGTTTGTCACGCGCGGCTGAACCGCGGGTTGTGTACAGACAGAGTACTCTATAATGGATAAGTTGGCATTGCTTTATTTCGTTTTCAAATACATTTAAGAGAAAAGACTTGTCAATAAGCTTATTTTATTAATAATTTAATTTATATAACTTTTGGTTCATCTTTGTTTTTATTGTTCTGGCAACAAGTTTGTTTTTGGACAGTTGTTTTCTTTTTAAATTGCTGTTGGTCATTTGATCGACTGTTTAAAACACAATAGATATCATCAATGCACTTTTTGGATAAAACTGCGGTGTATTTTGGCCATGATCAATGCATTGTCACTTTAATTCAGCGTAATTCGGCGCAGCAAAAATAGACTCTGCGCCGATCGCGGCACTGCTGCTTCTGCTCTGCTCCTGCTACGCGCTGCCGCGCCGCCTCTGCGTGCGGTGTGAATGCTCTAATCTGTTAACATGGGCGCCGAAAAAAATACGCACTGCACGCTCTGCTAACGCGTGCAGTGTGAAACCGGCGAGTGCAGTTCCTAAAAGCACATTACTGGCTTTGCAAACACTGTGGCACTTTTATTTTTTTATTTGTTTACATGCCTGCTGTGCTGGGTAGTTGAGGTGCTATTTGTTTATATATTCGACTTTTGTTATATTTACTGTTGCACTAAGTCCAAAAGTGAAGAATTTATGTTATTTATTACTTGATTGTTCAAGCTACCTCACAGAAGTGCTCTGTTTGTTAACAGAGTTGTTGAATGTTAAAATAAGGTGAATTAAATAAAAAATAAGGAACATCCTGGATCTGTTTTTCGCTCTTCTTTATTCTTTTTTTTATGTATTATAGAAGTATCGGATCGGGACTCGGTATCGGTAGATACTCAAAATCAAATGACTCGGACTCGGACTCGAGGGCAAAAAAACCTGATCGGGACATCCCTACTTAATTTTAATCAATGTTTCATCTACCAATTGCCTGGATTTAATAAATAAGAAGTAAATATAGTAGAAAATATAAAATCATGACACGGAGGCGCCGGCGTGTGAACTGGACTCTCGTCTCATAAATGAACCGAAACTCAGCATATAAGGTACTTGCCTCACAGACCTGAGAAATATATAGAAAGCTTGAAATGTCTACTTTTAAACAGAACAATTCAAAACTAAATAAAACAGACTGCTCTGCTCTCTGCTTATGTAATCCATATGAAATGTGCATTTATTTTTTGTGTTCGCATTTATGAGGAAAAAAACAATGTTACGGACGTGACAGCTCTCCGTTACGGACATGACCGCTCTAAAAGCGACTTTAAAACTTTCACAGAGACTTCAAACAGAAAGCAAAAAGCCTTTCACTAAAGTGAATTTCGTTTTTTATTAATTGTATCTTAATTTTAATCAATGTTTCATCTACCACTTGCCTGTATTTAATAAATAAGAAGTAAATATAGTAGAAAATATAAAATCATGACACGGAGGCGCCGGCGTGTGAACTGGACTCTCGTCTCATAAATGAACCGAAACTCAGCATATAAGGTACTTGCCTCACAGACCTGAGAAATATATAGAAAGCTTGAAATGTCTACTTTTAAACAGAACAATTCAAAACTAAAGAAAACAGACTGCTCTGCTCTCTGCTTATGTAATCCATATGAAATGTGCATTTATTTTTTGTGTTCGCATTTATGAGGAAAAAAACAATGTTACGGACGTGACAGCTCTCCGTTACGGACATGACCGCTCTAAAAGCGACTTTAAAACTTTCACAGAGACTTCAAACAGAAAGCAAAAAGCCTTTCACTAAAGTGAATTTCGTTTTTTATTAATTGTATCTTAATTGTAATCAATGTTTCATCTACCAATTGCCTGTATTTAATAAATAAGAAGTAAATATAGTAGAAAATATAAAATCATGACACGGAGGCGCCGGTGTGTGAACTGGACTCTCGTCTCATAAATGAACCGAAACTCAGCATATAAGGTACTTGCCTCACAGACCTGAGAAATATATAGAAAGCTTGAAATGTCTACTTTTAAACAGAACAATTCAAAACTAAAGAAAACAGACTCTTCTGCTCTCTGCTTATGTAATCCGTATGAAATGTGCATTTCTCTCTGGCGCGTTCACTACTGTGAAGATCGCGAGTCAGCATCGTCAACTTCATCTTTGCAGCCGACACTGACACAGAAAACACTTGTTTATTAATAAACAATTAAAATGTCTTCTTGCTATATTTGACATATTCATAATCATTACTTTTGTCGGTTCTTTGTGGCAGCTTTTTATGGGGCGCCATTTGTTAAGCGGCTCACGCTGAAAATAACAGCAACATTTTGTCACATTTAGCTTCAAACAATGTTTAAAAAACTGGTATGAATTTTTGACAGTCACTTTTTAGCACATTTACAACAATATTTGTCAACTTAGAGATATTTTAAATAATCAAATCTAAATATTAAATGTTTCACCTAAATGTTAAATGTTAAATCTAAATGCTAAACCTAAATCTAAATGTTAAATCTAAATCTAAATGTTAAATCTAAATATTAAATCTAAATATTAAATCTAAATCTAAATGTTAAATCTAAATCTAAATGTTAAATCTAAATATTAAATCTAAATATTAAATCTAAATCTAAATCTAAATGTTAAATCTAAATGTTAAATCTAAATCTAAATGTTAAATCTAAATGTTGAATCTAAATATTAAATCTAAATCTAAATCTAAATCTAAATGTTGAATCTAAATGAGGAGGCCAGTGTGTGTTTATAGCATGGTTTATAGTGTCAAATAACGAATAAAAACCATCTCATCCGAGGAAATGGACTCTTGGACATGGATTATTGTTTTGTTTTTTATATAGGCCTATATATATATATATATATATATATATATATATATATATATATATATATGATATATTTAAAAACACACATACACACACACATATATTTATTTAATACTTAAAGTCTGTATTTTCATAGTGATCTTGTATAATGAATGAACGTCTCGTTTAAAAATCTTCCTGGTCTACTGACATTTGTTAAGACATCTGCTTTAAACATTACTATCCTCATGATAACTTTCGTTAACTTTACCTTAAGTTAATCCACTTCAAAAGCTAATTACTCCTGGACAGCAATGCCATAGAAATATACAGAGCGACCGCAAAAACAGAAGTTAAAAGACAATATTCTAAAGATGGCTGTGCCCTTTTTTTCTCTGGCGCATAAGGTCTGTAGGGAACTGCCTTCTTAGGGCCGGTTTACACTAATCATTTTTTGCATTTTCTTGCATTGCTTTTTATTTGTCTTTCTATGTACAGATGCTCTAGTCAAGATAAATGTCTTTGAATTTTGACGCACACTGCTCCGCCTGACCTGCAGATGTTCCTATTGCATGTGCTGTTTCCCTCCAGACTTATGCTCTGTAAAAATTTCTTAGTTTGTACTATGTAACCGACTTAAAAAACCAACAACCTTTAGTTAGACAATTTGTTGAATATATGTTATGTGACGTAAAATGACAAACCAAATGTGGGTCATTCCAAACCAGAGTAAGTGATTGGTCCTTCATTAAGGGCATTTTTATGAGACCGTTATTGAAAGGTAAATGTGATGGTCACTTCAAGGAAGTCATTTTAGAATTTATTTGATAAGTTACCTAAAAATTTTACTAATTTAAATATCCCTAACATAATAATGTTTGTTAGCTTTTACCAAATGTAAAATGTGAATTAAAGACACAGAGGCTATATTTAAAAATCTACATTTATTTACATTTACACATTTGGCAATTCTTGTATTCCTTGGGAATCAATCGAAGTGACTGTGGCGTATCCAGCACCACCTCTCCTGTTTTCTCTACAGGACCGCTACATCTGTCTTAACAGCTGTATTTTTCAGTATGAATTCTGTTTTAAATAACATTTCAATTCATAATAAAGTGTCAGTGATGTCTGGCTTCATGTCGGGTAATCCAGACAGCCATTATGAGACAGTAATATATAATGAGTGGAGCAGAGTGATGCTTGCCTCTTTGAAGGGAATTCGCCCTGTGTTGTGTCTGGTGTGTCCTGAGTTTGTCATTGTGAGAGTCACATGACAGCTGATCCTGGAACTGAGGACACATGATTAAAGATGTTAACCCTGTAACGCTGAAGCCCAGAGCCTGATTTCTGTCTAAAGAAGACCTGATACTCGTGTTGTTTCCTCCATGTTGGGAACTAAACCTTTAAAATGCTGCTTACAAAGGCATCTCACTAAGTCTTGTACACCACTGAGAAGAAGTGAGATCCATCAGGGTGTTTTCAGAGGGCAGAGATGCTGTTTCCACTGATATCACTTCCATTCTCAGATTCTCTGTCAAAATGTCTCTCTAACTTCTTCCTGGGAAACACACAAAACACATGGGACAAAATTACAAATAAGAATTTAGATTTCATGTCTAATGACAAAATGATACTCTATGAGTTTGTTGTTACAGTAAGGGGCTTTACCTCTCTGGGTTCTGGGTTACTGTTAACAAAAGAAGAAACATGTTTACTCAAACATCTCAGAACAAATCAATGCAGATAAAAACATGGTAACTGATGCATATTTTGTATTTGAGAACAATCTTTTCAAACTATTTGTATCAGATCTTTAACATTATTATTACACTTACTTTAAGTCGGCAAGGATTTCAATACTCCTTCTCCTTTCATGTAAATCAATGGCAGTATTTAAACTCCTTCTGTCAGAATCGGTGCCCTTTTTCCTGAAGCAGCAAAAATATGTATTATAACTAATTGACCAAACATATGAATTTTCTTCACTGTATAAAAAATTACCCCTAAAACATGAGCAATGTTCAACATGAAACATCATTTTATCACTATAAAGACAACTGGCATCACATTATGGCATTATAGGAAAGCTGTAGTACTAATTACTGGCAGTCCAAGTGAAACAGTTTGAAACAGACCATTTAAATCAATCAAATTAAAAAATAAATTCTGATTTCATGATGCCTTTAAGTTTATTTTTCAATTAGGATTAGTAGACAGGTTAGTTGACCATAACTAAGTTTATTCTGTGTCACACACACACACACACACACACACACACACGCACGCACGCACGCACGCACGCACGCACACACACACACACACACACACACACACTGCAATTACATGGAAGTAATAACTTACTTGACAAGATAGATAATTGTCGACACTAAAATCACACTGATTACAGGCAGCAGAACACCTAGAGCGATTGTGACGGCTTGACTGGATTCTCCAGAGTCTCCTGAACTGTCCTCCACTTTGATTTCCAAACCAGGACCAAAAACCTTCTCCAGCTCAGATGTTAAAACTTTGTTCTCACTGTTCAGTTTCCTGTGGGAGTGAAGATATTATTTCAGATGCTGCCCATTACACTCTCATCCTAATTATACAGAATAGATGTAATTCAGGCAAGCAGGCCAGAGGGAATTGTGAAGAGAATATATGTTTGTTAATGCTCATACATACATTTTTTCATATAAATAGCTTATATTTTTGTTAGCACTTACATAAAGTATTCATAAATATGTATATTTATGATTTGTAAACCTTTATAAATCATAATTCTGAGGAGGAACACTTTTCAAGGTGGATACATATCTGCATATTGTGATGTTAAAGGGCCCCTATTATGGATTTTTGAAAATGACCTTTCATGTAGTGTGTAACATAGCTCTAAGTGAAAGAAAACATCCTGCAAAGTTTTAAATCTGAAAGTGCACCGTATATAAAGTTATTGTCTTTCAAAATTCTGACTCAGTCAATTCTGAGTCAATGAAATTAATTGTTTTTTCAAACGAGTCATAAGCCGTTTCGGTGTGACGTCAAGACGAAACATTAGCATATTGCCCGCCCACTAACCTGCAGCTGATTCCTGTGGATACTGGATAGCATCATGTCGAGAAGACGCTGTGCTCTACAATGTGAAGGTAAAGCCAGTTTTTTCCACTGCCCAAGGACGAGCATGTGAAGAATCAGTGGTTAAAGTTCATCTTTACCACGATATCACAGCAATATAATCCTAAACTTTTGCTGTGTTCCCTTTATTTTACTGACGACTCCTTTTCAAATCTCTGAGTTCAATGCAGGATTCGCAAACCACTTGCTCTTGAAAGATGGTGTTCAAAATACTTAGTTTTCAGTTTTATATTGTGTAGGTCTCGTACTAACTGGCTAACTCACGCTATCACTGTCTTACTGAAACACTTCTGCTAATCAGCTGTGGGCCACTATTACCTATAACTGTATCTATTAATGCAGATTGTCTATCATTCTCACTACTTTGAGGAAAGATTAAGCATGGAGAAAGATTTGTTTTACCAACGTTTATGTTACACCAGTCATTCACATCAGTCATTCATGCAGAGTTATTGATACAGTTTCCACGTGTTCACCGCAATATATTACAAAAATACTCTGTAAATAAATGAGTACAAGTAAAATAATCGGTTTGTTGATGGACATGCACTTGTTAATGCTGATGGTGAGGAATTAGTTGCAACATCTCAATGTGCCTCAAACTGAGTAGTGTATCACTGAGAAACGTCCTGCTTGAGTCGTCCTTGCGATGGAGATTCGGGTTGAATAACTAGTTCTTCCAGTGTTTCATCATCGGATTTGCGCTCGCATTGATATGGTAAAATCGACGTCATTGTTCATTACTGTCTTTAGTTTACGGGACAGCTGACGTTGTTATGGCAATGGGCGTTTTTGTTTTCGATGCGCGTTGTACACGGTAAACCAATCACAACAGACTGAGCTGTCTGGCCAATCAGAGCAGATTTAGGGAGATTGATTCATTTGACCAGACGTTTGAGAATCATTGAAAATGTGGTGATGTGCAAATGTATATTATGAGGAAATTAAACAGTTTTTTGACCTTTGATGCATGTAAACCTCCAAGACTCCAAAACAACATTAGGAAACTTTAAAATAGCATATAGGGGCACTTGTTGCAGTTTGTGCAATCATGCAATTGTAGCACTCGCACTTGTCACATAATTCATTGAGGGAATGGCAGAGGCAGGCAGGCTAAATACACATTAATTGCGCAGATATTAACATAAATAAATAGCCTACATAATATTCCATTAAAATAAACATAAATAAGACTTATTCATGTTTCTTTATTTATTTTTATCGATTGCAATGTATTAACTACATTAATTAATCACGATTAATCGCCGTAATTTTTTTTTTTTACTTTTTAACATATTATAATGTAATAATTTCACAATTAATCTCCAAATTAATGTAGAAAAACATAAAGACAGTAGGCTATATTTTAAATATTTGTCTAACAGGTAGGAAAAATATACAGAAATTGAAGTTATCAAACAGTTTGTACTGCATACAATTTTTGTACTGCATCAAAATTGTACATAGATTAATCCTTATTAAAGTAAAAAAAAAATCTATAGTCAAGAGCAGTGAGTGTTTTTCTGTTACCTTTGTTCTTTGATTAACTTTACTGACAGAAAGCTTTGGCTACTGTCTCTTTAAAACCAGCCGCTGACAGAGACACGGATTTCACACTCGTCTCATTCTCTCACAACTCTTTGCTTTCATTTACGACTTTTTTAAATTAATTTAAGACTGCTCAGACTGCTCTTATGAGGATACTCAACAAAACGGACATTTTGACATAATTGCGTGTGTTAATGCCATCTCTCTCATGTTCATCCATCCTCGGATGCTGCTGTTCTTCTTCGCGCGATTTTTACCCCCAAACTACTTCAGTGGAAATCCCGCCCTGCAGCCGATTCTAAAGATTTTATTGGTCATGTGAATCACAGTACTGATCGATTGCCTACACCAAACACTGATCCCTAAACCTACCCGTCATTGTAACCTTAACCAATGAAATTAGCCGCAGGGCGGGATTTCCGCTTAACTGGTTTGCGCCCATTGGGATATATATATATATATATATTTATTTATTTTTTATAGAAAGATTAAAAATACGGGAGAAATACGGGAAAATATTTAAACGGGATGATAGCGGGATAGCAATGTAAAATACGGGAGAATCCCTGGAAAAACGGGAGGGTTGACAGGTATGAATAACTCTATTTATTATAAAACATGTTACTTCCACATTAGATTAGTCTGAATAAACTGATATTAGTCCAACTTACTCTTTGACCACCGTGGCTTGGATGACAGCTCCACTGGAGTCCATGGTGATGAAACTGACATAAGTCTTGTCTGTAGATTCTCTAAAAATGGTGTGCATCTCATTCCCATCCTCAGCTCTCACACTGAGGATTTTCACAGTCCAGCCTAAAACTTTCCCCATGGAACTGAGGAAAAAACACACTATCAGATGGTGTATATAACACAAAACAATAACAGGAGGTATCATGAAGCACCAATTCAGTCTAATTGTAAAACGGAAAAAGCAATTCATTGATAATAACTGGCTTAAAACAATGTTTTGCTCATGATCGATCCGTTTCTATAATTTGACACCCTGACTTAACTCACTAGAAGGGAAGCTTTTCAGTAAATAATGGTGTAAATTTCAGTCTGTTCTACAGACAAGGTGATTTAGACTTGGAAATGTCATATGGACTATTTTTTGTTATGGTTTTTTTTTTTTTTTTGTGGCAATAACTGTATGAACATTTTCTTTGAAAACATAGCAGGACACACAGGTTAGGAATCCCATGAGGGTGAGTAAAATAATTCATTTTTAAATTTAGTTTTGGGTTAATTAATCCTTAAACATGTTTCCTCTTAGCTCAAAACACATTAGCACTTCACAAATAGAAATGCTCTTATTTTGTCTCAATAACACGTTTCAATATCAAATAGAGATTACTCACTCTTCCATCTCTGGTATCATCTTCTCCACTATGTATACGGGCCGGTTTAAGGAGATTACTGAGACGCTGTCATGATGTACACTTTGTTTTACTTCGATCTGCAGGTGGCAAACACAAGAAGTCCGTCTTTGTAAAGGTGTTCTCTTCTCAGTCAAAATGTCATTGGTCATTTGAAACAGTCTTACAAAAGCGTTCTCTTTTTTCTCTCTCTGTTTCTGCTCACCTGTACTGTTGTAGGCGTGAACAGCCCATGTTTATCAGTGGCTTTAACATGAAAGGTGGACGGATTGTCTCCAAATCTGGATGCATCCAGTACGTAGACCTGACCAGTGTTTGCCTCCACATCCAGCAGAGTTGTGGACTCCTGCAGGGAATACTGCAGTTCTGAGCTCTCGCCCACATCAGGGTCCGATGCCTGAGGGACACACCATCACATTGTAACCAGTTACGTGAATAAAAATCAAGAAATCAAAATTTTTTGTTTATTGACCCTCTTCTATATTAAAAGTTTCTGTCAGGCACTTCATATATTGATTTTTTAGGGGTTCCCATCATGGGGTCATTTTATGGATTTAATTTTAATCGATTTTTAACCTTAATTAGATTTTATGAATTAAACAGCTCGTATTACCACTAGAAACATTTTGAATAATCCATTAAACATGAAAGTATTATTCAATCATTTAAGATATTTAAAATACATAAAACTTTTTTAGCATAAAGGGTTCTTTAAAATTGAGTCAAGGGTTCTGTAAAGTTTTCAGACATCAACATTTTATATGCCAGGAGAAAAAAAGTCACTTTGAAAAATACCAGCACACATATCTCCTCAGATGGCATGGGATGAGTTGCATGTCGAAATGTATTACTTGGGGTTAAGGGTTTGAACAAATCACTAGCCCTTTAGTATGAGCAATAACAACAGAAACATTGATGTTTGCCTTAGCGAACACCACTTATTACAAAATAGATCTGACTACATCCACTGCATTTATATCTGATGTCTATGCCACACTTACCTGGACCTTCACTATAGGGAATTTGTATGGAGAGATACTGGAAATCTCTGCTTTATATATTTCAGCGTCAAACACAGGAGCCTCATTCACGTTCTCAACCTGAACGTTGACCTGAAGATTGTGAGAGAAAGAAAGTCTATAAGAAATATATATTAGGATTAGAAATATAAATGAGCCCTGTGACAGACTTTGACGTGCCTGAAGAGTAAAGGCCATTGCACACTGAGTCCGAAATTTTCGTATGCGTTTTTTCGTGTTCGTCAGCAGTAAAATTCGTCACGCACAGAAACCTTGCACACTGAGTCCGATGCGTATTTATTAAACCTTTGCGGAAAAAAACGCACAAAATACTAAATGGATTCGTCAAGCAGTGAGGATGATTTTGTTGCCCTCTTTCTTCTTAAAAAGAGAAAAAGAAAGAGGAAATATTGGGTCCATCCAATCCTGAGATTGCGCCGAGAGGAAGGAGAGTTTCACCTCCTTATCAAGGAGTTGCGAAATTATCCCAAACGATTCAAAATTTACCTCAGAATGTCAGTGGAACAGTTTGATGCTTTGCTAGCGATACTGGAGCCACATATTAAAAAGAAGACCACCAATTTCTGTGAACCAGTCGATCCTGAACAGAAACTGGCAGTATGTCTATGGACGGACACACACACACGCGGCCGGCAGAAGCGCTGGGCAGACAGAACAGCTGTATACAGGTTATATTTTATTAAGTGTCTTTGTAATCCGCATTTTGTTTTTCATACAGTACTTGTGCTGCGAGACGAAGTGTATCAACTTGTCAGACGTCATTCTGGATTTTGTCGTTCGCTTGTACGGTGGCTCTGAATTTTCAAAAAACCTCACAAAACACTGGCTGTGGATGCGAAAAACGCAGAAAATCGAACCCAATCCGAATTTTTTTTTTACGGACGAAAGTTTCGTAGACAGTGTGCAAGCATGATTGACATAACGTGAGGTCGAATTTTTTTTTTAACGTGCGAAAATTTCGGATGCGAATTTCGTACTCAGTGTGCAATTTCCCTGTTTTCCAGTGGCGTGGCATGGGGAAAATTTCTGAGGAAGCCAATTAAGACACAACCTCTAAGCTGTGTGTTTTAAGGGGTGGGGGCAGAAAATCATACGTTACCATTTATATGTTGCTATTTGGACGAACTATTAGAGCGCCCAGCATCATCTTACCGGGACTTACGCTTGTTACAATCCAACACTTTGAGCACGTAACGTTAGATACCTAAAATATGTTGCGCATACAGCTCACCTAACGCGATTGTTATAAAGGTGTTTGAACAACAAAACACATCCTCTTGCACATATTTGACAATCGGAATATCAGATATATCCTGCTATAGCTAATAAATTTGTGAAATTTTGAATAAAAAAAGGAAATAAAAGCTGATCATTCAGCGCTATTGTGCCTGCGGTGTGACAAGCAATGAAAGACGCGTCTCCATGGGAACCATAAAGTCATACTACGATCAATAACGGTCGCCTTGAAAAACTTACGTGTGAAAAGGTTGTTTGTAAGGCTTACATTTAAATGTGTCTTTGTTTTGTTTTGAGTGTATGGTCAATAAATAAAGGAATTAAAAAGATGGGCACAAAACCACAAATCTTCCGCTATTTCATTCATTCATTCATTGACGATGATAACGTGATGTGATTGGCCTGATGCCAACAAGTTCATGGCTTCCCTTGACACTGTCCTGACCAATCACAGGGGAGCAGTGTCGTGACAATAGCGTCACCTGATTGGTTAATCATTCTTTTTTTTTTCTATCAAGGGATGCCAACTCAGCCTGGCCTCCTCACAGACACAGGGTGCAGTACCATGTTTTCAACGCTCATTCACCATGTCACTTTTATAGGGGCGCTGTTTTACACATCATAAAGATGACAGAAGGATTACGTAAACTGTGAAAACAAAAGTGTTTATTAAATGACGATTATATTCTGAAAAAGTGAGGAAGCCTGGCTTCCCTTGGCCTCCGCAAGAAAACGCCACTGCTGTTTTCACAGAATTGTAAATGCAACGCATATGTTAGTTCATTAAAATTTATAAATTTTTAGCATTTAGTAATTTATTTGTAATAAACACTTTAAGTGTAAGTACACTTTAAGTATAAATTGTTATATATGTTAAATTATGATTTTAAAACATAAGCGCAGAGTGTATTGTGTGTGTGTGAAAGAATTTGTCCGCAGCTGCAAAAAAAAAAACAAAGTCAAAAACCTCACTGTTAGTGTTTTGTAAGGAACAGGCAAATATGTAAAATATAGCAGGATACATTTTAATTGTTTACTATAACAGTTATTTTTTTATGTCAGTGTCGGCTATAGCCATGAAGTTGACGAATCGCGATCTTCGCAGCGCCAGAGAGAAATGCACATTTCATACGAATTACATAAGCAGCGCAGTCTGTTTTCTTTCGTTTTGAATTGTTCTGCTTAAAAGTAGACATTTCAAGCTATCTATGTCTCAGGTCTGTGAGGCAATAGGCTACCTTATAGGCCTACGCTGAGTTTCGGTTCATTATGAGACGAGCTCCAGGTTCGCCAGCGCCTCCGTGTCCTGATTATCTATTTTCTAATAGCCTATATTTTGCTACTTCTTATTAAATCCAGACAATTTGTTGATGAAACATCGATTAAAATTAAGATACAATTAATACAAAACGAAATTAAATGTAAAGACAGGCTTTGTGCTTTCAGTTTGAGGTCTCTGTGAAAGTTTTAAAACATTCGTTAAGTGCCGCTTTAGACGCGCTCTCGTCCGGAGAACTGTCTGTAAATTTTTTTTTTTTTTTTTTTGTGAAATAAATTTCTAAAAAAAATGCGACTTAGTCCAGTGCGACTTAAGCTATAGGCCTATATGTTTTTTCTTCCTCGTGACGCATTTTTTGACTGATATGCGACTCTGGAGCGACTTATAAAATAGGCTACGGTAAGTTATTTATTATTTTTGTGCAAATGTCCCATCCTTTAAGGATTAATTTATGTCCCGTTGACCGGTCCATTGCGTTACGAATAAAAGCAGAATCAATAAAGTCAAAAATGTAATGTGCAGTCAGGTTTGAGTGTGCGCTATTTGAACAAGTGTTCTCACTGATACGCTTGTTGTGATTCGCGGAGATTTGACGAGTTTTATAGTCTTGATATTGTTTCTTATTCAAAAGTGGTGACGCCGCTATAGACATACTGCCAGTTTCTGTTCAGGATCGATTGGTTCACGGAAATTGGTGGTCTTCTTTTTAATATGTGGCTCCAGTATCGCTAGCAAAGCATCAAACTGTTCCACTGACATTGAAGAAGAAAGAGGGCAACAAATTCATCTGCTTGACGAATCCATTTTGTGCATTTAGTCTAAAGGCCATTGCACACTAAGTCCGAAATTTTTGTATGCGTTTTTTCGTGTTCGTCAGCAGTAAAATTCGTCACGCACAGAAACCTTGCACACTGAGTCCGATGCGTATTTATTAAACCTTTGCGGAAAAAAACGCAAAAAATACTAAATGGATTCGTCAAGCAGTGATGATGAATTTGTTGCCCTCTTTCTTCTTAAAAAGAGAAAAAGAAAGAGGAAATATTGGGTCCATCCAATCCTGAGATTGCGCCGAGAGGAAGGAGAGTTTCACCTCCTTATCAAGGAGTTGCGAAATTATCCCAAACGATTCAAAATTTACCTCAGAATGTCAGTGGAACAGTTTGATGCTTTGCTAGCGATACTGGAGCCACATATTAAAAAGAAGACCACCAATTTCCGTGAACCAATCGATCCTGAACAGAAACTGGCAGTATGTCTATGGACGGACACACACACACACACACACACACACACGCGGCCGGCAGAAGCGCTGGGCAGACAGAACAGCTGTATACAGGTTATATTTTATTCAGTGTCTTTGTAATCTGCATTTTGTTTTTCATACAGTACTTGTGCTGCGAGACAAAGTGTATCAACTTGTCAGACGTCATTCTGGATTTTGTCGTTCGCTTGTACGGTGGCTCTGAATTTTCAAAAAACCTCACAAAACACTGGCTGTGGATGCGAAAAACGCAGAAAATCGAACCCAATCCGAATTTTTTTTTTACGGACGAAAGTTTCGTAGACAGTGTGCAAGCATGATTGACATAACGTGAGGTAGAATTTTTTTTTTAACGTGTGAAAATTTCGGATGCGAATTTCGGACTCAGTGTGCAATGGCCTTAAGACTAAGGCCATTGCACACTGAGTCCGAAATTTTCGTATGCGTTTTTTCGTGTTCGTCAGCAGTAAAATTCCTCACGCACAGAAACCTTGCACACTGAGTCCGATGCGTATTTATTAAACCTTTGCGGAAAAAAACGCAAAAAATACTAAATGGATTCGTCAAGCAGTGAGGATGATTTTGTTGCCCTCTTTCTTCTTAAAAAGAGAAAAAGAAAGAGGAAATATTGGGTCCATTATTTGCGAGTTGCGAAATTATCCCAAACGATTCAAAATTTACCTCAGAATGTCAGTGGAACAGTTTGATGCTTTGATAGCGATACTGGAGCCACATATTAAAAAGAAGACCACCTGAACAGAAACTGGCAGTATGTCTATGGACGGACACACACACACGCGGCCGGCAGAAGCGCTGGGCAGACAGAACAGCTGTATACAGGTTATATTTTATTCAGTGTCTTTGTAATCCGCATTTTGTTTTTCATACAGTACTTGTGCTGCGAGACGAAGTGTATCAACTTGTCAGACGTCATTCTGGATTTTGTCGTTCGCTTGTACGGTGGCTCTGAATTTTCAAAAAACCTCACAAAACACTGGCTGTGGATGCGAAAAACGCAGAAAATCGAACCCAATCCGATTTTTTTTTTTACGGACGAAAGTTTCGTAGACAGTGTGCAAGCATGATTGACATAACGTGAGGTCGAATTTTTTTTTTAACGTGCGAAAATTTCGGATGCGAATTTCGGACTCAGTGTGCAATGGCCTTTAAGGCCAGACACATACTCAAGGTAAGTATGAGAACTTAAACACTTATAACTGCACAACTTGTGTCATTGCATTCTGAAATGTGTCAAAATGCAAATGCAATTTTGCTTTAATGGGGGATACAGTGGGCATTAACATACATTTTAACAAAGAACACTATGCATTAACATAAATTGTGCACTTGTGTAGAGTTTGTTTCTGGCCTTAGTTTAAAGTAAGGATAGTACCGTTGTCTCTGCAGTGTTTGGAGGAGTTCTGGAGTCTATGGCTTCTACTGTGAGGATGAACCACTCCTCTTCCTCCTTGTCCAGCGGTCTGAGAGCTTTTATGGTTCCCTCACCATCCACAGAGAAGACATCCTCATGTGACTTCATGTTATAGCTGACCGTAACCACTGGACTTCCTGTTAATGCCTTGACCTTACCCACTATTGAGGCCTCAGGTTCATTCTCCTTTATTGTGAAGTTGTAGGAGGAGCTTTCAAAACTCACACTCTCAGTGAAAGGAGCAATTTGGAAGTAGATCAAGACTTCAGCTACAGAGAGAAGAAAGATGTTAGTTTTGACATGTTAGTTCTATTGAGGTCAGGTTGATTCTTACATGCACACGTGTACCATAACCCATTTGTGAAGAATACCATTATGATCTGGTACGAAGTTCATAAATTTCTCGGAGAGGCCCCATTGTTGTCTTGCTTCTCCCTGATTTGGGTGAATTAATATTTCACTCCAGCTAAAAATGATATGGGGTTTAAACTATGGTTGAATAAGGGAATAGTTAGATTGATGGACTTTAATGAAGACAATATTTTAATGTCATTTGACAATCTGGTATCAAAGTTTCATATACCCCGGAAACATTTTTTTAAATACCTGCAGCTTAGAAGTTTTATTTTTTCAAAACTAAAGAATTCTGTGCAACTCCCTTCATTATCCACACTGGAAACCTTTTCCACACAAGACTGTTTCAGTAAAGGGCGAATTACCCAATTATACAATATACTGGTACAGAATCATAAAGAACATTCTGAAAATAAAAGACGAGCATGGATGCAGGATTTAAAGAAAGACATTTCATTAGATGAGTGGGGTACAATATGTTAAAAAGCACAAACTCTACTCTATAAATAAATACTTATAAATACTCTATAAATACTTGTTTGAGACTCATACAATATAACTGGATAATTAGAATTTATATCACTCCAGTGAGATTAAATAAATTTAACCCTAGTATACCCTAGACTTATGTTTTAAATGCAATAATTTCCAAGGCACATTTTTTCATTGTGTGTGGGAATGTGGTGAGGTGCAAAAGTTTTGGAGGAAAGTGATTCAGTACGTATCTCAATTTACAGCTAATCCATATTTCTTTAAGTCCGGTAATATGTGTATTGGGTGTCTATGTGGACAATTGCTCTCTGCCCGTGAAAGAGAAAAAACTGGTGGATTTGTGCCTACTACAAGCCAGGCGTTCAATTGCCCTTTGCTGGAAGAATACAAGTTGTCCTTCCCTTGGACTTTGGCTGAAAAACTTGATATCGAGTTTGGCCCTTGAGAAGCTTACATATGTGATCAAGGGGAAGTCTTCTTTATTTTACGAAATTTGGGAGATGTTCTTGAGATTTGTTAAAGAAGGAGATATTGAAGAGGCTATAGATGTCTGAAGTTGTAGTATATGCTTAATGCTTAACAGGAGTGTGTGATATATAAAGCACTGTATATTTAAAGGGGTGGTTCAGGATTTTCAACATCGGACCTCATTTTCAAGTGAGCCTGTTTGTCATTCATCAGTGGAGACCGTTTTCAAAAAAATTCATCCAGTCCTTACTTTTGGATAGTTCGCTGGTGCTAGGCTAGCGCGAGTCAACGGTAGATGCGTTAGCCTGCCATTAAAAACAGTTTTACCCACTCCACAGTACATCAAAAGCAAATCAGTTATAACGCCAGACTACCGATATAAATGTCTGTTGAGAGAATAATGTTAGAAATCAAACTACCCTTTCATCGCATTGCAATAGTTATACTTTGTTCCCTGTGTTTATTAGCACAGTCTACAGCAGCGGCGGAGTGATATTAAGTTACCTAGGCAACCGAGACTCCTACTAGCTAGCTAGACGTCCCGACTGTAGTGCGCTTCTTTTCTGTGTTTACTTTTCGGCGCAGTACTAATGTGATGACGAGGCAGAGACGTTTGGATCCATATGCAGATACTTTATTAGAACACACAAGTAAACAGAGTAGAACAGACACGGTAATGTATAAGCACTCAGGGGAAGTCCAGAACTCGTTAGTAGATACCAGGCAAAGGTCGGGGCAGGCAGCAAACGTTCATATAAATGTCCTTGGAAACGGGCCAGGATCGAGAAACCGGGAACACTAGGAAATAGCAGTGGAACGCTCAGAGTTGTACGCCGTGGCAGAAACAAGACCTCGCAGGGAACAGAGGGAAGCGAGGTCCTGATAAAGGGAGGTTGAGTGCAAACAGGTGGCAGTGATAATGAGGATAAGACAGGGATGGAAGGTAATGAGTGTGATGAGTCCTAGAATTCAGGGGAAAGTGATCTAGCGAAACCAGAAGGAGGCGTCGTTGAGTGCACCGTGACAACTAACTGGAGCAAAGTAAAATTCCGCCACTGCTGAGAAACTAGTTCCTGTAAATGTAATGCGATCATTGAGATGCAAGTGTAGTTTGAATTCTAACATTATTCTCTCAACATACATTTACATCGATAATCTGGCGTTATATAATTTATTTGCTTTTGGTGTACTGTGGAGTGGGTAAAACTGTTTTTAATGGCAGGCTAACGCATCTACCGTTGACTCGCGCTAGCCTAGCACCAGCGAACTATCCAAAAGTAAGGACTGGATGAATTTTTTTGAAAACTGTCTCCACTGATGAATGACAAACAGGCTCACTTGAAAATGAGGTCCGATGTTGAAAATCCTGAACCATTCCTTTAAGGATTTTTTATAATCTTTTTTTTTTTTACCGACTGCCAGGGTTATTGTGGAGGGGAAGGGATTTGAGCAAGTTATGTTTGTATTTAAGAAGATTATGTTTGTTCTTTTGTTAAATGTGTTGTAAAATTCAATAAAAATATGTTCGCAAATGTACCATAACGTGCACAAGATGCAGGGCTCACTTTAGATTTGAATGACTGTGCAGGCAGTGTTTTAGCAGATTACAGAACAATTTGTGCGGAAATCTAAACAAAATAGACCAAAAATCCTAAAATGAATAAATTCAAGTGCCACAGCTGCTTGACATGGAGCTGAAATAGTCTCAAAATGTATTCATTTGTAAAATATGATGTAAAAAAGATAATTTACACGCACAAAATATAACACGTAAAAACATAAGATACTTGTATTTATGAATTGCGTTTTTCTTATTTAGTGAATGTAAATTTGGTTGTGCATTTCCAATCATGTGAAATGGCCCCGCAGTTTTAACTCTATAAATGTTTTGTGCTGGCATAAACTGCATTAACACTAGTAGTACTACATTAGAGCTAGCATTTTTCTGCCTCTTTGTGGACATATTTACAGTATTTAGGTGAGAACACAAAACACTAGAGAGATAGATAGAGCTCCTAAGGAAGAACAACAAAGTTATGAAGCCCAAACCTTCATCAGATTCTGGTGGTGTTCCTTGATCTGTCGCTATAGCAGTGAGGGTTAGCAGCGTGTCTTCTGTGACCTCGCTAAGGTCAGAGGTCAAAGTGATGACTCCTGTTTCAGCATCCAATGCGACCATTGAGGAGTCTTCAGAGAAACTACAGAAAAACAACATTCATGCATCTGTCTTAAAGGAGTGATGTAGGTAATGTGTTCATGGTTTAGCCTTCATGTTATTGATCCTAATGAGATGGAAGTTTAGTTAGCTTAAGCTTACCTGTAACTAATAACCTTGTTGCTTCCAGCATCTTTATCTGTGGCCGAGAGCGTCAGCAGCACATCTCCAACCTTGGCGTCTTTTACCAGAATGCTTTTGCTGTAGATGTCAGAGCTGAAAACTGGAGCGTTGTCATTGACATCTGTGATACTGACCCTCACTGTGGTGATGTTCTGCAGAAAATGAACCCAAGCAAACCTTTCGTATTACAGACCAAAAGTTTATATTTGCAATGTCTAATATCTAACTTAATGTCTGGAATTAACAGTAATTAACTTGTAAGGATTGAACTAGTATCAGGTAGCCAGATTTTTAAATATCTGCATAAAATCCAGAACATACTGCAGTTTCTTTTTGCATGTTTGTGTGTCATTTAGGTATAGATAAATAAAAAATTAAACTGAGATATAACCTTTAGGACAATATAAATGTGCAGGTGTGCTCAAGGTTTTAATGCTACTTAAACAACGCCTCAAACAAAATTGGGAAAATCTTTCAAAGTTTATATTCCATGAAGCTATGGCCAATAAGTCAACTAGTTCTTCCTTGGAGTCACTTTTACAAACTTTGCATGCTGGCAGACAGATAAAACCCTTTACAACCTTCCAAATGAGGAAATGCCACAAAATGTTCCAATGGCAAATTGAATTGAACTACACATATTTACATCATGCAATAATACAAATAAATAGATATTGTTACTGTACATTTCTCTGTGGGATTCCATGGTCCATTGCAACAATGATCACATCATACACATCCTGTGTCTCCCGATCCAGTTCCTCAATGGCAAGGAGAGTCCCATCCTGAAGGAATGAAATAAGCTGTTTGTTTTTTTTTTTTTTTTTTTTTTTTTTTTTTACAATTTCATATTTCTAAAGTTATGATATAATTTTCTGTAGGCACAGTGACAGCTGCCTTTCTCATAAGTCCCCTCACCTCTCTGAATCTGAATATTTCACTGTGTGAGGAAGTAGTGATGGTGACACGACCGTTGTCTCCAATGTCAGCATCTGTGGCTGAGATTTCGCACACTTCTCCAGGTGATGAGGGTGTGTACGCACCTTCCTGAATCTCAATGGGCTCTGGGAGAGGAAGGAATTGTGGGTTGTTGTCGTTGACGTCCAGAACAGTGATGATGACCTGAGCTGTGGAGCTTAAACCATTGACAGGTTGGTCTACAGCTACAACCTGAGAAAGACAATGCAAGCATCCCATTTAGAATGAATAGTCATCCTGAACATTTTGTAAATAGTTGGATTTAAGAAATGTATGTGATTGCATTGTACCTGTATGATGTAATTGTCTACAGTTTCTCTATCCAAGGTGGCATCGCTCCGGAGTGATATTACTCCTTGACTGTTGATAACGAAGGTACTGTTATCCATGATAAAGTGACCTTTAGAGAACCCACCCTGATCAGAGAGAAAACTAGATAAGGTAAGTACATCAAAACAAACTTTGTATGTTGGCTTGACACAACCTTAAATGGAAGTTTATATCAGCTATATCAGTTTAAGTTGGAAGACTTGGGTAGTTAGAAGATAGTTTTAAAGGTGCAGTATGTAGTTTTGACAGCTAGCAGTTGAAATGGGTACTGTAGTCCAAATTCAAAATATTGGCGAGGGTTGTTTCTCTCGTCCACTCCTCAGACTTGATGCTCACGGGTTGCCAGATTGAGGAGGACACGCAACAGAAATGAGCACAACTGACAATGGAAGGCGACGAGCCTTACAGTGTGAGTTGATGAGTTATCCATGTTTTAATATGCCTCTGGACATAGAGCTTCTTAGATGGATGCCGAGGCTTTTTAGGTCGGGTAAAATCTGCTATTTCTGACCTAGTTTGTTTGCTGACTTCCATGGCTGTAATACGCTGTGTTTTCTGCTAACTGATAAACCCAGAGTGTCAAAATACTATTGGGTAAATCGGCAGCGGAATCACTCTCAGACCAAAACAAAAACAGTTCTGACGTGGAACGCACATTTCAAAGTAGAATAACTGGCTGTAGCGTTGTTTTTAGGAGACACAAGTATGTGAACTTAGCATGTTTCCTAAATCTCTGCAAGCATATTATGGAATTTTCGTGCTTTTGTACAGTCAAAAAGTTACATACTAGTAACTTCTTGTGTTATGCCTTGAATACTTGCATTTCTTAACCATTTCTAAAGTGTTCTGAGCAGTTGGGGAATTACTTGTTAAGGTGTTCGAATTTATTAATGGGTGGTTGCTAGGGTTTTGCTAAAGTGTCAAACTCAGTTCCTGGAGGGCCACAGCGCTACAGAGTTTTGTTCCAACCCTGCTTCAACACAGACACACCTGCTGTTTTCAAATAATCCTGAAGGACTTGATTAGCTGATCAGGTGTGTTTAATTAGGGTGTGTTAGTTAGTTCATTAGTTTGACACCCCTGTCGGTCGCTTAGTGTTTTAAGTTGTTGGGAGCTCTGGATGATTGGATCATCATTTTTGGTGTTTAAAAATGGTTCACCATTTTAGTGTTTGCAAGTCTGTATTTTTTTATTTTTGTGTTTATTTGATCTACTTTACAAACAGACAGTGATGTTTTCAGGAACAGTACCAGGTCTGGATCAGTGACTCTAATCTGAAGCACAAACTGATCCGGTGGTGAATTTTCCAGAATAGATACGGTGTACTCATCCTGGTCAAATTTCGGAGGGTTGTTATTCCCATCCTCAATGGTGACGGACACCACAGCGTTAGCCGTCTTACTGGCATCATTCTGCTGAGCTGCCTATTTATAAGGAAATCATGAATATAAAATATAAAATATAAATAAACACAATCCTGAAACCTCTTCAGATTCATGAATGTCTTCGGAAACGTCTGATACCTGTATGTGAACAGTTATCTGGTCGACTTCCTCTTTGTCTAGTGCCGTTGTCACAGAAATGACTCCACTGTTTTGATCGATGTCAAAGTTACTTTGATACTCATTTGGAAAGGCTGGAACAGAAATGTGGATATTTGCTGTGTTATTATCAGAAACTTAATATAGAATATGACTATTGTCACAACTACCTGGCTCACAATAGCAATGACATAGGGGAGACCACACCGCTTGTTAAGTTAAATCCAAAATAATTTATTAAAACATTAAATTATACAATGAAATCATAATTTGAATCAATAAATGTATCAACTCAGTAAATGAGAAGCAAGAGAAAGTCTAAAGCTAATCAAAAGTATAGTGCAGATCAGTAAAGTGCAAACTATGTGTAATGCAAAAAAGGCAAAAAGGAGTAGGATGGTGCTGCCGCCAGCCTGGAGGCCAGGGCAAAGCAGAGACGCGCAGCCCAGAGCAGAGAGAGAACAACTGGCAGGAGATGTTTTTAAACAGTCCCGCCAATCAGCTACTGTCAGATGGACCGGAAACGAACAGCTCCCCCTTCAGATTGGGGGGAGAGAGATGGCCCAAACATATTCTGTCCATGGTGGAGTGAGCACACCCAGCACGGCAAAGCCGGGCGTGACATCACTCCCCCCACAAAACAGAGACCCATATGGGACTCTGTAAAACTACATTCTACTCATTACACCATTTCCCATAATCAATACTAAGAACAGAAACAAACCCAATAACAAACTACACCCAAAAAACAATAAATGACTAAACCCATTACCCTTTTTAACCAGTTACCCCGAAAGACTAATGTTAGACTAAACCAAACTCTCATCACCCTTCACCCACACCCTCAATACAACAGCCACCACAAGAAATGACCCAAACTCATCCCCCAGCCCACCTAATCCCCTCTCATCCTTTTGAAGGAGAACGGCACCTGGCCCTACCTGGCTGGCATCTACTTGCAGCTGGAAGGGCTCCTCCAGCCTAGGAGCAGCCAGGACAGGTGCAGAACTCAGGAGAGACTTGGCGTTTTCAAATGCGTGTTGGCAATCAGCAGTCCAATTGAATTTAACTGAACCCTTCAACAGGTTGGTTAGTGGGGCAACGACAGATGAAAAGTCACAGCAAAAGTTCCTGTAATACCCTATCATAACGAGGAAGCGCATCAATTCTTTCTTAGTGAGAGGACGTGGGAATTTGTCAATGGCCAGGACTTTCGCTCTCACTGGCCGAACGTTCCCCCGTCCGACCACCTTTCCCAGATGCACCACTGTAGCCTGAGCAAACTCACACTTTGCTAAGTTTACAGTGAGGTTTTCAGCCGCAAACCGCTCAAATAATGAACGTATGCGGGCAAGGTGGATTGTCCAAGTGTCTGAATAGCAGACCACATCATCAATATACACAGCCATTCTCGTATAAGAGTAGAGTCCCGACGGCGTAATAAAGGCAGAGATCTCTTGTGCCCTAGGAGTAAGAGGAACCTGGTAATAACCTTTTAACAAGTCAAATTTGCTCACATAACGAGCCGCACCGACTTGATCAACACAATCTTCTATCCTAGGCAGTGGATACGAGTCTGGTTTTGTTACACAATTTACTTTTCTGTAATCCGTGCAAAATCTGTACGTATGATCAGGTTTTTTGACTAACAAACAGGGCGAAGCCCAGCTAGAGTACGACTGTATGGCAAGACCATTTTCCAGAAGATATTGGACACTATCATCCAGTCTTTTACGCTTATCAGGAGCAGTGCGGAAAAACCTCTGACGGATTGGCTTTGCATCACCGACTTCTATGTCATGTTCGTTTAAAGTTGTGCAGGTCGGAGTATCTGAAAACAGACAAGGAAATTCAAAGATTAAAGCTTTCAATTCTGCTTGCTGTTGCAAATGCAAATGATCTAAAACTCCCTCTAATTTGGCCAACGTCTCTGAATTATTGAGACGAGCATGCAGCATGGAATCGTCAGGGCCCTGCACATCATCCTTTAACTCTGGAGAGGCTACAGACGTGCCTGCCACGACCAAGACAGACGATTCACCCTTACAACTAGGCGACTGTGACGATGCATAATATGGCTTAAGTAAATTGATATGACTTAACTGTGTCGCCCGCCTACGGTCAGGCGTAGCAACCACATAATTGGTCTCTGACACTTGACGAACCACACTGTAAGGCCCTGAATACTTTGCACCAAAAGGAGAACCAGGTATAGGCAACAATGCCACCACCTGATCCCCTGGGCTAAAGACACAAGCTTCTGCTTTACGGTCGTAATTTCGCTTCATTTTTCTTTGGGCATCAGTCAAATTTTCAGTTGCCATTTTACATGCTAAAAGTAACCTGCGGCGGAAACCATACACATAACTGGACAAACTCTTGGGTGGTTCAGATGAATCCAGATCACTTGACAACACAGACAATGGGGTACGAACCTTGTGACCAAATACCAAATCATTGGGACTAAAACCTGTGCTTTCTTGCACAACCGCTCTAGCCGCCAACAATAGCCATGGTAGACCATCCTCCCACTCCCGTTTCATCTCTATGCAGTATGCACGCAATAGAGACTTAAGAGTGGCGTGGAACCACTCCAAAACCCCTTGACTTTGCGCATTGTACGCGCTACTCAAGTTGTGCTGGATACGCAGCTGTTTCAAGGCTGCTGCGAATGTTTTTGATGTAAAATTTGAACCCCGATCACTTTGAATGATTCTGGGAAGACCAAATATTGAAATAAGCTGCGACAATGATTTCACCACAGACCTTGTAGTAATGGTCCTCAAAGCATACGCAGCAGGATAGCGAGTCGCCTGGCACATGATGGTAAACAAATAAACACAGCCTGATTTTGACTGGGGTAAGGGGCCCACACAATCAATGATCAAATGCTCGAAAGGCTTACCAACAGACGGAATGGGCTGTAAAGGCGCGGGCTTAACGACAGCATTTTGCTTACCTGCCACCTGACAGACATGACAAGTTTGAACAAACCGTGCAACGTCCCTCTTTATCCGTGGCCAGTAGCAATGTTTTAACAATTGACTGTATGTTTTCTTTACCCCAAAATGACTCGCTGTTTCCCCATGAGCTGTTTTAAGTGCCAGTTCATGAAACTTTTCAGGCATCACCACCTGCAAAATCTGATCTCTCACATCAGTTCCTGCAGTGGGTGACCACCTTCTTAGCAACAAGCCATCCTTCACAAAATAACAGCGATCTAAATTGTCATCTGCAGTCAAGTCAAAATATTTCTGTAAGCTCTGATCACTCTTTTGAGCCTCAGCAATGTCAGATCGAGACAAAGGTACTGGTAACCAGTGATGGGAATAACGGCATTATAAATAAACGGCGTTACTAACGGCGTTATTTTTTTCAGTAACGAGTAATCAAATTAATTACTGCTTCCTCCATTACAACGCCGTTACCGTTACTGTCAATAAAAATGCGGCGTTACTATAGTTGAGCTCACTGAAGCGGTTTTCATCCGAGTAGGCTCTCTCTCAGCCATAGGAGCTGCAAAGTTTTTTTCTCTGGTGTGTGAGTGTTTATGAGGCGCCGGACTGTACAAAAGCGAGGCGAATTCCGCGAGCGAGAACGAGTGTGTCCGAGAACGCGCTCGACAGTGCGCGAGAGAGACCGAATGTGTCCGAGCATAAATACTTTATTTATAAATAAATTACACATTTCAGCATTAGAATAATATATGTAGCATATTGGTATCATATGCAATGTTTTAATTAGTTTATATAACATAAACTCCAAAATAACCTGCAGGGAACGTTCAAACATATTTGTTTGACGGTTGTGAACACGTGCGGCAAACATGACTAGAATTTGGCTAAAATAAATAACCTCTGATGATGACGTTCTCTGTAGGTAATAAAAATAAACCCATAAAAGATTATATTGTATTATTATTATTTATGTTGATACATTGTTCAGTATTATATTGAGAGCACTTTTTGTTAAACTTACTATTGTGATGAAGAAAAAACTTCAAGTAGGCTATACAGTATGTCTACCAGTTGTAAAGGTGTGTGAGTTTTATCATTTTAATTATATGCACTAGTGTATGTGTATGAATATTTTTATAAGGCTACTATTTATTTATTTTTGGTACATTTCTTAAGAAGCATGATTTATTGACTTATGACTTATTTGTTGGCCAGTTGTGGTCTGTGCAATAAATATTAAAAGTTCTAAACCATCTATTATTTTGTTGTTCCACTATAGTAATGATAATATTTTAATATTTAAGTTAATAGGTGTCTCTCACATTGTCCCACAGCAACATTAAAATAGTGTAGATTAGTGTACAATGTTTAATAATAATAAGATGTTCTATTTAGTGTCCATTTCATTCATTTAACATTTCATATTGGGGGTATCCAAGAAATTTCTTATATTTAAACTTTTTTTTTTTTTTAAGTAACGCAATAGTTGCTTTCCCTAGTAATTAGTTACTTTTGTAATGATGTAATTCAGTTACTAACGCAGTTACTTTTTGTGAGAAGTAACTAGTAACTATAACTAATTACTTTTTTTAAGTAACTTACCCAACACTGCTGGTAACTGCGGAATAAATACCTGAGCAGACGTGTGCTTAGATACATCAGACGAGTTGGCATCCTGCTTATGCGCCATAGCACGCGTGGAAAACATCTGGAAAATCTTTTTGACACCTATCTGACTCATCCAATAAAGAAGCTCCAGTCTTAACCATGGGAGGTGGTGTCACCTGATCAGGAAAAACACGGTCATGAGCAAAGTTATTACCCACAATCAGATCAATTCCCTCTATAGGTAAAGAAGGACGCACCGCAATGGTTACTTCCCCGCTCACAAAACCAGAAAACAGCAGAATTTTGTGCAATGGCACTGGAAATGACTGGAGACTAATTCCCTGTATTAACACACACTTTCCTGTATCAGACTCAGACGAGAAAGGCAAGACAGATTGACAAATGAAACTTTCTGATGCACCCGTATCACGCAGAATTTTCACTGGAACGCGATGTGTCTCCAACCAATGCCACAAAACCCTCCGTGACAAACAGTGCATAATCTGTTATACTAGATACAGGAAATTCAAGCTCATCACATTGTACATTGCTCAAACCTTTATCAATTGACACTGTACATTGTGCACGATCCAATGTCTTTGCTGGAATTTTCTTAGCTTTACTCCCTGAGCGCACGACAGGAACAGATGAGGCGCAGAGGCCAACTTTTCCTCCATCACCCTTCCCCCATTACGCTCCAATAACACTGGGCAATTTCTTTTCCAATGATTTTTCCCAAAACAGTAATTACAGTCTGTTTTAAGATTGAAATCCGATGGTTTACCACGTGCAATTGAATTGGAAAACACAGATGAGTCCGTATTAACACGACTATCGCGACGTTCTTTGTAATTACTGTTAGAACGCGGACTAAAATCACGAGCTGGAGTCTTGTGTATGAGAGAAGAATTATCAGCAAGAACAGCGGCATCTGCTGCTGTTTTCACATAATGTTCGCTAATATACACTCACCTAAAGGATTATTAGGAACACCATACTAATACTGTGTTTGACTCCCTTTTGCCTTCAGAACTGCCTTAATTCTACGTGGCATTGATTCAACAAGGTGCTGAAAGCATTCTTTAGAAATGTTGGCCCATATTGATAGGATAGCATCTTGCAGTTGATGGAGATTTGTGGGATGCACATCCAGGGCACGAAGCTCCCGTTCCACCACATCCCAAAGATGCTCTATTGGGTTGAGATCTGGTGACTGTGGGGGACATTTTAGTACAGTGAACTCATTGTCATGTTCAAGAAACCAATTTGAAATGATTCGAGCTTTGTGACATGGTTGCATTATCCTGCTGGAAGTAGCCATCAGAGGATGGGTACATGGTGGTCATAAAGGGATGGACATGGTCAGAAACAATGCTCAGGTAGGCCGTGGCATTTAAACGATGCCCAATTGGCACTAAGGGGCCTAAAATGTGCCAAGAAAACATCCCCCACACCATTACACCACCACCACCAGCCTGCACAGTGGTAACAAGGCATGATGGATCCATGTTCTCATTCTGTTTACGCCAAATTCTGACTCTACCATCTGAATGTCTCAACAGAAATGGAGACTCATCAGACCAGGCAACATTTTTCCAGTCTTCAACTGTCCAATTTTGGTGAGCTCGTGCAAATTGTAGCCTCTTTTTCCTATTTGTAGTGGAGATGAGTGGTACCCGGTGGGGTCTTCTGCTGTTGTAGCCCATCCGCCTCAAGGTTGTGCGTGTTGTGGCTTCACAAATGCTTTGCTGCATACCTCGGTTGTAACGAGTGGTTATTTCAGTCAAAGTTGCTCTTCTATCAGCTTGAATCAGTCGGCCCATTCTCCTCTGACCTCTAGCATCAACAAGGCATTTTCGCCCACAGGACTGCCGCATACTGGATGTTTTTCCCTTTTCACACCATTCTTTGTAAACCCTAGAAATGGTTGTGAGTGAAAATCCCAGTAACTGAGCAGTTTGTGAAATACTCAGACCGGCCCGTCTGGCACCAACAATCATGCCACGCTCAAAATTGCTTAAATCACCTTTCTTTCCCATTCTGACATTCAGTTTGGAGTTCAGGAGATTGTCTTGACCAGGACCACACCCCTAAATGCATTGAAGCAACTGCCATGTGATTGGTTGATTAGATAATTGCATTAATGAGAAATTGAACAGGTGTTCCTAATAATCCTTTAGGTGAGTGTAAGTGGCTATGCGATCAGGCAAAGTGTTCTTAAGTTGTTCTAATATCATAAGATCACACAACTCATCAAAAGAATCAACCTCTTCAGCTGTAAGCCACCGATGAAATAAGCTGGTTAATTCCCTAGCCCACTCAGCGTAAGTTTGCTTGTCTGATTTTTTCCATGATCGAAAACACTGTCTATAAGCCTCGGGGGGTTTAACTCATAACACTTTAACACAGCTGCCTTGACGCATCGATAGACCTTCTTTTCAGAAGATGGTAACGCCACAAATGCCTTCTGAGCACGGCCAATTAACGTAGTTTGTAACAATACAATTTTATCCTCATCACTCCAATTTTGCTCAGTAGCAATATTCTCAAATAACGAAAAAAACACATCTGGATCATGCTCATTAAACTTAGGCAGGAACTTGATCATACCGGCCAGGCCAGACTGCTGCGATTTGCCAAGTTTGCCTTCAGCTACTAATTGCAGCCTAGTACGCTCAATCTCACGTTCCTGCTCTAAATTTTTAAGCCTTTCCCATTCCAACTCACGATCTTTGTCTTTCTGTGCAGCATCTAACCTTTTACGGTCCAATTCGTTATCAAGCCTTCTTTGAGCCAATTCGTCAGCTAATTTTTTTCTTGCTAATTCTTGTTCCAATTCCAAAGTCTTTTGTTTCACTTGCAAATCATGTTGCAGTTTTAACAATTCGACTTGCTGTTCAAATGTTAATACACTGGATTTTAGCTGTGGGCCTACAATCAAACTCGGAGTGGACTCACTATCTGAAGTGAGCTCACTATCTGAACCCGACGCTCCCTAACTACATCGCTTCGGCAATTTCTTGTCAGGTAACACGTTCTTATCAACCAAACACGCACGAATGAAGTCAAGCAGCTCATGCTTCTTAGCTCCCCTCTGCAATGTTACATCAATTTTATAGTGCTTGGCCACACTATGCGATTGTTTAATATTCAACGCCGCAAGCAAGGCCACTGAAGGAGCAGCCAAAAACACCTCAAGTGTACCCATTATTACAACTTAAATTACAAGTCACCAAACAACAATCAAACCAAGCTATGGTCTACAAATAAACACCCAATAGCAATACATCTAGCCAAATGAAAACTAGATCTATAGCTCAACGTCTTTTGGGTTATTAAACAATTCCAACCACACAAATTAAATCGGGCGAAGCGGAATGCAGCTCACGTTACAGGATAACAACGGAGTTTCCCCCTAAACATTTACCCCCCTACTATTCTGACCTATCTTCACACTAAGTCCAAGAACAAGGCTAATTTACTCACCAATACCGATGGAATCGTACTGTCCTGACAAAAGTCACTTCAGCCGGTGCTCCACGGCGGTGCCCTCGTTCGGACTTCAGTGACTAGCAGCCTAAACCCACAACGCCGAAGTGCACTAATTGGGGATAAAACAGGCTCCGTAAAATGCCATCCTGCAACATAAGTAAACCTACAAACACACTTCGCTACTCAAACTAAGCAAACAAAATATGGTTGGTCAAATTGCTCTAATCTGCGCAAATATTCCCAATTTTTGCCACAACCAAAGAACTAACTTTAGCGATCAAAGTACTAAAGTAACATTCAATTCATTAACTGAACACTCGATGCGGAACTCCCCAACAAACAAACACAACGCGTGCCAGCTGATTAGACTACTACCATCAGCTGATCACCTGTACGTTTCATTCACAAAATGTGAACCAATGACGTAGCACTACCCACGCAACTAGGCCTACACAATATTGCAAATTATAGTAGTCTACTTACAATTCGGGATCCAAATGGTCGGACGAGCCCCAGTTAAATCCAAAATAATTTATTAAAACATTAAATTATACAATGAAATCATAATTTGAATCAATAAATGTATCAAGTCAGTAAATGAGAAGCAAGAGAAAGCTAATCAAAAGTGTAGTGCAGATCAGTAAAGTGTAAACTATGTGTAATGCAAAAAAGGCAAAAAGGAGTAGGATGGTGCTCCCACCAGCCTGGAGGCCAGGGCAAAGCAGAGACGCGCAGCCCAGAGCAGAGAGAGAACAACTGGCAGGAGATGTTTTTAAACAGTCCCGCCAATCAGCTACTGTCAGATGGACCGAAAACAAACAGCTCTAAACAGTCCCGCCAATCAGCTACTGTCAGATGGACCGAAAACAAACAGCTCCCCCTTCAGATTGGGGGGAGAGAGATGGCCCAAACATATTCTGTCCATGGTGGAGTGAGCACACCCAGCACGGCAAAGCCGGGCGTGACACTATATTTCTTTATTCAAATAGAAGTGTGTTATTAGGTGTGTAAAGTGCTTGTTTTATCACAATTACTGTGCTTGACAATAGTTTGGTGGAATTTTCTATATCATCAGATTTAAAATCAGCGTTTCACCTCTAGCTCTCACACATCTACAGAGAAACTTTAATTTGAAACAGGAGGAGGTTATTTAGATTAGGACACATGTCATGAAGTGTGTTGTAAATCTTCTGTTAACAGCACCTGCTGTTATGCTGTAAAGTACAGGCTCGTTGATGCCTGTGTCGCCATCATGAGCTTTTATGGCCTCAGGAGTGATGTCTGAAAACTGTCCTACCTGTGCATGGACAGAAAAGACATGGAGGGTTTCATTTGTTTGATCAGACATTCGTTTAAATATTGATCATGATGTTATTTACCTGATTTTCCTCAATGTATGCTTTGTAGAGACTGTGATCAAAATAAGGGTTTAGATTGTCAAAATCGTCAACCGTTATTGTAACTGTTGTGGTGTCACTGAATTCTTCTTTATCCTGCAAAGAATTGTAGTGTTGTATTACTATCTACATTTAAATTATAGTTCATCCAAAAATGAAAATGTCAATGTATGGGGAAAAGCAGTTTGGACAATTCTACTAAACATCTGCTTTAGTTTTCCACAGAAGAAAGAAAGTCATGCACTCTCAAAAAAAAGGCATTGGACTGGCACCCTTTCAAAATGTATTACATATCTTTGAGGTAGTAATATGCACCCTTTAGGGGTAAAGAGGGTTCAAAGGTGTACCTTTTGAAAGGGTACTGCCACAGTGACAGCTTTTGTGGGAGAGTAAATGATGACAGAATTTTCACTCTTCCTTTAAATGTAAAGCAATGCTTAGTAAAATGGATGTGTGACTGGTAGGATGTCAGAGTTTGTCTTTACTTTGTCTTTAGCTTGTACGGTGAAGATGTACTGTTGAGCACTGTCGTAGTTCAGAGCTTGTTTCAACCTGATGTTTCCGTCATCTTTCACTTCAAATTCATCTGGTGCTGGAGGCTGTCAGGGCATGGGATTCAGATGACACAAACTGAGCTCACACATTATTACACTCAAATATTTATGTATTTTCTAAAAAAGAACTGAATGCATTACTGTGTTAGATATGATCTATATTAAATATTTCAAACCTAAATATAAATTTATTAAATTAAATTAACTTAGAAATCATAGAAAATAAAAAAATTAATCCAGAGGCTAATTGGTTTACAAGGAGTGGTAAGAAAACAATGGGATTGCAAACTTATTATCTGTAGGATACAACAAACTCAACCAGCCTTGAAAAATATTGTTCCAACTGTTGTTTCCTTCAGATTTTTAATGCCACATGAAATCAAAATGTTTTGGTTTTCATGCTACTAACTTTGAGGTTTCTATATGGTAGTCTTTTAAACAAAAGTGTTTAAGCATAAGCACTTAAAGCATATTAAATCTCTTAAATTTTGTCTTTCTCTTTTGGGAAAATGGCTAAAAAATGCATGATTATTTTTGCACTCTCTCATTTTGTCCAGCAAGTAGCAAATCATAGTCCAAGTTTTCAGAGAAATGTACACTGTTAGACCTTACCGGGTTTTTTTACAGTAAAATACTGGCAACACTGTTAATTGTACAGTTAATTACTGTAATCTAGTTTGTTTCTGTAAAAATGCACTAAATTCTAATTCAAATGAACTAATTACACTTGCAGAAACCGACTGCCTTAAATTGACCAACTGTCATTTAAATGTATTAACTAAAATTTATAATGCATAAATAATGTGAGCAAAGTATTACTGTGAACTTCTTTCATTTGAGACCACTAAAAAACTATTGAACATAAAAAGATTTCCACTGGACCAGCAACTACACAGTCACCGCCTGTTAAATAAAGCAACATGCAGCATATCATCAATGTTTGTAGATCTTCTCCTGGACTGAAGCACAGGCTCTACTCTTCTGCACAATGGTGACCCAAAACTTAAATTTTACAGTAAACTACTGGCAACAGTGTTGCCAGTATAAACCTGTTTTATAACTTACAGTTTATTACTGTTAAAATACATTTAGTGGGTGTGTCTTTTTATCTTACACTGTTAACCCTTTCAACCCCACAGGAAAGTCCACACTACAACGAGTAAAAAGTAACATTGAGACAGTGTTGCAGTGAGATAATTAAGGGAATATGTAAGTGATTGTTGAGCATTAGTGATGAACACCTGCTGTTAGAACAGAAAATAGAGAAACACAAGAACTACAACTGACTTCCAGCCATTGCACATTATTACACTTAATATTAACCATGACTTTATTTCTGTCATACAGAAGTTGTTATTGAAAATGTTTGTTTGAAGTTACCATTATAGAGATCAGTGCTTGCTTTAGTTGGGATGCTGATGCTAAAACATTCGTTTTTCTTTTGCTGCTTGAGCTGTGTTTTTGCAAGTCACACTTGTGCGCACACAGTTTATGAATGATTGTGGTTGTAATGCTTATGATGACAAAATCACTAAGGAATTAATTCTTATTCAATCAGAGTTTTATCCTTGATCAAAAGTGTTACATTAGCACCACTGTGAAACTACAGAAATAAATTACGATGACTCATTTTTTTTAACACCTCATGCATAAACCAAAAAAAACAGTTATACTATGTTTTAGAAACACAGAGATATCACAATTTAGCACATTAATCTCAACAATGGTGGCAATATTTTTTTTATTATTATTCATGCAGCAGTGCATGCTGGGAGTTTTATATTATCCTGGAACCCAGCATGCATTGCGACATTAAACTTTTCACCATTGTTGAGATTCATACGCTGATTGTTGATGTCTGTGTGTGTCTGAGTCAAGCAGGAGTGAAATAAAATTGAATGCACTATATTATTATGATATTTTTCAGAAGACATGATGACAGAAATTTTGATTTCTTTTTGTAGATACACAGATTTATGCTAAATATGACATACCCATAATTTCAATGAATATATACAGGACAAATCTGAAAATCAGACATGTCCAGGATGATTGTGACATCATCACAAAAGAATAAAAGCACCTGATCATCTTCCTCTTGACTTTTTCTTTTATAAACTCACTGTTACAGCAGTCAGAGAGAGATGAGTGGTAAGAAGTCAAGGGACAAGAGACCAACTAAAGCAAATACTGATCTTCATCATGGTGACAAAATGTTTTATTATTAACTAAATCTCTGTTAATTCTCAACAAGAACTTTTGTACATGTATGATAGAAATAATCGTAAACTGGTTTCACACTCAGTGTTGCTGGAAGTCAGTTGTAGTTCTTGTGTTTCTCTTTTTCCTGTTCTTGTTTCTCTGTCCTTCAGTGATTCTGCTTATCAGGTGTTCATCAGTGTCTCAATTCACTCACTTCTTTTCATTCAAGTGGACTATATTAGTGAACTAATGTAGGGAATAGTGAATGAGGGTATAGGGTATGATTGGGAAAACAGCCTCTTATTGTCGACTTTGAGCACTGTTAATTCACAGTATATTCCTGTAGGCTAGTTTTGTTTTCTACAGTATATTACTGTTTTAATGGAATATGGTATTATATTGTCAGAATTTGGCCTTTTTTTACAGCAAGGGCTAACAGTGTAGTTCCAGGAACATGTCTACTATCACGGTCATCTATAAGTTGACTTTTGTAGAAGCCTATTATGTTATTAATATATCAAATATATGAGACTCAGTTGAGACTCACCAGTATAGAATATATAATATTGCTGTTTTCTGGAGAAACATCTGCATCTTCAGCTATAACCCTGAGCACATCTGAACCCACAGCTGTCGCCTGGAGCAAAAGACACAGTTTACAAAGAGATGTGAGTCTCTGAGTGACCAAACACACTTCTGCTGTATAAAGATGTGACATTACACACACCTCTGACACTGTGGCGCTGTATGTTTTACTCTGGAAGATCGGAGGATTGTCATTGACATCCCGGATATTTACCGCCCGTGTATTTTTCAGCTGAAATGCACAATGAAATATTTGTAATGAAGATTTATGTGATGATACCTATTTCCATAATTCTTATTGAATGATTGGATTATGCTATTGTGTAAATAAACATACCCCTGTGTTTGAGCAGGTCACTGAATAATACAAACTCCCTCCTGACTGGAAGAAATAAAACACACAAAGAGACATACAGTATGTGGCACTTTCTTCCATTATTAAAGTAATATATATGTATGAATATGTAAGTATGGTTATGTTATTTTTATTTTTATATACTTTATCTAACAAATATAATAGTGAAACAAACCTCCTTAAGTTGATCTGCATCCAGTGGTTTGACGGTTCGTACAGTAGCGGTTGAGGCTCCATCAAAGTAAACCAGCTCCAGAAATGTTACAACAATAGGATCGACATATCCCTCCAGCACCAGACGATCATCAGGTCTGATATTAGTGATAATCTCTACATCTCCTGAAGGCCAGATCAAATACATATTTAAATATTTACATATACACTGATTAAATTATATACAGAAAACAAATAAAGAACACTCCCTTTTTAATGGCTGGAGCAGTGACGGGCAGTGACCTCACAGATGACTCAATTTATCTAAAAACTCGAAATTGCGACTTTATATCACTCAATTCTGACTTTATATCACGCAATTCTGACTTTATAACTCGCAACTGCGACTTTATATCACGCAATTCTGACTTTATATCACGCAATTCTGACTTTATAACACGCAATTCTGACTTTATAATTTGCAATTGCGACTTTATATCACGCAATTCTGACTTTATATCACGCAATTCTGACTTTATAACTCGCAACTGCGACTTTATATCACGCAATTCTGACTTTATATCACGCAATTCTGACTTTATAACACGCAATTCTGACTTTATAATTTGCAATTGCGACTTTATATCACGCAATTCTGACTTTATATCACGCAATTCTGACTTTATAACTCGCAACTGCGACTTTATATCACGCAATTCTGACTTTATATCACGCAATTCTGACTTTATAACACGCAATTCTGACTTTATAATTTGCAATTGCGACTTTATAACACGCAATTCTGACTTTATAACTCGCAACTGCAACTTTATATCACGCAATTCTGACTTTATAACTTGCAATTACGACTTTATAACACGCAATTCTGACTTTATAACTCGCAATTGCGACTTTATATCACACAATTCTGACTTTATAACTCGAAATTGCGACTTTATATCACGCAATTCTGACTTTATATCACGCAGTTCTGACTTTATAACACGCAATTCTGACTTTATATCACAGAATTCTGACTTTATATCACGCAATTCTGACTTTATATGACGCAGTTCTGACTTTATATCACGCAATTCTGACTTTATATCACAGAATTCTGACTTTATATCACGCAATTCTGACTTTATAACTTGCAATTACGACTTTATAACACGCAATTCTGACTTTATAACTCGAAATTGCGACTTTATATCACGCAATTCTGACTTTATATCACGCAGTTCTGACTTTATATCACTCAATTCTGACTTTATATCACGCAGTTCTGACTTTATATCACGCAATTCTGACTTTATATCACAGAATTCTGACTTTATATCACGCAATTCTGACTTTATAACTTGCAATTACGACTTTATAACACGCAATTCTGACTTTATAACCCGCAATGGCGACTTTATATCACACAATTCTGACTTTATAACTCGAAATTGCGACTTTATATCACGCAATTCTGACTTTATATCACGCAGTTCTGACTTTATATCACTCAATTCTGACTTTATATCACGCAATTCTGACTTTATATCACGCAGTTCTGACTTTATATCACGCAATTCTGACTTTATATCACGCAATTCTGACTTTATAACTTGCAATTACGACTTTATAACACGCAATTCTGACTTTATAACTCGCAATTGCGACTTTATATCACACAATTCTGACTTTATAACTCGAAATTGCGACTTTATATCACGCAATTCTGACTTTATATCACGCAGTTCTGACTTTATATCACGCAATTGCGACTTTATATCACGCAATTCTGACTTTATATCACGCAGTTCTGACTTTATATCACTCAATTGCGACTTTATATCACGCAATTCTGACTTTATATCACGCAATTCTGACTTTATATCACAGAATTCTGACTTTATATCACGCAATTCTGACTTTATAACTTGCAATTACGACTTTATAACACGCAATTCTGACTTTATAACCCGCAATGGCGACTTTATATCACACAATTCTGACTTTATAACTCGAAATTGCGACTTTATATCACGCAATTCTGACTTTATATCACGCAGTTCTGACTTTATATCACTCAATTCTGACTTTATATCACGCAATTCTGACTTTATATCACGCAGTTCTGACTTTATATCACGCAATTCTGACTTTATATCACGCAATTCTGACTTTATAACTTGCAATTACGACTTTATAACACGCAATTCTGACTTTATAACTCGCAATTGCGACTTTATATCACACAATTCTGACTTTATAACTCGAAATTGCGACTTTATATCACGCAATTCTGACTTTATATCACGCAGTTCTGACTTTATATCACGCAATTCTGACTTTATATCACAGAATTCTGACTTCATAACATGCAATTCTGACTTTATAATTCGCAATTCTGACTTTATATCACGCAATTGCGACTTTATATCACGCAATTGCGACTTTATATCACGCAATTCTGACTTTATATCACGCAGTTCTGACTTTATAACTCGCAATTGCGACTTTATATCACGCAATTCTGACTTTATAACTCGCAATTCTGACTTTATAACTCGCAATTGCGACTTTATATCACACAATTCTGACTTTATAACTCGCAATTGCAACTTTATATCACACAATTCTGACTTTATAACTCGAAATTGCGACTTTATATCACGCAATTCTGACTTTATATCACACAGCTCTGACTTTATATCACTCAATTCTGACTTTATAACACGCAATTCTGACTTTATATCATAGAATTCTGACTTCATAACACGCAATTCTGACTTTATAATTCGCAATTCTGACTTTATATCATGCAATTCTGACGGTATAACACGCAATTCTGATTTTATAACACGCAATTCTGACTTTATAACTCGCAATTGTGACTTTATATCACACAAGCTTCCATGCAAATCAGATGGCTAAAATCAGGGTAGGAAAATTTTTGTTTATTTCTAAATTATGAACATTTTTTAATGTAAAAATCTGATTAACATAATATGTGCACCCCAGGAAACATTATAAAATAATAAATGCAGTTCATGACCCTTTTAATATTACATTAATCCAACAAAAAACTGTTTTTTTTACTTAAAATTGGGGACTAGTTATACTTAGTTTGTTTAAGTCTTGTGGACATTTCTCACCTTCATAATCCTCCAGGACACTCCCTACATAGTTATCAGTTCCAGTCTCACAGTTTATCTCTGAGGTACCTTAAACAACAAGTAATTGGTTTCAGGACTTTACAAACAGAAAAAAGGATAAATTTAGTAGTACACACTATACATTAAACCACACAATAAAAAACAAGACAAATAAAGCATTCAGTTTAAAAAAAATTCTGAAATACTGAAATTTAGCTCAAATGCTACACTGTAAAACCCAACAAGTTAAGGTAACTCATTTCATTTGAGGCAACCGATTGCCTCAATTCAATTAAGTTTATAAAAACAATAGTTATGAGTACTCTGAACTTATTTTAATCGAGTTCACTAAAACAATCATATTTCTTAATACACAATTAAACTTTAGATTAGATTAGATTAGATTCAACTTTATTGTCATTACACAAGTACAGGTACAAGGCAACGAAATGCAGTTTAGGTCTAACCAGAAGTGCAATAGCAGCAAGTGCAGGATATACAGTGGTTCCATAAGTGCAGAACATGGATATGTACTGAATAAATATAGAGTTGAATACTATTATAAACAAAAGTTTACAGATAGATTGTCCTATGAATATATATACAGATAACTATTACTGTGAACAGAATTTACAGCTAGATATGTACTGAATATAATATACAGATGGCTATTACTATAAACAGAATGTTTACAGATAGATATGTACTGAATATAATATACAGATGGCTGTTACTACACTGAAAAAAATGATACTTTGGATTAACTTAAAAAAATTGATGTAATTTGTTACAGCTAATTTTTTTAGATTTTCTCAAATTGTATTTATGATTTAGTTAAAACCATAAATTTTGATTAATGTCAAACCAAAATTTTAAGTTTTACCTTTACCCAAAGTACACAGCAAAAACTCCAGTGTTAAATTAACACTCAAGAGTGTTAAAGTTAATGAGATAATTAAGTGATTAATTTAGTGATGATTGAGCATTATTGAAGACACCTGATGTTAACAAGCAGAATCACTGAAGGAGAAAATCACTAATTGTAAGTTACCATTAGGGAGAATAGTGTTTGCTTTAGTTGGGCTCTTCACCCTTATATGTTTACTTTAAATTTTGTTTGTCTGCTGTTATTGATTTATAACAGTCAGATGAACAAAGAAAAGTGTGGTGTTGGTTATGTTTTGACATAATCATGCTGTGATCTGAAGAATGAAACTTATTGAGATAGTTTGGTTTAACTTGTCAATTATATCAGCTCTGTAATTCTACAGCATATGATTTTCAGAATTTTTCATATAACCCATAATATTTAATAAACATTTTTCTAATCAAAAGACTTTCGAATTAATTTACTTAAAAACACAGACATCAATAATCAGCCTGTGAATCTCAACAATGGTGACAATAATAAAGCATGTTGCAGCGGCTGCCACCAATCACAACTCATTAATGGCTCCCATCATGCATTGCGGTATGAATAAATTATGATCTGAATTGTCTATGTAATTTCCTTTTCCTAATTGAATATTTTGCTTGTCACCATTGTTGAGATGCATAGACTGAAACTTGACGTCTGCGTGTGCCTAAAAGAAAGATTTTTTTTTTTCCCAAAACAACTTTTAAGAAATCCTTTATATTATATCAACAATTCTGGGTATTTATGCAGAATCACAGTTATTCTGTAATAAACAACATAAACCTATGTCAGAAATAAGGATCTTAATGAGTTCAGTGATCAAGTTCAAATGATGATTGTCATAATATAACCAACACCATCAGATCACTTTTTTTTTTCTTTGTTCATCTGGCAGTTTTAATTCAGATATAACAGCCAAACAAATATTAAAGTAAACATATAATGGTCTAGAGCCCAACTAAAGCAAACACACATCACCATAATGGTAACTTACAATTTGTGATTTTCTCCTTCAGTGATTCTGCTTGTTAACATCAGGTGTCTTCAATAATAGTCAATCATCACTCAATTAATCACTTAATTATCTCATTAACTTTAACACTCTTGAGTGTTAATTTAACACTGGAGTTTTTGCTGTGTACTTTGGGTAAAGGTAAAACGTTGAGTTGGAAAAAATTAAAATTTAGGTTTGACATTAATCAAAATTTATGGTTTTAACTAAATCATAAATACAATTTGAGAAAAACTAAAAAAATTAGCTGTAACAAATTACATCAATTTTTTTAAGTTAATCCAAAGTATCATTTTAGAGGGTGTAACACTTACTTTGAGGCAAAGTGAAAACAGAAGGTATAAACTGAAAATCACAATTTTCCATTGGACCAATGCAAATATATACTTTGAATGAATTGCACTGATGTTTCACTTTTTTCAGTGTATAAACAGAATTTTACAGATAGATATGTACTGAATATAATATACAGATGGCTATTACTATAAACAGAATGTTTACAGATAGATATGTACTGAATATAATATACAGATGGCTATTACTATAAACAGAATGTTTACAGATAGATATGTACTGAATATAATATACAGATGGCTGTTACTATAAACAGAATTTTACAGATAGATATGTACTATGAATATATATACAGATGGCTGTTACTATAAACAGAATGTGAGCATAATATACAGATGGCTATTACTATAAACAGAATTTTACAAATAGATATATGTATAAGTTAGGCTAATGAGCAGTATAACAATGGATTTAAAGTAGTGCAAATAAAGTTTGGACAGAAGCTATCCGAGTGAAAGTGCAGTGGAAAGTAATTGCATATTACAGTTAAGGTACGATATTGCAATGTATATATAACAGTCGGTACTGTAAATAAACAGTCGGCAGTGCAAATTGAGCATATTCCAGTCAATTTACACTGCATTTGAATACTTTATATAGCTGAAACTTCACTTTATTGAGTAAAAACAGTGACATGACAAACTTTAAATGAACTCAGAGCACTTGCAGTTACTGTTAGCTCACAATGTCACACACAAAGTCAAATTCAACAAGTTAAGCTAACTTATTACATTTGAGGAAACCGATTGCCTTAATTCAATTAAGTTTATAAAAACAATAGTTATGAGTACTCTGCAATTATTTCAGTTGAGTTTACTAAAAGTAGATATACATTGCAGTCAATAAATTAAGTGATTAATTAAGTGATTATTGAGCATAAGTGATTAACACCTGCTGTTAACGAGCAGAATCAATGAAGGAAAGAGAAACAAAAGAACTACAACTGACTTCAGACACAGCCTTAGATGAAATCAACTCAAGATAAAAGACGTTTAAATCTCTAAAGATCTCAGCAGAGGAGGATTAAACCACTACACAAACAGCATTACCAGCTTCACTTATTACTAAACAGTTTGACTTTTGTCATGCGTCTACAGAAGTTGTTATTGAGAATGAACAGAGGGTTAGATGCTAATGATTTATTGAGTTTCATTTAAAGACACCATGATAGTGATCCGTGTTTGCTTTAGTTGGGCTCTTGACCCTTGACTTTATAACACCAGTTTTTCCTCTGGCTGCTGTAACTGAGTGTTTATAAAACACATTTGTTATGACACATACGCCAAAAGAAAATATGAGCATGTGGTTGTGTTTAGATGATACAAATCATGATTTAGTGACTTGATTCTCTGATCTTTTCCAGAGCCTAATCTCTGATTAGACAGGTGATGTATTACTTGTATTATTCATTATAATAGAACTGATTCTGCTGTAAGGCCCATTGTTGTGACAATCAGATTTTAAAAACCTCTATGGTATCATGCTGACTTACACTGTAATCAAGAATCAGCATATGAAACTCAACAATGGTGACCATTAAAAAATGATTTATGCTGCAATGCATGCTGGGAGCCATGGATAAGTTTTGTATTATGCTAGTACCCAGCATGCATTGCAGAATGAATCATTTTTTAATGGTCACCATTGCTGAGATTCATATGCTGATTCTTGAAGTCTGTGTGAGTCTTAGTAATGCAATACCTTTTCTGTGAAACTTTTTGTGCACAACTCTTTGTAAAATCCTTCATATTATCTGATGGTCACAACATGGCTAGCTCTTATGCTGTAGAATCACAGTTTTGAGTAAAACTAATATGTTGCCCTTTTAATCAGAGATCAGACTCTGAATGAAATCAGTGAATCAAGTCACTAAATGATGATTGTCATCATCAGTCCTTCACCATCAACACCCGATCAGACTTTTCCTTGCCTTTTGTGCCATAACAAATATGTTTTATAAACACTCAATTATAGCAGCCATAGAAAATCTTAAGTGCAAAAGTCAAGGGTCAAGAGCCCAACTAAAGAAACGCTGATCTCCATCATGGTGACTTAAATTAACCTCAAATCATCAACTTCTAAACCTTTGTTAATTCTAATAATAACTTCTGTAGACGAATGGCAGTAATAAAGTCAAACTGGTTAATAATAAGTGAAGCTTGTAATGCTGTTCATGGAGTTGTTTAATCCTCCTCTGCTGAGATCTTGAGATATTTAATGTCTTCTTTTATCTCCAGTTGATTTTGCTGTGTCTGAAGTCAGTTGTAGTTCTTGTGTTTCTCTTTCCTTCAGTGATTCTGCTTGTTAACAGCAGGTGCTCATCACTAATGCTCAATCATCACTTAATCACTTAATTATACAATTATCATTCTGGGATCTAGAAATGTTCTATAATTCATTCAGTTTGAGTTCTGTTTCAGTCATTCAAGTTTTGGTAATATTTGAGTGCTGTGAACTCAATTGTATTTAGTACATATTACTGTTAGGTTTTACAGTGTATGGGGATAGAATTGTTGCTTTATTCCAAATTATTATGAACCAGAAATAAATGTAAAGGGATTCACAAACATTCACAAATAAATAGAATGAGATCCACAAATGTATGTGAGGAGTTTCACAAAAAAATTTAAATTAAAAAATAAATAAAATGAGATTTGCCACAAATATGTCTCAAACACAACTCAGCCACCTCCGCATTTGTGGATTCTGAAACGTGTCAAGATCATAGACAGTAAATGAAATGGACACAGCGACCCCATTAGATTCAACGGAGAAAAGTGAAGTCAATTAGAAGCTCTCACTTCCTGATGGCTGAGCGTACTGCGCAGACTCAAACTGAGCTTGACGACGTAGATGTGACGTGAGCAACCCGTCTGTCTTCTAGTAGCTGTGCCAAGAGAAATCTGAATCATTCCCTTTCGAAACTTGCAGAGACGGAGAGCGTGAGTAGGAGGTGTCCATGAGCTAGGAGCAGGAGAACCTTTTGCTAAGTATTCTGATTAATTATTTTGTCATTTTGCCTCCATGTCCCCGATTGCCTGCGAGCTGCTCCTCCTGTCCATACGGTAATCTCTCTACTGTGCGACAGAGAGTCACGTGGTTATGATGCAATCGTTAGCCTATTTTTACAAAAACTGCATCTACGGGGCCATAACGTAAGATACAAGGTAATGGAGCCTTTTATACATTTTCGTGTTTCTTTAGAAATAAATAATGGACAAATGGAGTCTTTAAACGCCTCAGATGTAAAGTTATTCGCTGCCAAAATGAATGGGAGTCAATGGGATGCTAACAGCAGGTGGGGGTCCGGGGAAGCTTCAATATTTTACGAAACATTGGCCCCCAGGTCAAGATGTGCAGACAAATTCACAAATAAGTGGACTCCACCCACCTTCTACTCAAGCCAATCAGATAACAGCCACTTTGCGCTGACCAATCATAACATTCTCTTGCTCCAACAAATCACGATTTGCTTTACACTCAGGACTGTCAACTCACCCTAAAATAACTTGCTCATTCTCCATTGGCTCAGATAGGAAGTATAAGGTGTCCAAACAAATTGGTACTGTAAAATTTAGTTAGACCATTATGTATCAAGGCAAGGCATAGTATTATAATTTATGCACCTTTGAAAATGCCAGAGAAACAACACATTAAATCTCTATTATGGTAATAACGCTTTATTGGATTCAGAGGCATTATGGAAGCATCACGTTATTCAAAATAGAACAGAAAGCGTCATTAAGTAGCTGACTTATAACTACCTGGATTCAACCTTGTGAAAAAAATGCAAGTTAGCGTAATAGATGAAACTAGACATGTACGTTTTATGAGTGGTCGCACCGTGATGCAAGTGACTGCAAGAGTCTATATAATGTTCTGGCGCTGAAATATAAATATGGCTTATTCATGATGTTATATGGTTGCTAAGGTGCTCTAAATGGTTGCTAGGGTGTGGTTCGCTGTGTGGACAGTGGACCAGTACAGTGGCAAAACTCTGCTCAATGCCGCTGGCAACAACGCCTCCGCTTTGGTTTGTGTCTGTAGTGAGTGTGTGTAATGTATGTTTATTTAATCACATGTGCAATATAATCATCACAGATGCATGCGATTACATTTGGAAATAGGCAAGCTTTGTTTCCAAATGCCCCAAAGATATCCTGTCAATTTGATAAACTTTTGTAAACCCAGCCAGTATAATCACAATGAACACATCCAAACTGCAATTTTTTACATAAATATAAGTCACCTTTAGTCAAGTCACCTTTATTTATTTAGCGCTTTTTACAATACAGATTTTTTCAAAGCAGCTTTATAGTGATGACAGGAAAATAATGCAACATATATATATATATATATATATATATATATATATATATATATCGACTGCAAAGCGTCCAATTTGTAAACAAAAGGATCTACTAAATCCATCTTAAATTCCATGCACAACCTGTATATTTCCAAATACTCGAGACAAACCGCCTGAACAGGCGCCCGCGTTATTCGCTTGATATTTGCTGCCAAAACTTTTGACGCTCTCAACGCTTTCTCTGGTCCACTGTCAATCCCACTGTCAATCCCACAATGCACTGCGCGAGAGTGAAGCTCAACTTCCATAGGAATGAATTGAAAACGCCCGCTCCGCGCCAGTGGACATGCACCATTAATCAGCCGCGCTGTGCAACTTATAGCTCGGCATCTGTGATGTCAATGATCATAATTTTCAGTAACATTTATGTTTATGCTTATTCACTGATCCTGATGGAAATATAAAGAAGCATTCAACTTCATCAATTTTGGAAACAGAGTGTTCTAATCACGCAAACAGCACTTCAGCTTAATACGAACAAAGCACCCATAATAGTAGAGTAGCCTACCCTACAGAGTTCATTTCAGGGGTTCAAATGAATCTGTTCCCACCCTGAGCAAATCGTGATTGGTTGGAGCAAGAGAATGCTATGATTGGTCAGCGCAAGGTAGCTGTTATCTGATTGGCTTGAGTAGATGGTGGGTGGAGTCCACACTGTAAAAAAAAAATACATCCCCAAGTCAAAATTTTCTAGTGACTGGTCACATCAAAATTTTTCAATTAGTCTGACATATTATTTCTCATTGAGCCAATGTTAACAGACTATTGCAACAAGAATTGCACTTGGGCCAATTAAAAAATTTAGATGTGACCAGTCACTAGAAATTTTTGACTTGGAGAGGTTAGAATTTTTTTACAGTCCACTTATTTGTGGATTTGTCTGCATGTCTTGACCACAGTCTTGACAATAGAAATATTTCAAAATACTCAAATGCACGGAAAGGGATTCACAAATGAATGTCAGAAAGAGTTGTGTTTGTGAAATAAAAACATATTTGTTAATTTGTTTGTTTTTTTATATATATACAGTATATATTTTTTTTTATTGGCATATATAATTTTATTTATTTGTGAATTTAGTTATTTTTGTGAAACTCCTAACGTTTATTTGTGGATATCATTCTATTTACTTGTGAATATGATTATTGTTTGTGGATCTCTATACATTTATTTGTGGATCATAATCTATTTATGTGTAATAAAGCAACAATTCTATCTCAGTACTCAACTGATATTCTCAAATCTTCTCCTTACATCAATTTTTTTGCCAACATGGCAGCAGTTCAGATAATGCAAGTTGTTCAGAGAGTAAGCTAAGTTAATGAACAGTGTATACACTTAATAGAAAACATAAATGATGTAAACAAATCAACATTATCCATTATAAATATGAAAATTTTCTTTGCTTCATTAGAAAACCTTTGTCCTGTAAAACATGTTTCAACAGGTAGGTATGTACGATAGATAGATAGATAGATAGATAGATAGATAGATAGATAGATAGATAGATAGATAGATAGATAGATAGATAGATAGATAGATAGATAGATAGATAGATAGATAGATAGATAGATAGATAGATAGATAGATATTCAGAATCTGGATGTTCATTGTCACATTTCTTTTTCTCATTGTCACAACAGAGTCATGTAAACAAAGTTCCAGTTCTGCCTACCATCTAAACATTTCAACTTCAGCTGGTTACGAATAAATTTGACTTACCAATAGCACTCCTAGCACTGTGGACATGAAAACAAGCTAAAATAAATAGAAGAGAGAGTAAATCCATCTTTTCCATAATTCATTGTCGACAATTGCGGCCTGTATTGAAGCCTTTGAGGAAAGAGAATGAATATTCCTTTGTATAATTTCTCTCTCTGAGCTGTTCTTTATTGTATACCATAAACAGTTATTCTCTGGTGTAAGCAAGTATCAAAGGTGCTTCATAAAGGCCAATAATAAGGAGTGATGTGGGAGGGATTTTCTGGAAAGAAGTTGATGTTACAAGTTTATTCAGAGATATTTGAGATGTCTTGAACTCAGATTTTGTTACTGATCTTGTTTTGAGTTTGTACTCCACACCTTCTCATGCAATAGTTTATATAGACCAATACAACAGTGAAAGCTAACATCCAAAATCAGAGTGTAACCAACGATTACTGTATTTCAAAACAATTAACTACAGTTTTAAATATATATTTCTTTTTTCTTAGTTTATACCTTACTAATATCAGGAGTCTTCACCCTTTTTCAGGCCATGGACCCTTTGGTAGAAAGATTGAGCAAGGAATCCTATATTGTATAGCTAACATGGAGTGTTGCATTTTAGACTTGTATTTTTAATGCATATTTAAAAAAAAAAAATTATCTCAAACACTAGCCTTAAACTCAAATATGGCTTCTGTAAAGATACATGACAACAATTAATATTTCCCACTCTGCATTGCTGGATAACTGGTAAAGTTTTTATTTATTTTCGCATGTTCCTATTGCCAACACAATCAAAATGTCAAATATTAACTTATCACTGCTTGAAAATGATCAGAACCAACTATAAATTTATAACACCAACATCATCGAACAAATCAAAGGTTACACTGGATGATAAACAGGGATTATATCTTATCTTGATGGTTTTATATAACAAACTATTTGTGAAAGTGACACATTAATGTTACACCAATACGGTTTACTTTAGCAATCCACACAAATAGACTTGTGCTGGTGTTGGTTTCTTATGATTTACCACACGACTGTGGAGGCACATGACATGCAGCTTGTTGAGAAGTGTGCTATTATTTTTCTTTTATTGCATGTATAGCATGTTCAACTGGCAGAAAATAAAATATTCCTTAGCATTTTTTCATTTAATAATTTGGCAGATGAATCTGCTTTTTGGTTTGTGTTCACATTGATTGTGCTATGTAAATTTAAAAATGTGCTGTTTAACAAATGCATTAGCTCCATTCTTTTGCTTTAGACAGGCTACAGTCTGATTCAGCTAGTTATTTTGGGCTTTACGTGAATGTGTAATAAATAAGCTCTGTTCAGATTAAAATACTCTTTTCGCTTCATTCCCTTGTTCTGTTTCCAGTCTCATTCACTTTTACTTTTCCATTCCCCATGTATGCATGATTTGTGTTTGTTTACATTAGTTATGTGTTTGTGATTTAGTTTAAACGTTTGTGCACATTTCACATGCATATTGATTCTGTTGATTCACTGATTGTAAATTAATAGTGCGATGCAGCTATATGCTAAGAAAGAGTTATTTTTCTGTGGGCAGGAAAAAATTCCTTTTGACAGGATATTTGACAGATGATCAATACTGAGGGTTTGCTGGACAAACAGATTAATTGATTGTAATATCAATGCAACTGAGCCAAGTTGATTCTATTAACTGCACTGTTAACCCTTGCTGTAAAAAAAGGCCAAATTCTGACAATATCATACCATTTTCCATTAAAACAGTAATATACCGTAGAAAACAAAAGTAGTCTACAGGAATATACTGTAAATTAACTATCCTCAAAATCAACACTTAGAGGCTGTTTTCCCAATCACACCCTATACCCTCATTCACTATTCCCTACATTGGTTCACTAATATAGTCCACTTGACAGAGAGAATGAAAAGAAGAGAGTGAATTGAGACACTGATGAACACCTGATAAGCAGAATCACTGAAGGACAGAGAAACAAGAACAGAAAAAAGAGAAACACAAAAACTACAACTGACTTCCAGCCACCGAGTGTGAAACCAGTTTACAAACCAGTTTAACATTATTTCTTCCATACATGTACAAAAGTTCTTGTTGAGAATTAACAGAGATTTAGTTAATAATAAAGTTTGTTGTCACCATAATTGAGATCAGTATTTGCTTTAGTTGGTCTCTTGTCCCTTGACTTCTTACTATTTATCTCTCTCTGACTGCTGTAACAGAGAGTTTATAAAACACATCTGTTATGACAAGAAAGAGCCAAGAAGAAGATGATCAGGTGTTTTTGGATTTTATGATGATGTCACAATCATCCTGGACATGTCTGATTCTCTGATCTTTCTTGTATATTCTTTGAATTTATGGGTATTTCATATTTAGCATGTATCTGTGAATCTACAACATGAAATCAATATTTCTGTAATCAAGTCTTCTGAAGACTATCATAATCATATGGTGCATTAAAACATTTAGAACTCCTCCTTATCCTGTGGACACACACAGACATCAACAATCAGCACATGAATCTCAACAATGGTGACAATCAAAAGTTTCATGTCACAATGCATGTTGGGTTCCAGGATAATATAAAACTCCCAGCATGCACTGCTGCATGAATAAATAAAAAAATGCCACCATTGTTGAGATTAACGTGCTAAATTGTGATATCTCTGTGTTTCTATTAAACAGTGTAGCTCTGTTTTTTTGGTATATGCATGATGTGTTAAAAAAAATAGTCATTGTAATTTATTGCTGTGGTTTCACAGTGGTGGGGATGTAACACTTTTGATTGAGGATTAAACTCTGAATGAGTGAGAATTAATTCCTTAGTGAATGAATGAATAGGCAATATGACGATTTTGTCATCATAATCATTATAACCGCCAAACCAAACATTTTCAATTAAACATCTTAATAACAACTTCTGTAGATGTATGACAGAAATAAAGTCATCCTGGTTAATAATAAGTATAATAATGTGTAATGGCTGGAAGTCAGTTGTATTTCTTGTGTTTCTCTATTTTCTGTTCTTATTTCTCTTTCCTTCAGTGATTCTGCTTGTTAACAGCAGGTGTTCCTCACTAATGCTCAACAATCACTTACATATTCACTTAATTATCTCACTGCAACACTGTGTCAATGCTACTTTTTACTCTTTGTAGTGTGGATTTTCCTGTGGGGTTGAAAGGGTTAACAGTGCAAAATAAAAAGACACACCCACAAAATGTATTTTAACAGTAATAAACTGTAAGTTATAAAACAGGTATATACTGGCAACACCATTGCCAGTAGTTTGCTGTAAAATTTAGTTTTTTTGGGTCACCATTGTGCTGAAGAGTAGAGCCTGTGCTTCAGTCCAGGAGAAGATCTACAGACAATGATGATATGCTGCATGTTGCTTTATTTAACAGGCGGTGACTGTGTAGTTGCTGGTCCAGTGGAAATCTCTTTATTTACAATATTTTTTTAGTGGTCTTAAATGAAAGTTCACGGTTATACTTTGCTCACATTATTAGTGCATTATAACAGTTGGTCAATTTAAAGACATTCGGTTTCTGCAAGTGGAATTAGTTAACTCGAGTTTTAATTTAGTGCATTTTTACAATAACATACTGTAGATTACAGTAAAGAACTGTACAATGTTCTATGTTCTAATAATTTGATTGTTTCAGGTTGTTTTATTACAATTCATTTAAAGGAAAAGCAGTCAAAGACATTTAGGGCCCTATTTTAACGATCTGAAACGCAAGTATCAAGCGCAAAACGCAAGTAACTTTGTGGGCGGGTCTTGGGTGCTGTTGCTATTATACCGGCGGGATAGATGACTCTCGCGCTCGAAGCAAATCTAAAATGGGTTGGTCTGAAGTAGCTTCATTATTCATAGGTGTGGTTTGGGCGTAACGTGAAATAAACCAATCAGAGCGACATCTCGCATTCCCTTTAAGAGCAGGCGCGCTTGTTCTATAGCGGATTCCTATTATAACGGCGGATTTGCCAGGCGCGCGCGAGGAGCGGTTCACAGCCGAGGAGACCGACGTTCTCGTCAGGGACGTTGGGGATATAGAAACACACCCAAATTAACATTGGTTAAACAGTCGTATGACAATTTGGGTAAATGTGTAAGCTAGATGTATGCTTTTATAATAAACTGTCTCTCTATCTATCTATCTATCTATCTATCTATCTATCTATCTATCTATCTATCTATTAGGGCTGGGCGATTTAAATCGCGATATTGTTATGCGCATCTCGTCAGTAAAGCCGGTTCCTTGATTAGTAGTAAATCGCCTTCACCTGCTTTCAGATGGAGCGGCCTTTACTACAAAGAACCGTAGTTAACTGACAAGCTGAGCCATATCGCATTAATATCGCGGACGTATCGCCAGCGATAATTAATGCGATATGGCTCAGCTTGTCAGTTAACTACGGCTCTTTGTACACAGCAAAAACTCCAGTGTTAAATTAACACTCCTGGGAGTGTATGAGTCCACGCTCAAGAGTGTTGAAGTGAATGAGATAATTAAGTGATTAGTTTAGTGATGATTGAACATTATTGAAGACACCTGATGTTAACAAGCAGAATCACTGAAGGAGAAAATCACAAATTGTAAGTTACCGTTATGACGATCAATGGTTGCTTTAGTTGGACTCTTGACCCTTATATTATTAACTTAAGATTTTGTTTGTCTGTTGTTTCTGAATTATAATTACCAGATGAACAAAGAAAAAAGTGATCTGATGGTGTTGGTTATGTTATGACAATCATCATTTGAACTTGATCACTGAACTCATTAAAATCCTTCTTTCTGACTTTGATTTATGTTGTTGGTTAGTGAATCTGCATAAATGCCCAGAATTTTTCATATAATATAAAGGATTTCTTAAAAGTTGTTTAAAAAAAAGAAAAATCACTCTTTTAGGCACACACAGATGTCAATATTCAGTCTATGCATCTCAACAATGGTGATGAGCAGAATATTCAATTAGGAAAAGTAAATTACATAGACAATTCAGATCATAATTTATTCATACCGCAATGCATGATGGGAGCCATTAATGAGTTGTGATTGGTGGCAGCCACTGCAACATGCTTTATTATTGTCACCATTGTTGAGATTCACAGGCTGATTATTGATGTCTGTGTTTTAAATGAATTTATTTAAATGTCTTTTGATCAGAACAATGTTTATTAAAATTTTTGAATTATAAGTAAAGTACTGATAAACATAGGCTGAAGAATCACCAAACTATCTCAATTAATTTCCTTTTTTCAGATCACAGCATGATTATGTCAAAACATAACCAACACTATAAGATAACATTTTACTTTGTTCATTTAACTGTTATAAATCATTAACAGCAGACAAACAACAGTAAATGTTAAAGTAAATGTTAAAGTAAACATATAATGGTCTAGAGCCCAACTAAAGCAAACACCCATCACCTTAATGGTAACTTACAATTTGTGATTTTCTTCTTCAGTGATTCTGCTTGTTAACATCAGGTGTCTTCAATAATGCTCAATCATCACTAAATTAATCACTTAATTATCTCCTCAGCCCTAAATGCCGCTTCATCTGAAAGCAGGTGATGGAGATTTACTACTAATCAAGGAACCGGCTTTACTGACGAGATGCGCATAACAATATCGCGATTTAAATCGCCCAGCCCTACTATCTATCTATCTATCTATCTATCTATCTATCTATCTATCTATCTATCTATCTATCTATCTATCTATCTATCTATCTATCTATCGTAATAATGTAGGCTATGATTTGCAAAAATGAAAACTGCTGCGTCTGTGTGTAGATGAGAGAATCAAAGTGTATGCGCGTTGTGCACACGCTACATTGATTATGGCCAATCATGCGCCCTTAAAATAGCATATGAATAACATGCGCAATGCGCCACTGACTTTAAACTAGTTTTTTTCGGTCAGTGGCGGAATTGTTTTCTAAACCTGCAAAATAGCATGAGGCGTGTTTGCGGCGGAACACGCCTCCTCTTTGCGCTGAACCGCCCCCGGGAGCGCAAGTGTATTTCTTAGTTAACTGACGTGCGTCTGTGGAGGGAAAAGTCCGCTGTGCGCGGGTGCAAAATAGGAATGATACATGCGTCGGTGTACAAAGTCAATTGCGCTGGTGCAAGATAGGGCCCATAGTCTCCGTGCTTCAGTAAAGAAATGCGGCCGACTTTATTACTAAAGAAGTAATTGAAGGCCTCGGTGCTTTTGTAATTGCGCATCTCCTCACGATCTACACCCTCCAAAAAGATAAAATAATTAAAGGGGGGGTGAAACACTCATTTTCAGTCAATCTCATGTTAATCTTGAGTACCTATAGAGTAGTACTGCATCCTTCATATCTCCAAAAAGTCTTTAGTTTTATTATATTTATAAAAGAAAGATTGGCAGTTCCGAGTCTTTCCGGAAAAAAACGAGCGGCTGGAGGCGTGCCGTGTGTGGGCTGTGCTTACGCACCGATAGCTAATAAAACACAGACATTTGAAGCAGACAAGCAGTTTACTCACCGCCTGCGGTTCCAACGCACGCCCGTGAACCTTTATCATTGGGACTGCTCCATCCTTAAGTATTAGACGATCTGCAAATCCGGCGTCGAACTGGGCTTTGTTTATAAAACAATCATCGTCGAAATGCAGGGAACAAACAGTCTTGCACAACTCCGTTGATGCTCTGGAAAAACAACTCCATCCACTGGTCCCTTAACGCCGGGTTCTTTGGGAATCTGTGCAGGGATGTCTTGCCCTGGCAACTAAAAACCCACTTCTTTGGTGACACTGACTTCCCTAAAGCCGAGCACAGCGCTGTGATGATAGGCGAACTGCTTTCCGCTCTCTTGCTCTGGTCTACGGTTGCGCGCACGCCCGCGCTCTTCCGATAGAAGTGCCCTTAGGACCCATATAAGGAAATTCCGCCCCATCTGACGTCACACATGCCCATACTCGAAAAAAAACGTTCCGAAACTCTCGACAAACCGGAAGGAGCATTTTTGGCACAGAAATACTCCTTCAAACTTTTTTTAAATTTTTTAAACTTTGTCCATGTTTAGCATGGGAATCCAACTCTTTAACAGTGTAAAAACTCAGTATGCATGAAATAGCATTTCACCCCCCTTTAATGATGTCAATATGGCTAACTCCTGGCCATAGCTTCATGTCATCCACCCAACCTGTCAATTTTGAGGGATGTGGCACTCTGACACGATCTTTTGAGATTTCATCGGCGGTCTGCAGCCACCGACTACTTCCCAACTACAAACTATCACTGTAGCCTTTACGCTAGTAGCCTACTACCATTCTATGTAAACAAACATTTCAACCGGAAGTAGAAAACTGTTTACGCTACACTGTAAAAAATAATACATTGATTTTATTAATATCTAATTAATAAAAATGAGGCAACAGATTACAAGCAATATTATTAATTAAATTTAACAAATTAGAATTGAGTAATAATTAATCAAATGAATTCCTTAAAAGTTAACCATTTAAAATGAGTAAAATGTACAAAATATCTTTTATTGCCAACATTGAAGACACCTGGTGTTAACAAGCAGAATCACTGAAGGAGAAAACCATAATTAAAGTCACCATTGTGGAGATCAGTGTGTGTTATAGTTGGGCTCTTGACCCTTAAATTATTAACTTTAAGTTTTGTTCGGCTGCTGTACATGAGTTATAACAGCCAGATGAACAAAGAGAAAAGATGATCTGATGGTGTTGGTTGTGATTTAACATAATCAGTCTTTCACAATCATTAGACCTGAATCACTGAACCTCATATAGAGTCCAATTTAGGAGTTAAGGTAACTTTATTAATTACAGCAGTATAATATTGTTAGCCTTTTCAATGAAATCCAAATAATTAAATCAATAATAAAAAATAAATAAATATGTTTTTTTTTTTTTTTTTTTAGGCACAAACACACATCAAGATTTTGCGTATGAATCTCAGCAATGGTGACGAACAGATCACCTCTGAACATAAGCTCATTATTTATTCATGCAGCAATGCATGATGGGAGCCATGAATGAGTTTTGATTGGTGGAACCCAGAATGCACTGCAACATGCTTTATAAATGTCACCATTGTTGAGATTCACAGGCTGATTATTGATGTCTGTGTGTCTCCTTTATATGTAAGAGAAACTTTTTAGAAATTATTTGCCTTACATTGTAAAAGTTAAAAATATTATGCCGTACAAGGCTAGTGCTGCTATAATTAATATAGTTCACCTAACTCATAAATTGGACTCTATGAGTTCAGTGATTCAGGTCAAATGATTGTGAAATAATGATTATGTTAAAACACAACCAACGCCATTACATCACCTTTTCTATTTGTTCATCTGGCTGTTATAACTCATGTACAGTAGCCAAACAAAACTTAAAGTTAATATTTTAAGGTCAAGAGCCCAACTAAAACACACACTGATCACCACAATGGTGACTTTAATTATGGTTTTCTCCTTCAGTGATTCTGCTTGTTAACACCAGGTGTCTTCAATGTTGGCAATAAAATATATTTTGTAAATTTTACTCATTTTAAATGGTTACCTTTAAAGGAATTCATTTGATTAATTATTACTCAATTCTAATTTGTTAAATTTAATTAATAATATTGCTTGTAATCTGTTGCCTCATTTTTATTAATTAGATATCAATAAAATCAATGTATTCTTTTTTACAGTGTAGGTTCACACCGGACGCCGAAGCGGCGCGGAACGGAGGCCGCTTCCTTTCTGCGCCCATGTTAACCTATGGTGTCGTTCACACCTGACGCGGATTGCGCACCGTGAAGCGCCAGTTTCGGCGTCTGGTCTATTTTTTGCACGAGCCGCGAGTGATCCGCGTCCATTCCGGCAGGAAGTCACAACAAGAAACAGGAGACAATCCGGTCAATTGTATACAGCGAGTGACAAATGCGATCATATCTAAACAGACTAGAAAGATGAAAACAAATTAATCAATTTGAAGAGAGGATGTATATTTCAACGGTATATCTACACTACTACCCAGTGGGCATTTGATGTCAATTTAACATCAATATGACATCAAATTAATGTCAAAATTAGGTCACGAAATAGGTCAAAAATGAAAGTCATATTGACGTCAAAGTGTTGATGTCAATTTGACGTCAAGAGTTTGACCTCTATCAAGAGTTTGATAATAAGTAATTTTGCCAAACAAAAAGGTGAAACGCATGGCCGTACACTTATTACCAGCTTCACTTACACTAACCAGATTTACTTTATTTAATTTCCGGTTTAATGAAATCATATTTTGCATTTTAAAGTCACCATGATGGTGGTTACCGTTTGCTTTAGTTGTGCTCTTGACCCTTCACTCTTTAATATAAAAGTTCTTTGGCTGCTATACTTGTTATAGGTAAAATAGTTATGAGAAGATAAGGTCAGGGGATGTTGGCTGAAGTACCCAATTTAATTTTAAAATAGACACTTGAATGATAAAGAAATAACAGTTTGTGAAAAAGAAATCACCCTATGCACTTCAGAAAAGGAAAATATAGTTGATCCTCTACACATTTTTGGACATTTTTTGCTATTTTTGTCCAGAAATAGGGTCAATGTGTTTTCAAATGTCAAAAATGACCATTCCATTCAATTCCTGGGGTCAGAATTGTATGGGAAAATATGTTCATTTGTGTCTGTATGTTGTTTACTTCAAATGTTATGCCACTTTCTATATAATTTTTTGATTTTTCGGGTTCCGGTGTTGTACCGAAATCCGACTCCCCGGACAAATCGCACTCCCCTTCGCGTGCACGCGCAAGCGAGTTTAAATCAGTCTATGGTTTAAATGCACTTCCTTTGCCATATATCCGTCTATCGATCGATTTTTCACACAGCAAGCACCTAGATCATGCATGGAAGCTTTGTATACACTTAAATAAATTAACAGAAAGTGAACTAGTGTGGATAAAAGATGCAAAAAAAAAAAAAAAAAACCATGGCAGATCGATTCAAACTATATAAACTTCGACGAAGGAATAACGCTGCAGCTATCAAAACAAAACTGTTAATTTCACTTAATTTAACCGAACTTATCGTTTGTGTTAAACACGCTGTGGTTCATAGGAAAATATTCTCCCCATTGCACATGAATGTCATTAAAAATAATAATATTTAACCTTTTTTTTCCACGAAGATAGGCTTTAAGAGTTCATCAGATACATACTGAATATATATGATCTTTTTGTTTGTTTGTTTTTTGCTTAACTGCGTCTTAAAAATAGAAATAAAACAAATTATTAGTGATAATCGACACTTAAAGCTAAGAATGTAAAAAAAAAAAACTTAGGCATTTTTTAAAATAAATTAATAGTTATTTTCCAGCACATTAGGGCCCCAAAAAGCATTATTTATTTCATTCATTCTTTCACTTTTACATCTTATGGATATAGCCTACAATTAAAATAGCTGGAGTAGCACACTACTGCCCCTGTCACATCTTGGTTTACTGATTGTGTGGTGACAAAAGCATTTGATTATAACTTCATTAAGATGGGTTTTCCAGGGGGAGTCGGATTTTCACAGCATTAAAATACGGACTGGAGAAATCACACTCCCCTCTCCAGCACAGGTGTATAAGGTCATTTACTCACCACACTACTGCCCCTGTCACATCTTAGTTTACTGATTGTGTGGTGACAAAAGCAGTTAATTGTAACTTCATTAAGATGGGTTTTCCAGGGGGAGTCGGATTTTCACAGCATTAAAATACGGACTGGTGAAATCACACTCCCCTCTCCAGCACAGGTGTATAAGGTCATTTACCCACCACACTACTGCCCCTGTCACATCTTGGTTTACTGATTGTGTGGTGACAAAAGCAGTTAATTGTAACTTCATTAAGATGGGTTTTCCAGGGGGAGTCGGATTTTCACAGCATTAAAATACGGACTGGTGAAATCACACTCCCCTCTCCAGCACAGGTGTATAAGGTCATTTACTCACCACACTACTGCCCCTGTCACATCTTAGTTTACTGATTGTGTGGTGACAAAAGCATTTGATTATAACTTCATTAAGATGGGTTTTCCAGGGGGAGTCGGATTTTCACAGCATTAAAATACGGACTGGTGAAATCACACTCCCCTCTCCAGCACAGGTGTATAAGGTCATTTACCCACCACACTACTGCCCCTGTCACATCTTAGTTTACTGATTGTGTGGTGACAAAAGCAGTTAATTGTAACTTCATTAAGATGGGTTTTCCAGGGGGAGTCGGATTTTCACAGCATTAAAATACGGACTGGTGAAATCACACTCCCCTCTCCAGCACAGGTGTATAAGGTCATTTACTCACCACACTACTGCCCCTGTCACATCTTAGTTTACTGATTGTGTGGTGACAAAAGCATTTGATTATAACTTCATTAAGATGGGTTTTCCAGGGGGAGTCGGATTTTCACAGCATTAAAATACGGACTGGTGAAATCACACTCCCCCCTCCAGCACAGGTGTATAAGGTCATTTACTCACCACACTACTGCCCCTGTCACATCTTATTTTACTGATTGTGTGGTGACAAAAGCAGTTAATTGTAACTTCATTAAGATGGGTTTTCCAGGGGGAGTCGGATTTTCACAGCATTAAAATACGGACTGGTGAAATCACACTCCCCCCTCCAGCACAGGTGTATAAGGTCATTTACTCACCACACTACTGCCCCTGTCACATCTTGGTTAACTGATTGTGTGGTGTCAAAAGCAGTTAATTGTAACCTGCATTAAGATGGGTTTTCCCCTCAAAACTTCATTAAATTATGACAATTTTCATTTTTGGGTTACCTATTTAAGAATTTGAACAAAAACAAATTACAGTTGAACAAAAACAAATTACAGTTGAACAAAAACAAATTACAGTTGAACAAAAACAAATTAATCTCTATTTACATTCTATGCACTGAATAACAATAACAAAATTACACTAAACACTTAACTAAAATGAAGTATTTACAGTCTGTTTACAGTTGTCATTTCTATGTGCAGGCCCGGCAGATGAAGCTCTTCACTTTCACTGTTGTGTTTGCACAGTTGCAGTGAAACCACCTTGCGCAGACATCACAGCGTATCTAAACATATTAATATACATATTTAGTAAATACTCTTACAGTAAAACTATAACTGCAATGCAAATATCTTAAAAATCAATTATGTTTTATACACACAAAAAATGTGGTAAACTTACCCAGTAAGTTCCATTGTCCCTCTCCCCACAGATGAAACACAGATCCATCAGGTTTTCTAACAATGATTCCAGAATAGAAAATAAGGTTGAGTGTCTATATTAAACACCACATTTAATTTGAAAACATGCTTACAGTTAATATAGACTCATTGCAAATCCAAAATTCTTACCCGTGTTTTTTAGCAGACAAGTGGCAATTTCCCACCTGATCAATTTAATGGCTTCTGCAGAGGAGGAAAAGTCTACAGTCTCCTCCTTCAAGATGCATTCTGCAAACTAAAAATAACAGACAAGTTCTGAGACAAATAGTTATACAGTGTTACGTTTTATAATCACTATATTAATCACTATATTATTTTTTTTTTTAATTAAAGCTGGAGATAGGTGTGTGAGAGAGAGATATTAGAGAGAGAGAGAGCGAGTGTGTGTGTGTGTGTGTGTGTGTGTGTGTGTGTGTGTGTGTGTGTGTGTGTGTGTGTGTGTGTCTATTTCTGCTTTTTCAACATTATATAAACACTGATCCTGTATTAAATGCACTTTGATCGTTTAGTTACTTTTAAGACAAAGGCCCCACAGGAACTGCTGTCTTTTTGCAGTGGGTGTGGTAGTGTGTCACACATCCACCTTGATCTGTGATGCAGACCCCTTTGTCTCATGAATGATCTGTATGAAATGGAAAAGAAAACTGTAAAAGTGGAACAGTGCTCTGCAAGTTTTTACGCTTTCAAGTTTCATGTAAGTTGCTATGAAGGCTGGATTACCTTGTCACATCCCGACATCTGTTTATATTGGTTTTGCTCTCCCCCAAGGGATTCAGGTATAAAGCCCTCCTCTCTTGGGGGATCATGACCTTAATGTGAAATTTTTAGGATATTAAATCTCACAAAAACAAAGACATGGAACAGCTTGACCACAACACAGACAGTATATAAACATAAACAATGTGTAAACAACATGTTTTTTTTTATTGCAAAACAACATAAATGTTTTAGGAACATAACTGCATAAAAAGACAAATGAGGTAATGAGAAAATTATAGTACCGTCAGAGTCCAATGGTTGCAATCATTAATGATCCCAAGGATGTATTTATAGTCCTGGGGATCCAGCTGGAATAATTTAATGTAACATCACATTAATCAAAGGTATTTCTATTTTGGAGAGTTGCCAACAGTTTTTACATTAAGCTTCAAGTGAATCAGACTGGCAAAAATTATTATAATACACCTTAGATGAAGTATATGTATCACATCATTTTTTGTCATAATGGGCAGTTGGACTCATTTAGGCGTAGCCTACCATGTCAAATTATAGTGCTGGTCTCTTTACCTAAGTGTACAAAACATGCCGTTTCTGGTTCAATAACAAAATGTCACACGACAACAAAATCAGCCTAAAGTATTTATTAAGCATCTTACATTTATTTACATAATAAGCATATCAGAACACAAACATCATAACAACATACTACCGTTTTGCTTTGTGGTCATTTAATTTGCATTTTTTCCCAGTTCAGTTCATGTTTACTGCTATTGAGTCCTAATAAATGCAATTTCAACTATTTCTGAAGTGCTTCTTTCATAAAGAACACTGCTTTCTCACATAATGCAGAGAAACAGCCCCTGCACGAGAGAATAATTGATTCTCGAGTCATCGATATCAACCAATTCAGCACCATCGCCACGGACATGGTAACGTTGTACGTAAGAAGGTATAATAGTTGTATTGTATTGTATCTTCTGTTATAAAGGTGAAGATTGACCTTTCGTTGATTAAAGAAATAAACACATAATGTTGTAAATAAGCACATAATTAGCACATAATGTTAGGTGTTATGTGTTTTGACTAGCCTACTTTTTGCATTTTGTATAATAATATCTCTAGGTAATGAATATATATTAACAAAATTGTTTTATATATTATATATTAAATATAAAATACATATATATAAAAAGGGTCTAGTTGATTAATTTTGCCTGGGGCCCTCATTCAACAACGATGTCATTTTTGCCGCGCGCACCTATGGGCTCATGCGGACGCGGCGAGTAGGCAGATAAACCTAGCTTTAAGCAGCTTCCTAAGGTAATTTATGGTTTGGAGAACACACCTAAAAATTATAAACCTTTAGTTAAGTTATTCCCTTAAGTTAAGAGTCTTCGTAGTGCGCTAAGTGACGACGTTATCGGGAAATGCAGCCTTGGTCTTTCTTGAGGGTGCTGAAGCACCTGCTAACGTCGCCACCCATGCTCAAACATATTGTGTGGCATTATGTTTTTTTTTTTTAGTGTGGCCATACCATTATCATTTTATTGTTTTGTGATTTATATGTATTAGGTATTTGAGCTGCATTTTCTAAATACTGGGTGGCAGTTGAGACCTTGTTAATTACCATGACAACTCGCGCATCTTCAGACCAGCTGGAGCGAGCTCTTCCGACAAAAAATGGCTCTGCCTCAGACACCAAAGAGGACAGCAAACCAAGGTTAGTTACTTTAATTTTCGTGAAAACTGCAGTTATTAAATATACTGAATGTTTACTTTATTTCTAATAATTTGGGATTGGTACAAAAATTGCTTGTAAGCAATGTCACTCAATAATTCACTCAGTTAACGTTACTTCAGAAAAACAATTCGATGAATATTGATCAATAATTATAAAAATTAAGAGATTACCTTGACAAATAGGCTATATGCTATGTAAGACCTATATTTTTACCTTATGTCTTTTTATGCATCTAATATAAGCAAGTTTGAATAAATACGTCATGGAAATGCCTAACGTTAACGTAGGCCTACTTGTAAACTTTGCCGCCTGTTGAACGTTAATGGTTTGGCATTTTGCTTAAACTGTAATAGATTGAAATTCTTGTATTGAAGCTTTTTGTACTCTACCAATAATACAATTGCTAGGTTTTTTTTTTTTTTTTTTTTTTTTTGAGGTAACGTTATGGGGGCCTTTGAGCTTCTTTATGAAAACATTTTATAACTACTTGTGATCTAGTTTTGAAATTGTGTAGCCTATAACATTACATTGAAAGTAGTATTTTAGGTGTGGGTGTGGCATGTTGAGTTTTGATATTTAGGGTCACTGGGTTTTGTTTATATGAAAACCACTATCAGAGTGTTAAAAAAGTAACACTGAAGCAGAGTTTAAAACGACTTTAAAATGCAAGAAGGGGATTGCAATGGTCAAAGAAACAGGCATCAAAGGCTATGGCAAGCCGTTTTAACATTTAATTACTACAAAGTTAGTACTTATTTTTTAGATACTAGTATCTTTTCATTAGCTACTAGTGCTTATCCTTTAGGTACTAGTTTATGGCAAGCCGTTTTAACATTTAATCATTTCAACCGACTAGTATCTATTTTCATGCTACTAGTACTTATTTTTTAGTTACTAGTATCTATTCCATTAAGTACTAGTACTTATTCATTAGGTACTAGTGCTTATTCTTTAGGCACTAGTGCCTATTCTTTTGATACTAGTGCTTATTCTTTAGGTACTAGTACCCTTTTAAAGATACTACTTATTCATTAGATACTAGTTCTTATTTATTAGATCCTAGTACTTATTCATTAGTTACTAGTACTTATTATTAGATACTAGTACTTATTCATTAGATACTAGTACTTATTATATAGATACTAGTACTTATTCATTAGATACTAGTACGTATTCCAATAGTGACTAGTACTTATTCATTAGATACTAGTAACAATTTTTTTTTTTGCCATTTACTTCTATGGGGATCTGTCATCAGATATCAACTATTCAGTTCTGACTAGTATGTATTACAATTGTGACTAGAACATATATATTAGATACTAGTAGTTATTAATTAGGTACTAGTACTTATTTTTTAGATACTAGTACCTATTACTAGATACTAGTATGTATTCAATAAATACTAGTACTAAGTCATTAGATACTAGTACCTATTAAATAGATACTAGTACTTACTTATTATTATTTATTAGCTACTAGTAGTTATTCAATAGATACTAGTACTTATTCATTAGATACTAGTACTTATTCATTAGATACTAGTGCATATTAATACTAGTACTTATTCAATAGATACTAGTACCTATTTATTTGATACTAGTATTTATTCCAAATGTTACTAGTAAGATTTTTTATTTTACTAGTAAGATTTGTAATTGAACTCTCCAGTGGCCGTTCTGACTAGTCATAACATAAGACGAGTAAAAAAGCAGTTGTTACTAGTAAAATAAAAAAATCTTACTAGTAACATTCGGAATAAATACTGGAGATGACTATGCTATGCCGAGGAGCTTTTATTGAGGAACAATGGCTCCTTAGTTTCGAAATGGTTTGGGTACGAGGTGATCGCGTTGAAAATAAAGGCGTTTGTCTAGCGTTAGAAGCTCATTTGAAACATTGCCGCGGTTGTAATAAAATGACAGCTCCGAAGAGACACCGCTTTAGTTTGAGGTAACGTTAGTGCTAACAATAATAAAGAAAGATGATGATCATCATCACCTTACATCATAGATGATGTGCTACTACTGTATTTAAGCACTGCATCACACAAGTTGCAACTTACATCTGTGTCATTCCTTTTGGTGAAATGGTCCCACACACTACTTTTCTTTCCACGCTTCATCCTTTCGTCTGCCCTGGCTCTAACCTGGAGTGTTTTAGCCTGTAGCCTTTACTTTTCACAAACCTTGTGAGCGCGTGAACCCAAACACTGTGACCTCGCGCTAAATGTTTTTATTGGTTTATTAAGTACACTTCATACAAAAAGATCTTGGAATGAGATGGCTAACTGTAGTAGCATTTAGTCCACTGTCTATAATAGCCTAATTTAGAGATCACTTTTTTTTTTTTTTACCGACTACCGAAAACTTTGATCGGTTAACGTTGATACGGTCAACCATCGGTTAAACGGTCATCGGTTAACATCCCTACCGCGCGCCAAATGTTTTTATTGGTTTATTAAGTACAAACAGGCGAGTGACAAAACATTGAGTGTGAGGGATAATTTGTTCAATTCACACGAAAAGATCTTGGAATTAGATGGCTAACTGTAGTAGCGTTTAGTCCACTGTCTATAATAGCCTAATTTAGAGATCACTTTTTTTTTTTTTTTTTTTTTTACCTACTACTGACAACTTTGATCGGTTAACGTTGATACGGTCAACCACTGGTCAAACGGTCATCGGTTAACATCCCTATTAGATACTAGTACATAGTGTTGTCACGGTACCAAAATTTCAGTATTCGGTACCGATACCAGTGAAAATCCACGGTTCCAATTTCGGTACCAAAGCTTAATTTAGATTAAATTTACATAATTATATTAAAATGTATATCACAGTTACAAAGATGGAAACTGTAGTATTAAAAACACTTTACAATAAGATTCCATTTGTTAGATAACATTAGATAAAATGACCTAACAAAAAAACAATAGTTATATACTGTGCTTTCGCAATTATTCTCCTTTAGGGGTTAATTTAAAAATAAATTTTTAAAATCAAAAGTTAACATTAATTCTGTTAACATTATTTAATGCACAATGAATGAAGTGAACAAACATGACCAATCAAGTGTTTGTATTAAATAACATTCACAAACATTAATTAATGTTGTAAAAATATATTGTTCACTCAATTTGTTATGTTAGATAATGTATTAAGTGATGTTAATGAATGACTTATTGTAGCATTACCAAACTATACAGGAGATAAAATGTTTTATTTGACTTGACTATACTTTTATTTAATCCAAAACTGCATTCATATTTAACTTTAAAAGGGCTTTTTAAACCTGCTAAGAGTTATCCAGCCAAGAATAAGACTAGAACTGCTTTTCTGACGGACTGATATTAATGACGGCTTTTTATTTCTCATCTCCATAAATATACCTAGTAGTAAAGCTAATGCAAGGGCTAGAAAGAAATTAATAGGCCTATGTCACACTTCCTCGTCGTCATGGAGAGCGCAGTTCGCACAAGCGTTTGTACTCCCGTGGCATCTGTCGTTGCTATGCATCCATGAACGCGCATGGATCAAACGAGCGCGCTGCTTCTATTATGAGCGCGCTTGCCGCGAGCCATTTGAAATAACGTATCTGCACGCGCAAAAACATCAGCACCACACCAGCAGCAGCACCGCCGATCGCCATCAGCGCTTTTATGAAGAGGACGCAACTGCACGCGCTTCGGGCATGCACGCGCATCAAGTACCGGATTTGAGAAAACCTGGTACCGTGACGTTTAAAAAAAAATTAGTACCGACTTGGTACCGAAGTACCGGGTCTTTTGACAACACTACTAGTACATATTCAATAGATACTAGTAGTTATTCATTAGATACTAGTACTTATTCCAATAGTGATTAGTAACTATTATTTTGTTACTAGTAACAAATAAATTTTTTTGCCATTGACTTCTATGGGGATCTGTCATTCAGATATCAACTATTCAGTTCTGACTAGTATGTATTACAATTGTGACTAGTACTTATTTATTAGATACTAGTAGTTATTTATTAGATACTAGTAGGCTACTTATTTTTTAGATACTAGTACCTATTACTAGATACTAGTATGTATTCAATAAATACTAGTACTTATTCATTAGCTACTAGTACTTATTCAATAGATACTAGTACTTATTCATTAGATACTAGTATAAATAAGAACTAGTATCTAATGAATAAGTACTAGTATCTAATAAATTAGCACTAGTCACTATTGGAATAAGTACTAGTATCTAATAAATAAGAACTAGTATCTAATGAATAAGTACTAGTATCTTTAAAAGGGTACTAGTACTTAAAGAATAAGCACTAGTACCTAATGAATAAGTACTAGTACTTAATGGAATAGATACTAGTCGGTTGAAATGATTAAATGTTAAAACGGCTTGCCATAGATACTAGTACCTATTACTAGATACTAGTATTTATTCAATAAATAATAGTACTAAGTCATTAGATACGAGTACCTATTAAATAGATACTAGTAATTATTAGATAGAATCTAGTACTTATTAATTAGCTACTAGTACTTATTCAATAGATACTAGTACTTATTCATTAGATACTAGTACCTATTCATTAGATACTAGTACTTATTCAATAGATACTAGTACCTATTTATTAGATACTAGTAGAGGTGGGCGATATATCGTTTAGACGATAATATCCAAATTGTTGTCTGGACGATATGCAAAATTGGGATATCGAATATTTCATAACTTGTACAATCCAACCCCCCAAACATGAACAGAGCTGAAAGAAGTTAAAGAGAAATCGGTAACACTTTAAAATAATGGTACATTAGTTAACATTAGATAACATATTAACTAACATGAACTAACAATGAGCAATACATTTGTAGCAGTATTTATTAATCTTTGTTAATGTTAGTTAATAGAAATACAGCTGTTCATTGTTTGTTCATGTTATTTCACAGTGCATTAACTAATGCTAACACACACAACCTTTGATTTTAATAACGTATTAGTAAATGTTGAAATTAATATTAACTAAGATTAATAAATGCTGAATAAGTATTGTTCATTCTTAGTTCATGTTAACTAAGGTAGTTAACTAATGTTAACTAATGAACCATTATTTTAAAGTGTTACCGAGAAATCAAATAACGCACACTATAACCTTCTAAACAATTATATGTAAAAATATCGAGATATTCATTTTTGTCAATATCTCCCACCCCTAGATACTAGTATTTATTCCAAATGTTACTAGTACGATTTTTTATTTTTACTAGTAAGATTTTTAATTGAACTATCCAGTGGCCGTTCTGACTAGTCATAACATGAGACGAGTAAAAAAGCAGTTGTTACTAGTAAAATAAAAAATCTTACTAGTAACATTCGGAATAAATACTAGTATCTAATAAATAGGTACTAGTATCTATTGAATAAGTAGTACTAGTAGCTAATTTATAAGTTTACAAAAAGAGATTGAAAATTCACCCCTTAAATCCTTTTTGATCACTGCCGAGCACCGTACGTAAGATGTAAACTTTTATTACTGAAATGCTGGAAAGTATTTACAAGAACAATATTTCATCGCAGCTCCAACTCGGCAAACAAAAATGGGAAAGAGATAATAGTTCGGTGACCACGCCTAGTAATGGTATACCTTTAGTTAAGTTATACCTTAAGAGTCTTTTTAGCACGCTAAGAGACAACGTTATCGGGAAACCCAGCCCTAGTACTTAACCCTCTTATGACCTTAGTTTCCTGTTTGCACTCAGTGGTATTGTCTGTCTCTGTCTTTGTATTTCTTTCTAATCCTAACCCATCCTGCTGTAAGAAGGGGATCAGAGGCTCACCTTCACTTTTGCCTGCTTCTGTTTCCAGATATCGCTCATCTCGAAACTGTCAATGGCTGCAGCTCTGTTGTGTGACTCCTTGTTAAATTTTTGTACCAAGAGGTACAAATATGCATTCATGACCTGATAGAAACAAAATTTTGGTAATCACATTACAATAAAGTATGCAGATTTGAATTAGCAGATGAATTGATAAATTAAATGATCCATGACCTGACTTACTTGAAATTATAGTTCACCCTAAAATGAAAATTAAGTAATCATTCTCTCACTCTGGTGTTGTTACAATGTTGCATGGGTAGTAACGAAGTAAATTTACTTGAGGTTTTTTTTTGTTTTTTGTGACAAATTGCACTTTTAATAGTAGATTTGAATGTGGCTACTTTTACTTTAACTCGAGTACATTACTGTAACATATCAGGACTGAAGAAAGCGTACTACGAAGGATATTCATAAAAAAAATAAAAACTCATCGATCTAAAACTTTTGACCAGTAGTGTGTGTGTATATGTATATATATATATATATATATATATATATATATATGTAGGCCTAATCATTTACTCACTCTGGTGTTGTCTATACCCTTCTTTCTTTTATGCACCACAAAAGGAGAAAAAAAAAAATATATATATATATATATTTTTTTTTTCTTCTTTTGTGGTGCATAAAAGAAAGAAGGGTAGAGACAACACCAGAGTGAGTAAATGATTAGGCCTACATGCTTTTTCATTTTAGGGTGAAATGATGAAATGATGTGGCAATACGATTTGTTTTTACGAGTAAACATTTAGTTTTGACAGACAGTTATTAATAGAATGTACTGTTAGCTTGGGCCAAGTCTAACCTCACTTTCCAGTTCCATTGTAGGTACAGTGCGATGAATGTCAGCATAGAACAGCTTGAAAGGTCCGATTTTGGAAACGAGTATGTATACCTTTTTCCCATTCCAAGCCTCTTTCACACCTGTAAAAGGGAAACAATACAGGTATGTATTCTCTTCTTAACATTATATTGCATACGGTGAAAGGACAGCCAAAACAGTCCAACAAATCCATGTATCATATGACCAGAATTAGATAAATATTAAGTCTGCTGTTTAAAACAAATAAAGAACGAAGAAGAATGATTATTTAGCGACAACATCGGGAAACTTTGTATATTTGTCTTTGTAACTTTGTATAAATATCTATTCCGATTTGATTTATAAACGCGCACATCAACCCGATCTCGTGTTTAGTGTTCATGTAAAAAATAATACATTTAGATTCATCAATCGGAATGAATTCAGTCTGATTGAAACAAAAGTTGTGCAACATATCCAGTCTCTGCAGAGATGCCAGTTATGTCTTTCCAGCTCTTAAAGGGATACTTCACCTCTGGGAAGATGAATGTGGATAGGTTTAGTTACCTATGATCACGCGCGTGAACTCGGCAATCGACTACTTTGGGCTTCAACCGAAAACAGGATGTAAACACAGGTATTTGCGCTGGCTTAAATAACATCATTTTTATTCATATCTTTCACATCTTCTGCAGTCAGATTCACTCGTGTTCACTCTGAAGTAATCACTCACATTTTCTGTGCACTTGTAATGACACATCAAGGATGTTAAGAGGCTAAAAGCAGGTTTAATACTTGCCCTATTGAAGTCAACAGGGTGCAAATTTTAAAAATAGAATAACTCGGTGTAGGCAACGTTCAACTGTTAAGTGCTTTGACACAATCTTTATTGTTAAAAGCACTATATAAATAAAGGTGACTTGACTTAGTTCATGTCGATCCAGTGAGCATTGTTTTCGCATGTGATGCACGCACGTTTGTTTAAATCTGTTCATCAAATAACGTTAATGTATTAACCAGCATTTATGACCGATAAAAAATGCATTTGTTACAGTATATTTTAAACTTTATTACAGTAGGTAATAAAAACACAACGGCTCATGTTAGCTCTGGTCCAATGAAAAAATATTAACAGATAGAACTCAGGACATTTTTGTAAAATATACCTCATTGTCATGTTCTAGACTTGTTATATTCAGCTTTAAATAAAAAAAATACCCCCTTAATATCGTGGCAGTTTTTTCTCCGTGGTATCGAAAATGGTATTGAATATCGATATTTTTTAAGGTATCGTATCGAAGTTAGAAATTCTAGTATCATGACAACACTAGTCTGGGCTGTTGTCGGAGCATTGACCGGGGAGTAAGGATGGGTATCGTTAAGGTTTTAAAGGTATTATTACCGATACTGCTTATCAATCCGGTACTTTAAAGGTATTCTTATCGGTTGTTTTTGTTTTATATATATTAGTGTTGTCAAAAATATCGATATTTCGATAAATATCGATACTGAAATATCTGAACGGTACCAATACTAATTTCCTGAAGTATCGATACTAGCCGAGCTGCCACTTTCACTTCTCTCCAAAGGCGCGTTGACAACACCACACGCGCACTCGTCTCATTCGCTCTGGTTAAATAGCAAAAGTGAAGTGAATGGGGCCGATCACACTTGACGCGTTTTTTGCAGTGAGAGGCGCCTATTTTTTTGGTTTCCAGCGAGCGTTCTGCGCGCTGTTTATGCGCCTCGCGGGCCTTTCCGTTAGTGATGAAAGCTAGTTGCTTGAACGCCCGGAGAGTGCGATGATGGAGGATAAACTTGTGGTGCTCTCGCGGGTTACCAGACTTCGACTTCACGAACCGTAACTACCACAATGTTAACGGAAAGTAAATAAAGTTAATAAAAGGCTGATTTGACGTTTACTTGACTGACAGGAAAGCTGTTTCAGTGGTTGCCGAGCAACATAACAAACGCAGCGCACTGCTCGTTCTGTGTGATCGGGGCAGTGCTGTGCACCTCGCGTTTTCGAACCTGAAAAACGCGTTATATATAATATAAATAATATAATTTAACATTTCTGAAACATTAACCAAGATGGCCTAGTATTGTTGTTGATATGAGTGTGTGTTGTCTCTTTTTTTTCACCGTAACTCTTAAAGTTAGGCTAATATAATCTGACTGATAAATCTCAGATAAGTAACGTTAAATATTTTAACTGTGGTCAAATGTAAATTAACTTGTGCTTATTTAACTTTATTCAAAAATTAGTATTTAATTCTGCAATTTGCCTTCATATCTTATCAATTTGATTACACAGATACTAATTAAACTAAACTGAGCTATTGAATGACATCTTTGAATTCAATAATGAAATGCCTTTAATTGAAAATTTAATGTTTAATCTTATTATTATACATTACTGACACTCTATCCTCCAATTTGATACTGTTAAGTGCTTTGACACAATCTGTATTGTTAAAAGCACTAATAACATTGTTTTCGTGTGTGATGCACACATTTGCGTTAAAATCTGTTCATCAAATGTTAATGTATTAACCAGCATTAATGCTTTTGAACAAGTGCACTACTTCAGGACATTTTTGTTCATGTAAAATATACCTCATTGTCATTTTTTAGACTTGTTATATTTAACTTTAAATAAAAAATAATAATAATATTGTGGCAGTTTTTTTCTCCGTGGTATCGAAAATGGTATCGAATATCGATATTTTTCAAGGTATCGTATCGAAGTTAGAAATTCTAGTATCGTTACAACACTAATATATATATACTGATATATACTTCATATATCGGGGTCCGTACGGGTGCTTGAAATCCTTGAAAATGCTTGAAATTTGATGTTGTGTTTTCAAGGTTTGAAAAGTGCTTAAATTTTGTATAAAATGCTTGAAAATACTTGAAATTGTAACTGTATTTCTTTCACAACAAATAGCCTACCTATCTGACTGAACAAGCGCATTTGATAGACATTCGTAGCGCCCAATAAACGGCTCTGGGCATTCGTAAACCACGCCTCAAATACGAGAAAATGAACATGTGGTTCCCAGACCACGTCCTAAATGAGACTAGGTCTGACGTTAGCCAGGCTAGAAAATCACTTATCTGGAAAGCAATATTTTTAACATTAATATAATGAAAAGTATTATTCATAGGCATTATCTACTTAGTGATACATTTTGAAAAGTAAAACTTTTTGATTTGCTTAAATATCTGATCCTTCTGCTATTATGAAACACAAATTTGGCTGTTTCTAGCCTTATCTCTTTTAATGTGATAAAAACACGAAATAATAATTTTGACTATGTATTGGTATGTAATTTACGGTGGTGTAAGCTGTCATTTGTGGAATACTAAACACATACATGTTTCTATTACTGTGCCTGATGCCTGGACAGACATCTGATCTGAAGAGCTGAGTGGAGATGGAGGATTGCCATGAGGAGGAGATGTTGCTGTGGAACTGAGTGGAGATGGAGGATGGCCAGCAGGAGGAGACGGTGCAGTGGAGCTGAGTGGAGATGGAGGATTGCCATGAGGAGGAGATGTTGCTGTGGAACTGAGTGGAGATGGAGGATGGCCAGCAGGAGCAGACGGTGCAGTGGAGCTGAGTGGAGATGGAGGATTGCCATGAGGAGGAGATGTTGCTGTGGAACTGAGTGGAGATGGAGGATGGCCAGCAGGAGGAGACGGTGCAGTGGAACTGAGTGGAGATGGAGGATGGCCAGCAGGAGGAGACGGTGCAGTGGAGCTGAGTGGAGATGGAGGATGGCCATGAGGAGGAGATGTTGCTGTGGAACTGAGTGGAGATGGAGGATGGCCAGCAGGAGCAGACGGTGCAGTGGAGCTGAGTGGAGCTGGAGGATGGCCAGCAGGAGGAGACGGTGCAGTGGAGCTGAGTGGAGATGGAGGATGGCCAGCAGGAGGAGACGGTGCAGTGGAGCTGAGTGGAGATGGAGGATGGCCAGCAGGAGGAGACGGTGCAGTGGAGCTGAGTGGAGATGGAGGATGGCCAGCAGGAGGAGACGGTGCAGTGGAGCTGAGTGGAGATGGAGGATGGCCAGCAGGAGGAGACGTTTTCTGGAGCTTGTGAGGCACTTTTGGGGTCTCTTCACAATGGGCCCTCAAATGGTCTGTGTTAATTTTTGGTACCTTGACACCCTTCTCATCCTCAAGGTCAGCGCTCTTTCCCACCAGTGCTGTAATGGTGAAGGGACCCAGGTAGTTTGCCTCCAATTTCCCACCTTTTCGCTGCTGACTTCTTACATTTTGTCTCCAAACTTTGTCTCCCACTTTAAAGTGGTTGGCGGATGGAGACAATTTTTGTTTTACTTTTTTTTGTGAAGTTTTAATGTTTACCTCAGCCTCACGCAAAACTTCACTAATCCTTACTGCTGATTCTGTCACTTGCTCCACAGTCATCGTTTCTTCCACGCTTTTTTTGATCTAAAAACAATTTCAAAATCACTCCGACAAAATATCTTCATTTGATAAACATGAAAAAATTTATGAGTTTTTTAACATTACATTATCATTTTGATGAATAATAACTTTAATTTTCAGTTACCTTGTATTGCTCTGGAATCTCACAAGGGTAACGAGCCTCTCTCCCAAACATTAAAAAAAAAGGTGAGAATTTGGTCGTCATTTGTTTTTTTGTTCGAAGTCCGAACATGACGGCGTCAAGATGTTTGTCCCAGTCCATTGGTCGGTCCTGGCAAAGCTTGCAAAGGGCTCTGTTGCCACAAAAAACATTGAATATAATATAGCTTGAATATAATATAGCTTCTGGTTTTGTTTTGTTTTTTAAAAAAAACTATCACACCCTGCAATTAGATATTAATTTTTGCCTTCCCCCTTGTTACACAGACAGTAGAGTATGGCGATAGAAATAAACTGTCAAGGAATGCATACATTTATAGAATTTATACTGGAAATGCAATGTTTGTTTGGTAAGATTTTGGCTAAAGATATCTGCCAAACATAAATGCAATATCATATATAAACAGGCACCTTTGAATTGTGGCATTCATCCTTTCCACAAGCCCATTTGTTTGTGGATGATAGGGTGCACACAAGGAGCGCTTGATATTAAGTGTTCTGCACACATGTTTGTTCAGCTAGAAATGTGAAAGAAACGTATTGACATTTACAGGCAAAAGCACATTGTAGTTGTTATAGGTGATAAAAAGCCATGTTCTATGGACATGTCATGTTTACATAAAACTTACCTTATTCACAAACTCTTTCCCCTGGTCAGTTAGGACCCTCTTAGGGGCTTCAAACTGATGGACAAATTTTATTAAGCATTCGGTGACCTCTTTGGCAGTTTTGGAGCGCAAAGGGTAAGCTTGGGGCCACTTTGTGAGGTAATCAATGATGACACAAATATACTGATTACCGTCACCTGTCAATGACAGTTTGCCAATGAGGTCCATGCCCACCAGCTCAAAGGGCTGTTTAACCTAGAGTTAATAAAAAAAATGTTATTTACCTGTGTCTTGTTTTGTTCCTCAGGTAGGGTGTACATTTATTGCCCCCAGTTTCAATTATATTTGTACAGCCTTGTTTCAATATCTGTTATATAAAATAATTTGTACCTCAATAGTAGGCTTGGCACGATAGTCGGTGTTACCGGTGTTACACGGTGTTCAGTCGCAACACCGGTTTCATCACTTGCCCACCGCAGCACCGCAAATATATTTTTTAAAGCAATTACGCAGTATTCGTATTTTCTGTCACCAGTTGACTAGTATGATCACGCTCAACCATTCAAGCGCGGCAAAACAAGAGACCGCGCTGTAAGTCCTGCCTATTACACACACACACACACACACACACACACACATAAAAGACGCGCGTCAGTATCGAGTTCTCTTTTCGGCCTTGAACAAAACACACACAAATTATGCCAAAATGTCCGTTTTGTCGAGTGTCCTCATAAGAGCAAATTATTTAAATAATATCATACATGAATGTAGAGATTTGTGAGAAAATGGGACGCGTATCAGATGGAGTGTCATTAATGTTAATCAAAGAACAAAGGTAAGAGAGTAAATCACTCACTCAGACCCGGCGCCAGGAGGATTAGTATACCGGTAGCCTAATAATCATGAATGCACTCTCGTGTGCATGAATGAATCTTTTAACACATCTCCGGCGAACGGCTTCTTCACGCAAAAGAAAAACTCTTCATGAAGCGCAGTGAAATTCATGTGGTGTTTCCTGATGGAACGAGATTGTTCGTTAACTTCATTTTATACGTGCAATTCACACGAGCTCTAAACGAATGCGAGACGGCTGCGATTAGTCAAACTTTATTAATGAAACAAAATCAGAGGGAATAGTTTCTTTAATGTATTTTTTATTTTATTTTTTACCGGTTGGCCGGTCACACGGCTTTCATAGTTTTCAGTTAGGCTAGTGCAGAGACCAGGGCCGGGTTTCCCGATAACGATGTATCTTAGCTCTTAAGAGCGTTCTCTGTGTGCAAGGTTACGAACACTCGCCGCAATTCCACGTGCGTTTCCCAAAAATGCACTTAACATGAATGCGCGAGAATGCGTTCGTGCTACTTAAGAGTCGCTGTCCATTCGCGAAGTGCTGAAATATAACCTTATATGGAATCGTATTCTGAACGTTTAACCTAATAACTGTCATCTGTTGTGGATTAGCAATCAAGACAAGTGAAGACATTAAAGAGCCGTTTTTTGGCTCTTTAATGTGTCGTGACAGATTGCCTCAGTTAAAGCCAAGTTCAAATCCACCGAAGTTAATCAATAACTCTTCTGACTGCTTTGTCGCACAAAAATGGTGGAATTTGATTGGTCAGATCGCATGTCAATCAAACTCAATACGAATGATGAATTGACGCCATGTAAAAAAAAAATTACATCACTCTAACACCCCCCCACCCCCACGATGAAACCGGTAATACCGGTGTTGTCACAAGTCGATTAACCGGTGAGAGAATATTATCACCGTCACATCTCTACTCAATAGGTGTGTAGTCAGTCCCCTGTTTTAGAGAGGATCTATTGGCTTGGCATTGTTCACACTGCGCCACCTTTTCAAAGCAGATAGAAGTGTTAGCCTAACAAAACATTTGAATTTGTTGAATTGGAAATGATTAAAATTATTAAATTATCAATTGGCTTATAAATAGAGTGTTAAAATAAACACAGAAAAACTGCAGTAAAAAAAAAATTTTTGTCTTAGTTAACATAAACAAAAAATTTCTCCACTGAATCAGCAAATGTGTTATTACCCATTTGTCAATGTCCTGTGACATGCCAGGCCAATAAAATCTGCAGGAGACTGCGTCTCTTGTTTTATTTTGCCCAGTATGTGCTCCCATACTGCTGGCATGGAACTCCGTGAATATGGTATTTGCTTCTTCAGCCCCTTTGACAACCTTGGCTTTTTTTTCTTTTGCAGTGTTTGGGTTCCGTATATAGTATAATTGGCCATCTATGACAAAAGAAAGAGTTGTTCATATATGTTGAATAGAATAGGTGTTATTATACTGTAGGCTATATAACGTTGTTTACAGTTTTTGATTTTGATTGATAGTGGAACTTTTTTTATGTTGGAATGTGATTAATAATGTTATCTGTTTTAAACCCTCAAAAAATGTAAAAAAAAAAAAGATATCACCTTGTGTGTGGTTATTTTTGACGGAATGTATATTTTTAAGTAGGCTATTCATAAAATTATATTTATTTTGGAATGAATATAATCATTCGTTTGTTAGACCTAGATAATGAATGTAATCAGAAACAAATCGACAAAATACTCTGTCTCTCTCTCTCTCTCTCTCTCTCTCTCTCTCTCTCTGTGTGTGTGTGTGTGTGTGTGTGTGTGTGTGTGTGTGTGTGTGTGTGTGTGTGTGTGTGTGTGTGTGTGTGTGTGTATGTGTGCCCTTGTTTATATTACATTGTGGGGACCAAATGTCCCCTTAAGAATAGTAAAACCTGAGATCACCTACATTGTGGGGACCAGCCAGCGGTCCCCACTTTTCAAAAGGCTTATAAATCACACAGGATGAGTTGTTTTGAGAAAGTAAAAATGCAGAATGTTTCCTATGATGGGTAGGTTTAGGGGTAGGGGCAGTGTAAGGGGACAGAATGTACAGTTTGTACGGTATAAAAACCATTACGTCTATGGAGAGTCCCCACAAAGATAGTGAACCAGACATGTGTGTGTGTGTGTGTGTGTGTGTGTGTGTGTGTGTGTGTGTGTGTGTGTGTGTGTGTGTGTGTGTGTGTGTGAGAGAGAGAGAGAGAGAGAGAGAGAAAAGCCTAGGACGGTCATCATGGTAGGCTACTTTAACTCGTCATCACGGTACTTTACCTCGATGCCGTGGATTCAAATAATTTAGCTAATAAATATGAACGTAGATATTGCATATGCATACAGTATCTGTAAATAAACATATTCACATAGATTGGGAAACTTGGAACTTTTAACACAACTGCAGTAACCTACTGAATTTAATTAAAAAATATTTTGTTGTGTATTAGAAGTAACACTAGTAAAATTATGAATTATTTATTATAGCTTAAATCGTTTTTTCTGTTCTATTAAATAGTTTAACTAAACCCTGATAACGTGGTGTGTATGAGCTGTAGGCTAAGTTATAAAGTGTATGGTATGCCTAACGTTATATTGAATTGGTGAAGCCAACGTACATTTATATGAAACATTTTATGATATATCAATTACAATAAATATATATACAAATCACATCACATTACAAGTAAAAAATTTTCAATATAAAAAATATATATTTTACCTTCAATCACAAAGTTGTGCGCTTTTTTGCGCAATGTGTTTTTTTCGGTCTTGCCCAACCCATCAGGGTATGTCCCATGGGACTTGTAGGAAAAAATGCCATCGTAGATCCCAGGATCCATTGGAAAACGTGTTAATGAAGCGTGAAAACAGGTACCGTTAGCTATGCCTGGAATGAATTAGCGCGCGCGATTTTCACAAGTGCACATCCCCCCTTAGATGAATTTGACATTCAGCCAATTTCTAAGTAAAACTATATATGTATATTTTTAATTATTCGTAAATTAATATATAAGCGTATATTATATTAATTATTAAAATATATTTTCAAAATAAATCAAATAAAAAAATAATACTAATATAATAAATATAATATAAAACCAATTTCCAAGTAAAACCGTATTTTTTAATTATTATTAAGTTATTATATTTATTATATTAATATATTATTAATATAATATATCATAAACTAATTCCTAAGTAAAACTATATACATATATTGTAATTATTATTAGATTATTATATGAATTATTATGAAAATATTTTAAAATAAAAAATACATTGGATATTAAAAAATATATATATAATCATAAAATTATTAAATACATTTTATTTGGATGCAGTAACATGTACAGTATCAAAATGAGTTACAATCAACTGATTTCACCAGTCCGTATTTTAATGCTGTGAAAATCCGACTCCCCCTGGAAAACCCATCTTAATGAAGTTATAATCAAATGCTTTTGTCACCACACAATCAGTAAACTAAGATGTGACAGGGGCAGTAGTGTGGTGAGTAAATGACCTTATACACCTGTGCTGGAGAGGGGAGTGTGATTTCTCCAGTCTGTATTTTAATGCTGTGAAAATCCGACTCCCCCTGGAAAACCCATCTTAATGAAGTTATAATCAAATGCTTTTGTCACCACACAATCAGTAAACTAAGATGTGACAGGGGCAGTAGTGTGGTGAGTAAATGACCTTATACACCTGTGCTGGAGAGGGGAGTGTGATTTCACCAGTCCGTATTTTAATGCTGTGAAAATCCGACTCCCCCTGGAAAACCCATCTTAATGAAGTTACAATTAACTGCTTTTGTCACCACACAATCAGTAAACTAAGATGTGACAGGGGCAGTAGTGTGGTGGGTAAATGACCTTATACACCTGTGCTGGAGGGGGGAGTGTGATTTCACCAGTCCGTATTTTAATGCTGTGAAAATCCGACTCCCCCTGGAAAACCCATCTTAATGAAGTTACAATTAACTGCTTTTGTCACCACACAATCAGTAAACTAAGATGTGACAGGGGCAGTAGTGTGGTGAGTAAATGACCTTATACACCTGTGCTGGAGGGGGGAGTGTGATTTCACCAGTCCGTATTTTAATGCTGTGAAAATCCGACTCCCCCTGGAAAACCCACACTGTAAAAAATGTTACTGCTATTTACTTAAAAAAATTATGGTAACAATATTACACATAATATTTTTGAGTAGTTAAAGCTTGATTTCATTCATGGAATCTACCTGAATAAATCATGTAAAACGCCCTAATTTATTTAGTCTATGACACACAATTTTTTTAGTGAAATGTGCTTTTTTATTTGAAGTATTTTTTATTCTCAAAATTGTGTGAAGTTAAGTGAATGGATATGACCTGTTTATATTTAACTTTGAGATATATTGTTTTATAAAAAGACCGTATACTGCTAGAACAGCACAGAATCAATTACTGCACTATCATTAGCAGCGTTATTGCTACATGTATATAACAATATGCTTCATAATATTAAATAAATGCAGTTATTCAAAACCTAACCATAAGCCCTACTCTTCTGCACAATGGTAACGATCAAAACTTTAACATAATAGAAACTCTTTCAAATGTCAAACATACCTGAACATTAAACATTAACAGATGTTTCCCTTTACTCAAAAACACATGAAATAACACTTAATTTCAAGATTTACTCTCCATTTCCAGCCATGTGCAAAGCATGCTGGGAACAAACAATGGTGTGTCTAAATAAAACCGCATAAATGAGCTAATTTTCTTAAAATAAATAGGTAGCCCATTTTCCTTAATTTTATGAGGTTTATCAGTTCAATTCAAGCCTTAAAATTGTGTATGTTTCCTTAAAAAAAATAGGAAAATGCATCTCTTGGTGTTATTAGTGAAATTTTCTCAATATTTTCAATAAAACCCTAACCACAATTTTCTTAATAAAATATACATAATATTTTTAATGATCACCTCAATTTTTTTAATGAAAATTACAAGACTCATGATTAATTTTTTACAGTGCATCTTAATGAAGTTACAATTAACTGCTTTTGTCACCACACAATCAGTAAACTAAGATGTGACAGGGGCAGTAGTGTGGTGAGTAAATGACCTTATACACCTGTGCTGGAGAGGGGAGTGTGATTTCTCCAGTCCGTATTTTAATGCTGTGAAAATCCGACTCCCCCTGGAAAACCCATCTTAATGAAGTTATAATCAAATGCTTTTGTCACCACACAATCAGTAAACCAAGATGTGACAGGGGCAGTAGTGTGGTGAGTAAATGACCTTATACACCTGTGCTGGAGAGGGGAGTGTGATTTCACCAGTCCGTATTTTAATGCTGTGAAAATCCGACTCCCCCTGGAAAACCCATCTTAATGAAGTTACAATTAACTGCTTTTGTCACCACACAATCAGTAAAATAAGATGTGACAGGGGCAGTAGTGTGGTGAGTAAATGACCTTATACACCTGTGCTGGAGGGGGGAGTGTGATTTCACCAGTCCGTATTTTAATGCTGTGAAAATCCGACTCCCCCTGGAAAACCCATCTTAATGAAGTTACAATTAACTGCTTTTGTCACCACACAATCAGTAAAATAAGATGTGACAGGGGCAGTAGTGTGGTGAGTAAATGACCTTATACACCTGTGCTGGAGGGGGGAGTGTGATTTCACCAGTCCGTATTTTAATGCTGTGAAAATCCGACTCCCCCTGGAAAACCCATCTTAATGAAGTTATAATCAAATGCTTTTGTCACCACACAATCAGTAAACTAAGATGTGACAGGGGCAGTAGTGTGGTGAGTAAATGACCTTATACACCTGTGCTGGAGAGGGGAGTGTGATTTCACCAGTCCGTATTTTAATGCTGTGAAAATCCGACTCCCCCTGGAAAACCCATCTTAATGAAGTTACAATTAACTGCTTTTGTCACCACACAATCAGTAAACCAAGATGTGACAGGGGCAGTAGTGTGGTGGGTAAATGACCTTATACACCTGTGCTGGAGAGGGGAGTGTGATTTCTCCAGTCCGTATTTTAATGCTGTGAAAATCCGACTCCCCCTGGAAAACCCATCTTAATGAAGTTACAATTAACTGCTTTTGTCACCACACAATCAGTAAACCAAGATGTGACAGGGGCAGTAGTGTGGTGGGTAAATGACCTTATACACCTGTGCTGGAGAGGGGAGTGTGATTTCTCCAGTCCGTATTTTAATGCTGTGAAAATCCGACTCCCCCTGGAAAACCCATCTTAATGAAGTTACAATTAACTGCTTTTGTCACCACACAATCAGTAAACCAAGATGTGACAGGGGCAGTAGTGTGGTGGGTAAATGACCTTATACACCTGTGCTGGAGAGGGGAGTGTGATTTCTCCAGTCCGTATTTTAATGCTGTGAAAATCCGACTCCCCCTGGAAAACCCATCTTAATGAAGTTACAATTAACTGCTTTTGTCACCACACAATCAGTAAACCAAGATGTGACAGGGGCAGTAGTGTGGTGGGTAAATGACCTTATACACCTGTGCTGGAGAGGGGAGTGTGATTTCTCCAGTCCGTATTTTAATGCTGTGAAAATCCGACTCCCCCTGGAAAACCCATCTTAATGAAGTTATAATCAAATGCTTTTGTCACCACACAATCAGTAAACCAAGATGTGACAGGGGCAGTAGTGTGCTACTCCAGCTATTTTAATTGTAGGCTATATCCATAAGATGTAAAAGTGAAAGAATGAATGAAATAAATAATGCTTTTTGGGGCCCTAATGTGCTGGAAAATAACTATTAATTTATTTTAAAAAATGCCTAAGTTTTTTTTTTTTACATTCTTAGCTTTAAGTGTCGATTATCACTAATAATTTGTTTTATTTCTATTTTTAAGACGCAGTTAAGCAAAAAACAAACAAACAAAAAGATCATATATATTCAGTATGTATCTGATGAACTCTTAAAGCCTATCTTCGTGGAAAAAAAAGGTTAAATATTATTATTTTTAATGACATTCATGTGCAATGGGGAGAATATTTTCCTATGAACCACAGCGTGTTTAACACAAACGATAAGTTCGGTTAAATTAAGTGAAATTAACAGTTTTGTTTTGATAGCTGCAGCGTTATTCCTTCGTCGAAGTTTATATAGTTTGAATCGATCTGCCATGGTTTTTTTTTTTTTTTTTTGCATCTTTTATCCACACTAGTTCACTTTCTGTTAATTTATTTAAGTGTATACAAAGCTTCCATGCATGATCTAGGTGCTTGCTGTGTGAAAAATCGATCGATAGACGGATATATGGCAAAGGAAGTGCATTTAAACCATAGACTGATTTAAACTCGCTTGCGCGTGCACGCGAAGGGGAGTGCGATTTGTCCGGGGAGTCGGATTTCGGTACAACACCGGTCGGGTGCAGCAAAGGGTTAAAAAAAATGAAGCCTTTGGGACATTATTTCAGCTTGGTCTGGCAGATTCTGAAAATAGACACTTTAAAGATTTGAAAAAATCAGGTGGCATAAAAAAAGCCGGGGGGTGCACGTGGACCCCTATTTCCATCTAGACTAATAATGTTATTCAAATTGTGAATTGAGGTGAAGAAATATTACATTAGTTATCAAAAGTAGACCACCAAAAACAGCCTACATGCCTACAACGTTACTATTTGTAAGTGTACGTTACCTCAGTTTTACACAAGAAAATAACTTTTACATAAAGTAAACACTTTGCTAAAGGCACAGTCAATTTGTCAAAGTTCAGATACACAAAGCAGTAGCCTACAGCGCAGCTTATTTTAGCCAAGATGGTCACAGTTAGTCTAGCACAAAGTGCACCATGCGAACAATGTTTTTATAAAATAAATATGCTTACCCGTCTTCAACTGGATCTCTGTGATCATAATCCTCATCATAAGTTACATCAGAAGAAAATCCATCAGGCTCGGAAACTCGTTCATCCTCGTCGCTGCTCTCCAAAACCGCCGCAAGTACGTCTTTCAATAATGTCAATGCCATTATCTCTCAACGTCTTCTTCTTACTTTTCCTCTTCTTTATATATGTTTTTGCCATGTTTTTTTCGCGGTCTTTTTCTTTCGCGGACTTTTCTACTCTTTCTCTCTCCGTGTCAGCTTTGTATTTTCATCACTGTGAGGACTGAGGAGATGGGAGGGTACACTTAGGGATTTCAACCGCATCTATTGGTTAGTTTCACACAAAGGCAAGCTAGCTTTTTTTTGTGTGTGTGTGAACGGTCATCTTGTCTTCCCTCTTGCTCCCTGTGTGAGTCACGTACGATTTCGCGAGAATAAGGACGTTGAAGCTGAGAATCTATCGATTACGGCAAAATCAGAACCATTTATGTGTGCTGCACAATCGCGGAGATATTAATAGAAACATTTAGTAAACATCGAGTTGACGCGCCCGCGCGTCACCCGACCTCAATACAAAATTTTAATGATTTCATAAAAATGGAAATTACATAAATTAAATCTGGTTAGTTTTAAGTGAAGCTGGTAATAAGTGTACGGCCATGCGTTTCACCTTTTTGTTTGGCAAAATGACATCAGCAGAGATTTGATTGACGTCAAATTGACATCAACACTTTGACGTCAATATTTCATTTTTGACCTATTTCTTGACCTAATTTTGACATCAAGGTGCCCGCTGGGTACTGTCTACCATATTCTCTCTCTGGCTGCGTGTGTGTCTCGACAACAGATTAATAAAAGAAGTGTACAAACTTCTTGGTTACAGAAACATGGTGTATTCATTTTATGAGGTTATTTACTTACCCATGATGTAAAAAACAGCTCTGAATAAACAACAACTGAGCAGAAGCGCTTGTTGACCGCCGCGGGGAATACGCGTCTGGTGTGAACAGGCAGGCACTGGACCGCGCGTGATTTTCCGTTCCGCGTCGCTTCGGCGTCCGGTGTGAACCTAGCGTTAGTCAGTTGAACCCGCTATGAATTCAAATAGATCAGGTGAAGAACAGGGGGCCAATGTTTCATAATATACTGAAGCTTCCCCGGGCGCCGCCATTGATTAGCAGACCCCCACCTGCTGTTAGCATTCCATTGACTCCTATTCATTTTGACGTCACTTTGACAGCGAATAACTTTACATCTGAGGCGTTTAAAAACTCCATTTGTCCATTATTTATTTCTAAAGAAACATGAAACTGTATAAAAGGTTCCATTACCTTGTATCTTACGTTATGGCCCCGTAGAAGCAGTTTTTGTAAAAATAGGCTAACGGTTGCGTCATAACCATGCGACTCTCTGTCACACAGTAGAGAAATTACCGTATGTTAAAGTTAGCAAGGTTGTCAATACTGCTTCTCCTTTCAGTTAAATCAATGGCAGTATTTGAACTCTGTCTGTCAGAATCGGTGCCCTTTTTCCTGAGGCAGCAAAAATTTGTATTAGAACTAATTGACCAAACATTTTCTTCACTGTATAAAAAATACCCCTAAAAAATAGTGATTCTATTTAGTTCAAAATTCAGATATTAATCTGATTCATATAAAAGATAAGCCACAATTTCCAGAAAAATTCAGTAAGAGTTGAGTTTCAGCTGGCCACGTGCAATGTGTGAACTGAATTGAATAGCACGTGTCACGTGGGTAGGGCTGGGCGATTTAAATCGCGATATTGTTATGCGCATCTCGTCAGTAAAGCCGGTTCCTTGATTAGTAGTAAATCGCCATCACCTGCTTTCAGATGGAGCGGCATTTACTACAAAGAGCCGTAGTTAACTGACAAGCTGAGCCAAATCACATCAATATCGCGGACGTATATTTAATGCGATATGGCTCAGCTTGTCAGTTAACTACGGCTCTTTGTATACAGCAAAATCTCCAGTGTTAAATTAACACCCCTGGGAGAGTATGAGTCCACACTCAAGAGTGTTTACGTTAATGAGATAACTAAGTGATTAATTTAGTGATGATTGAGCATTATTGAAGACACCTGATGTTAACAAGTAGAATCGCTGAAGGAGAAAATCGCAAATTGTAAGTTACCATTATTGTGATGGGTAGTTGCTTTAGTTGGGCTCTGACCCTTTCATATGTACTTTAGATTTTGTTTGGCGGTTGTATCTGAGTTAAAACTATCATCATTTGAACTTGATCACTGAACTCATTATGATCTTTCTTTCTGACTTTGATTTATGTTGTTGGTTACAGCACAATGTGAATCTGAATAAATGGCCAGAATTTATGATATAAAGGATTTCTTAAGACTTGTTTAAACAAAAACATCATTCTTTTAGGCACACACAGATGTCAAGATTCAGTCTATGCATCTCAACAATGGTGAGGAGCAGAATATTCAATGAATTAAAAGTAAATTACATAGACAATTCAGATCATAATTTATTCATACCGCAATGCATGATGGGAGCCATTAATGAGTTGTGATTGGTGGCAGCCACTGCAACATGCTTTATTATTGTCACCACCATTGTTGAGATTCACAGGCTGATTATTGATGTCTGAACGTCTCTTTGATTAGAGCAATGTTTATTAAATATTTAGAATTATAAGTAAAGTACTGATAATCATCTGCTGAAGAATCACAAAACTGCTGCTAACAAGTTAATCCCAACTATCTTAATATGTTTCACTTTTCAGATCACAGTATGATTATGTCAAAACATAACCAACACTATAAGATAACATTTTACTTTGTTCATTTAACTGTTATAAATCAATAACAGCAGACAAACAACAGTAAATATTAAAGTAAACGTATAATGGTTTAGAGCCCTACTAAAGCAAACACCCATCACCTTAATGGTAACTTAAAATTTGTGCTTTTCTTCTTCAGTGATTCTGCTTGTTAACATCAGGTGTCTTCAATAATGCTCAATCATCACTAAACTAATCACTTAATTATCTTCTCAGCCCTAAATGCCGCTCCATCTGAAAGCAGGTGATGGTGATTTACTACTAAATCAAGGAACCGGCTTTACTGACGAGATGCGCATAACAATATCGCGATTTAAATCGCCCAGCCACAAAAGCTACCACATGTAACGTTAAAAAATGCTAATTGGGTCATAAAACGTGAGCGATTGATAAGCATTGATGAGTTTAATAACTGTCAAGAGGTTAGATTGATGTGTTATTTTGAACATGTATGATTTGTTACAAGATCGTTTGAATCTGAGATTAATTATTGTGTTTGCCTTGTATTTTGCCAGGCTGGGTTTTTTTGTTCTGTGTTTCTGTCTATGTGAACATGAACCCCTGCGAGAGATTCCTGCTTTGTGCCAAACATAATCTCCTGGAGAGGAATTGTCAGATTAAATGACATGATTGTATGCGCACAAATGGCGAGCTAGCTGCACGGACCCTTTCCACTTTGAACTGTGCTTTGTGACCATCAAATTGTAGGACAATTCTGATTTTTCTTGTTTTTTTGGACACGAAAGACTATTTCCTCGAATTTGTTTGATTTTTGCCCTTGGAACTTAAACCGATCGAAAGAGAGTTACATGACTCTCTGAACTGAGACATTTGATTCGCAAGCTCCGATCAATTGAGTCGTTTGATCATTTGTTCAACTGAGTCAAATTGTTGGGTTCTGTATTTCCAATTACTGTTTTGTTTCGAAAAGAAAAGTGAATTATTGGAAGAACTTCTAAATCTGATTTTATTTTTGGTCAAATTGAATATGTAATCACATTTATTTTATTTTTTTGTACATTGGGTTTTGTACATTTTGAATGTAATATTTTGTTTTATTACATGGCTTGGTTGAATTCCAATGTAGAATGTCTGTTATTTCTTGTTATACCATGGTCTGGGTGAATACTCGATTCTGATTGGCTGCAGGGTGTCCATTAAAAAGTGATAGAGGACACCTAGTAAATAAACCGTCAGGCATAACCAGGGAAACCAAGTTAGATTTCGATTGTAAAACTAATTAAAATATAAACTAATGTTTTAAAAATGTGTTATTTGGCAAGTGACCATGGTATAAGCGGGTTAATGCCCTTCGAGGTGTCCATTGTCAGGTATTAATCAAGCGGCAACATTCTAAAATGAAGCCTACCCGGAAGTGCGAAAAACTGCAATACATCGAATATCCGCTAGAGGGAGGTCCCAAAAGGGAGCAAATGTCCATAGACCCCATGTTAAAATGTCCGTTTTCAACACATATATTTAGTCCATGAGCCAGGGCCCCAAATTTGGTCCATCGGTATCAACGGGGGGGCAAATGCTATCATTGTTTTTTGGCAAGGTATACACCCCTAGTATTAGAAAAATCACGATAGCAGTGCAGCGGTGGTAGCGAAGTCACTTTTCTCAGCTCATGAAGTTACTAACCCCCTAAAATAAATTCCATTTTTTAAATCTGGTGTATATCTGGTTTAGGCTCATGCTAGGGATATTATCAATATTTTATAATATGGTGCTTGGTATCGTTGGAAAGGGGACCTTTTAGGCTTTCATTTAAGCCCAGTACTGAATCTGTCTGACAAACACAGAGGTAACATGACTTCTTTAAACCAAAAATAACACACATTTTTTCACAATTTCCGCCTAAACTGTATGCTTTGTTTTATCCCTGTGGCATGAAAGAACACCACGGACACTGATTTATAGGAATAACTGAGTCAGTATTAAATTACTGAAGGTGTACAACCCAAAACAAGCCTTGTGCTAAATAAAGAAGAATATTCTGTGTTTTACACCCAGCCAGCAGAGCCATGTGGGGCCCAAATGGGTTTGACCTGGGCTATCTAACTGGGACCCAGCCAGTTTTGCACCCAGTTTCCATGTAGGCCCCACATGGATTTGCCCAGATGAAATGAACACTGCTTAGTGTGCACACAACAGGCTGTTTAATGTAACACTTAATCAGTGTTCGGGGTAATGAGATAAGTGATTAAGTGATTGAATAATGATTGTGTATTATTGACGAACACCTGCTGTTAACAAGCAGAATCACTGAAGGAAAGAGAAACACAAGAACTACTTCCAGCCACAACCTTGGATGAAATCAACTGAAGATAAAATACATTACATCTCTCAAGATCTCATTAAACAACTCCACAAACAGCATTACCAGCTTCACTTATTACTAACCAGACTGACTTTATTTCTGTCAGACATCTACAGGAAATAATTAAGAAGAGGTTTAGATGTTGATTACTTATTTGAAAGTAATAGTTTGAGTTGATGTTACCATTGTGGCGATCAGTGTGTGCTTTAGTCAGGCTCTTGACTTTTTAACATTAGTTTTTCTTAGGCAGCTGTGTCTGTTAGAACAGCAAGAGAAAATATAATCAGATGCTGTAAGCTGATTGATGATAAGAATATAATCATCATATACTGGCTTAACTCATTAATATTATGTGGGAGGTTTATATGGGTAGCATGTTATTAATTCTGTTTTATTGTTGTGATTCTACAGCAAGAAAATAATAGAATTTAATCAGAACATCAAATGATTTTTAACACACCATTTACATATTTTGGGCTCCTGTGAGTTTTACTCGCACACAGACATCAAGAATCAGCATATGAATCTCAACAATGGTGACATGCTTCATAGTGCAATGCATTCTGAGTGCATCATACAAAACTTATCCATGGCTCCCAGAATGCATTGCACCATTGAAGCATGTCACCATTGTTGAGATTCATATGCTGATTCTTGATGTCTGTGTGTGAGTAAATCTAACAGGAGCCCAAAATATGTAAATGGTGTGTTAAAAATGTTGTGTGCGTTTGATGTTCTGATTAAATTATATTATTCCCTTGCTGTAGAATCACAACAATAAAACAGAATGAATAACATACTACCCGTATAAACCTCCAACATAATATCAATGAGTTAAGCCAGTACATGATGATTATATTCTTATCATCAATCAGCTTACAGCATCTGATTACATTTTATCTTGCTGTTCTCATCATAACAAACAGACACAGCTGCCAGAGAAAAACTAATGTTAAAAAGTCAAGAGCCTGACTAAAGCACACACTGATCGCCACAGTGGTAACATCAAATCAAACTATTACTTTCAAATAAGTAATCAACATCTAAGCCTCTTCTTAATTCTTAATTCTTAATACGAACTTCTGTAGATGTCTGACAGAAATAAAGTCAGTCTGGTTAGTAATAAGTGAAGCTGGTAATGCTGTTTGTGGAGTTGTTTAATCAGATCTTGAGAGATGTAATGTATTTTATCTTCAGTTGATTTCATCCAAGGTTGTGGCTGGAAGTAGTTCTTGTGTTTCTCTTTCCTTCAGTGATTCTGCTTGTTAACAGCAGGTGTTCTTCACTAATACAAAATCATTATTCAATCACTTAATCACTTATCTCATTACCCCGAACACTGATTAAGTGTTACATTAAACAGCCTGTAGTGTGCACACTAAGCAGTTCATTTCATTTCATCTCATTCAGTTCATTTCATCTGGGCAAACCCATGTGGGGCCTACATGGAAACTGGGTGCAAAACTGGCTGGGTCCCAGTTAGATAGCCCAGGTCAAACCCATTTGGGCCCCACGTGGCTCTGCTGGCTGGGCAGTTGTCTATAGGTCAAACAGTCACTAAGTTTAATAGAATTATATTAATTAATTAGGCTACATTTTAAAAAACAAATAGAATGTAAATTCCACAATCATAATGAGAAAGGGTTAAATTAATTGATTTATAGGGATCATAAAATTTATATGAATTTTATATATATATATATATATAGGGGAGAGCGGGGCACAAAGTAACGCTTTTTGACTTTCTCAGTTTGTGTAAATCTACGTATGGTTCAGAGTATTTATTTTTTCCCACATTCATTTCCCACATGTCTAGTACAATTATGTGTTTTTGTTTTATCAATACAGTATATACTTTTTTCTTGATATACCCCGAAAGAATGGAAGTGAAATGTGACAACATGCCCCATAGGTGGGGTACATTGTAACATGTGCAGGGGCACATTGTAACATGACCACACTGAAAAACCTAACAGTAATATTAACTTAATACAATTGAGTTCACAGCACTCAAATATTACCGAAACTTGAATGACTGAAACAGAACTCAAACTGAATGAGTTATAGAACATTTCTAGATCCCAGAATGATAATTGTATAATTAAGTGATTAATTAAGTGATGATTGAGCATTAGTGATGAGCACCTGCTGTTAACAAGCAGAATCACTGAAGGAAAGAGAAACACAAGAACTACAACTGACTTCCAGCCACAGCAAAATCAACTGGAGATAAAAGAAGACATTAAATATCTCAAGATCTCAGCAGAGGAGGATTAAACAACTCCATGAACAGCATTACAAGCTTCACTTATTATTAACCAGTTTGACTTTATTACTGCCATTCGTCTACAGAAGTTCTTATTAGAATTAACAAAGGTTTAGAAGTTGATTATTTGAGTTTCATTTAAATCACCATGATGGAGATCAGCGTTTGCTTTAGTTGAGCTCTTGACCCTTGACTTTTGCACTTAAGATTTTCTTTGGCTGCTATAATTGAGTGTTTATATAACATATTTGTTATGGCACAAAAGGCAAGGAAAAGTCTGATCGGGTGTTGATGGTGCAGTATTAATGATGACAGTCATCATTTAGTGACTTGATTCACTGATTTCATTCAGAGTCTGAAAGATTATAAGAGTAACATATTAGTTTCACTCAAAACTATTATTCTACAGCATAAGAGCTAGCCATGTTGTGGCCATCAGATAATATTAAAGATTTTACAAAGAGTTGTGCACAAAAAGTTTCACAGAAAAGGTATTGCATTACTAAGACTCACACAGACATCAAGAATCAGCATATGAATCTCAGCAATGGTGACCATTAAAAAATTATTCATTCTGCAATGCATGCTGGGTACTAGCATAATACAAAACTTATCCATGGCTCCCAGCATGCATTGCGGCATAAATCATTTTTTAATGGTCACCATTGTTGAGATTCATATGCTGATTTTTGATTACTGCACTGTAAACCCAACAAGTTAAGGTAACTCATTTCATTTGAGGCAACCGATTGCCTCAATTCAATTAAGTTTATAAAAACAATAGTTATGAGTACTCTGAACTTATTTTAATCGAGTTCACTAAAACAATAATATTTCTTAATACACAATTAAACTTTACACTGCATTTGAATACTTTATATAGCTGAAACTTCACTTTATTGAGTAAAAACAGTGACATGACAAACTTTAAATGAACTCAGAGCACTTGCAGTTACTGTTAGCTCACAATGTCACACACAAAGTCAAATTCAATAAGTTAAGCTAACTTATTACATTTGAGGCAACCGATTGCCTTAATTCAATTAAGTTTATAAAAACAATAGTTATGAGTACTCTGCAATTATTTCAGTTGAGTTTACTAAAAGTAGATATACATTGCAGTCAAGAAATTAAGTGATTAATTAAGTGATTATTGAGCATTAGTGATTAACACCTGCTGTTAACGAGCAGAATCAATGAAGGAAAGAGAAACACAAGAACTACAACTGACTTTCAGCCACAGCCTTAGATGAAATCAACTCAAGATAAAAGATGTTTAAATCTCTAAAGATCTCAGCATAGGAGGATTAAACCACTACACAAACAGCATTACCAGCTTCACTTATTACTAAACAGTTTGACTTTTGTCATGCGTCTACAGAAGTTGTTATTGAGAATGAACAGAGGGTTAGATGCTAATGATTTATTGAGTTTCATTTAAAGACACCATGATAGTGATCAGTGTTTGCTTTAGTTGGGCTCTTGACCCTTGATTTTATAACAATTAATTTTTCCTCTGGCTGCTGTAACTGAGTGTTTATAAAACACATTTGTTATGGCACATACGCCAAAAGAAAATATGAGCATGTAGTTGTGTTTAGATGATACAAATCATCATTTAGTGACTTGATTCTCTGATCTTTTCCAGAGTCTAATCTCTGATTAGACAGGTGATGTATTACTTGTATTATTCATTATAATAGAACTGATTCTGCTGTAAGACCCATTGTTGTGACAATCAGATTTTAAAAACCTCTATGGTATCATGCTGACTTACACAGTAATCAAAAATCAGCATATGAATCTCAACAATGGTGACCATTAAAAAATGATTTATGCCGCAATGCATGCTGGGAGCCATGGATAAGTTTTGTATTATGCTAGTACCCAGCATGCATTGCAGAATGAATAATTTTTTAATGGTCACCATTGCTGAGATTCATATGCTGATTCTTGATGTCTGTGTGAGTCTTAGTAATGCAATACCTTTTCTGTGAAACTTTTTGTGCACAACTCTTTGTAAAATCTTTAATATTATCTGATGGCCACAACATGGCTAGCTCTTATGCTGTAGAATAATAGTTTTGAGTGAAACTAATATGTTACTCTTATAATCTTTCAGACTCTGAATGAAATCAGTGAATCAAGTCACTAAATGATGACTGTCATCATTAATACTGCACCATCAACACCCGATCAGACTTTTCCTTGCCTTTTGTGCCATAACAAATATGTTATATAAACACTCAATTATAGCAGCCAAAGAAAATCTTAAGTGCAAAAGTCAAGGGTCAAGAGCTCAACTAAAGCAAACGCTGATCTCCATCATGGTGATTTAAATGAAACTCAAATAATCAACTTCTAAACCTTTGTTAATTCTAATAAGAACTTCTGTAGACGAATGGCAGTAATAAAGTCAAACTGGTTAATAATAAGTGAAGCTTGTAATGCTGTTCATGGAGTTGTTTAATCCTCCTCTGCTGAGATCTTGAGATATTTAATGTCTTCTTTTATCTCCAGTTGATTTTGCTGTGGCTGGAAGTCAGTTGTAGTTCTTGTGTTTCTCTTTCCTTCAGTGATTCTGCTTGTTAACAGCAGGTGCTCATCACTAATGCTCAATCATCACTTAATTAATCACTTAATTATACAATTATCATTCTGGGATCTAGAAATGTTCTATAACTCATTCAGTTTGAGTTCTGTTTCAGTCATTCAAGTTTCGGTAATATTTGAGTGCTGTGAACTCAATTGTATTAAGTTAATATTACTGTTAGGTTTTTCAGTGCAGCTTCACTTAAACTAACCAGATTTACTTTATATAATTTCCAGTGTAATGAAATCATATTTTGTATTTTAAAGTCACCATGATGGTGGTTAGTGTTTGCTTTAGTTGTGCTCTTGACCCTTTACTCTTTAATATAAACATTTCTCTGACTGCTTTAATTGTGTGTTTATAAAGCACAATTGTTGTAGCTAAAAAAGCCATCAGAAACTGAGATCAGGAGATGAAAATGAAATGTCTGAGGGAAGTATTGCACATGTTTGTTCCACAGTAGCGGAACATTTAAGTGTTCATGAGGTAGATGGCCTGGGGAAAGAAACTTTGGCAACTTTGGCATCTATGGCATTACTTACACGCACACAGACATCAAGAAACAGCGTATGAATCTCAACAATGGTGACAATCAAACAAAATATCCAGATAATCAGATCAACTCCAGCTGCATAATTTATTAAAGCCGCAATGCATGCTGGGAGATATGGGTGCGTTTTGATTGGTGGTACCCAGCATGCACTGCGGCATGAAGCATTTCATTGATTGTCACCATTGTTGAGAGTCATACACTGATTCTTGATAACCAAGTAATAATGTTGAACTTAATGCATTAAATGTTTTTAAAATCCTGTATTAATTTAAACAAAAATAATTCTCATGCTGTTAAAATAAATGGCTTTCATTATAATACAATATTAAAATCACAAGTCCTATATAATCAAACATTAGACACTGAATAAGATCAGAGATTCAGGCGATTATATGATAATATTGTCATCATCTTCAATAAACCGCCAACATCTCCTGATCACATGGCTTTTTTAGCTACAACAATTGTGCTTTATAAACACACAGTTATAGCAGCCAGAGAAAATTTTATATTAAAGAGTCAAGGGCCAAGAGCACAACTAAAGCAAACGCTAACCACCATCATGGTGTCATCAAAATATGTTTAATATATTTTAAACTATTTAAAAATTATATTTATTTAAACCGGAAATTAAATAAAGTAAATCTGGTTAGTTTTAAGTGAAGCTGGTAATAAGTGTACGGCCATGCGTTTCACCTTTTTGTTTGGCAAAATGACATCAGCAGAGGTCAAATCTTGACATCAAATTGACATCAACACTTTGACGTCAATTTGACTTTCATTTTTGACCTATTTCTTGACCTAATTTTGACATCAAGGTGCCCGCTGGGTAACAACAAAGATATACCAAGAGAAAAGAAAATGACATTTTTAACACACTTATTTGTTTCTGTGCAGGATCTGGCCATGTTGTTTGATTCCTTTCTGTGTGAATGCCTGCAAGGACGTAGAGCATCACTGTCCAAGCTGTAAAAGCCTCGTCCATGTGTACAGACGCATGTAACTGGTTCTGAAGCAAAGAAAATCTGAACGACCAAAAGAAAAACTTTACAGGCATCATCTTTTGGACATTACTGGACTTCCTAATGTAAAAAAAAAAAAAAAATGTAATGACGTGGGTTTCTCTTTCCTTATTTATGCAAATATATATATTGATACTGAATATGATATCTCTTTTCTTATTGATAACAATACAAGATCCTGCAAAGTTCATTATAAATTGCACATCTTACTACTTGTTGCCATTTTTGTACAATCCATATGTTTACTTCAGTGTTTTGTTTATGTGATTAAATGTTCTTCTTCTGCAAAGCCAAATTTTAAGATTATCTGACAATAAAGCATGGTATTTCAATGACGCTATTCACTGGCTTGGTTGAAGGTATTCTGCATGTACAGTTGTGGTCAGAATTAATGGCACCCTTGGTAAATATGATAAAAAATGGCTGTAAAAAATAAATCTGCATTGTTTATCCTTTTGATCTTTCATTCAAAAAAATTGCAAAAATTGAACCTTTCATTAAAGTAAAAGAATTGAAAGTGCTGGGGAAATCACATTATGAAATTAATGGTTCTCTTACGAGAGCTCTCTCGTACTGCGTCTTAGCTAAGACGCTGCGGGAAAAGTCTCTTTTCACGAATATTGAAGCAAAAAATTATCCTTAATTTGAATATTTGTAAAACGCATTTGCAGCAGTATGCACTATGCAGCCATAGGCAAGACGGCTCGTTTGCTCATTGGCTGTTCTACTAGCAAATGCATAAGCCTATCGAGCGCAGGCTGATGCAACATCAGATCAATGAGGCCACTTCCCGCCGACGCGGGCATGGCCTAGCCCTATAAAGGTAGCTCGAAAAGGCTGACTCACTTGATTTTTCATCTCTTCAGCGAACCTCTCACATCGCTGGATCTCGATAGAAGCAAGCGTCGTCTGAGTGCAAGCACCTCAGCGGGACGAGCCATCTGAAGTCGCTGGCCTTCGCCGCCTTCCACTGCCGTACCTGCTGCGCTTTCTGGCGCTCATATCCTTTTCTGTTCCTCTGTGTGTGTGTGTGTTTGCCCCGCGACACACACTCGTAAAAGAGCTCGCGTCTTTTTAAAGATGCCTTCCTGCGGCTCGTGCCGAGCCCCACTCAGCGAGGGAGACCGTCATGTCATCTGTGTCTCCTGCCTGGGTGAAGATCATGCAGCGCTCGCGCTCGCTGACGGCGGCTGCCCTCACTGCGAGCTTATGCCTATGGTGACTCTGAGGACTCGCCTGGCAGTATTCTCCGAGCCTGCACTCCCCGCCGCGTTGCCGCGCCGTAAAAAGCGCCGCTCCCAGCGGATTCCGGAGCCCTCTACAGCCCGACCGAGCTCGCCGGAGCGCCCGCTCGCTTCGCCGGCCTCGCCTGAATCACTTCCTGATGCTCAGCGCCCGCAGTCTGCCGCCGCTTCATCAGAGGAAGTCGATTTCAAAGCCGCGTCGGGGGATGAGGACACGTGCTCTCTGTTAGCTTCGGGCAGCGGCGATTGGTCGAGCTCTGAGGATCTCGCGCTCGCTGCTCGTAAGTCTAGCAGACGAGCTAACATCGAGAAGGAGTTGATGCGAGTGCTCTCGCTGGCCGCGACGAGTCTCGGCCTCGAGTGGTCTGCACCAGCACCTCCCTCTCGTACCCAGCTGGATGGTAGCTTCCTTCCCGGTGAGCATGCTTCTCCTGAGTCTAAGCCCGCCCCCTTTCTTCCTGAGCTTCATGAAGAAGTGGCAAAGGCCTGGAACGCTCCCTTCTCAGCACGAACTCGTTCGTCTGTTTCTCCAGCATTCTCCGCCCTGGACGATGCTAAAAACAGAGGCTACCAGTCACTTCCGCCGGTGGAACAGGCGATAGCGACGCACCTTTGCCCGCCCTCTGCTGGACGGCGGACGAAACCAGTGTTGCCATCGAAAGCCTGCCGCACGACGTCATCGCTGCTCGCGCGAATCTTTTCCGCTGCTGGGCAGGCTGCGTCTGCACTACACACCATGGCCACGCTGCAGATTTTCCAGGGAGATCTCCTCCGTAAACTGGACGAGATGGGACCTGATGCAATCTGCCTCGCGGATTTGAGAAGCGCTTTGGATCTCACCCTTCGCACTCAAGCTATGGGACGTGTTATGGCTTCCGCCACTGTGGCTGAAAGACATCTTTGGCTGACGTTTTCAGACATGGCCGAGTCTGAGCGCACCGCGTTCCTCGACGCCCCGCTGAATCCCACTGGCCTCTTCGGATCCTCTGTCAATGAGTTCATAGAGAGATTCGCAGAGGACCAGAAAGCGTCGCAAGCCTTTAAGCACTTCCTGCCGAAGCGCTCCAGTTCTGCAGCGAGTCGTGATAAGCCGACCCAGCGGAGCTCTCAGCCACAGCCCCCTCCTCCTGCTGCGTCATCACGACAGCAACGCAGCGCGAGACCTCGCTCTCGCTCTCGCTCTACCAGCCGTCGCCCCGCGCCGCGTGGTCCACGGCAGAGGATTGTGGTGAAACCGGAAGCCCCGAACACATCCTAGCACGCCTAGGAAAGCGCCGGTGTACGAGTCCCGCTGCAGCCGGGCTCCCACCCAAGCGCGCCGCTGTTTCAGTTCCAGGAATTGCGGAACGTCTTATGCAACGCGCAAGCCTGTACAGTTGCCCGCTTGCCTGCACACAAAAGCCGTTTTCACGGCTACCCAGATATATCCCATAAAGAGTGTATTTTCTGGTGTCCCGGCCACGGCCGATGGTGCTATAAATGTAACGCTGATGCCCACTATTCAGTGCCCATCCGTACACACAAGCACAGCCCTTCACACAGGGCTCGCGCCCATAAAATCGACTCAAGTCGATCGCGCGCACTGCATAGTAGACATGCCCACTCCTCAGTGCACACAAACACTATGTCACGCACGTCTGACGAAACCCGTGCACGTTCGTTCTGCTCAGACAGACAACGCGCCAAAAGTAGTAAAGGTGCGCGCTTCCAGCCCACATTTACTCACAGACGATACGAGTCCCACGGGACTCGCTCAGCCCTCCCTCACTCGGCTAAGCGCCATAGCGGGGTCGAGGACGAGCGCTCTGCCCGCTGTCATCAGCGCGCCCCACGCCTCGAATGCCACAGACATAACGCCTGTGTTACAGCACACCGAAGCGCTTCCGTTGCTCAGCCAACAGAGTGCGCTTCGCATCCAACCCTTAGCCATTCATGCAGATGCATGGGCAGCGCTTCCAGGGGTTTCGGAATGGGTGCTAAGCATTATAAAGAGAGGCTACTCGCTACAGTTTTATCGACGCCCTCCCCGCTTTACGGCGCGTGTCGAAACTACGGTGAATTCGGAAGTAGCACACCTACTCCGAGCCGAAATTTCAAAACTGATGAGCAAAGGGGCTATAGAGCCTGTATCTCATGCTCAAAGCGAACGGGGGCTGTACAGCAGATACTTTCTGGTTCCCAAAAAAGACGGGGGCTGCAGACCCATACTGGATCTGAGACAGCTGAACAAAGCATTAGTGAAACGCAGTTTCAGAATGCTTACGACCAGGAAAATCCTCGCGCATATTCGCAAAGGAGACTGGTTCATGTCAATAGATCTGAAGGACGCGTATTTTCAAATACAGATAGCGTCACGTCACAGGCAATACTTGAGATTCGCCTTCGACGGCCAGACATACCAGTATACAGTCCTGCCATTCGGTCTTTCCCTGGCACCTCGCACATTTACGAAGTGCATGGACGCAGCGCTCGCCCCTCTCAGACTCAGAGGCATGCGAGTGCTGAACTATTTGGACGACTGGCTGATTCTGGCTCATTCACGATCAGAGCTCGTGGAACACAGGACCATGTTACTCGATCACCTCGAGAAACTCGGTCTCAGAGTCAATTGGACGAAGAGTTCACTGAACCCCAGTCAAACGATTTCGTTTTTGGGCATAGTTCTGGACTCACAGTCTATGACGGCGCGGCTGTCGTCACAGCGCGCGCTCGGCATTCAGCGCGCAGCGAGATCTCTCCGCTGCGACGTGTCCTTCCCGCTCAAGACGTTTCAGAAGATGCTAGGTCTCATGGCCTCAGCATCGCCAGTTCTTCAGCTGGGCCTGCTCCGCATGCGCCCCCTACAGTTCTGGCTGAAAGCGCGGGTACCACGCAGAGCGTGGACTTCTGGTCGACTGCGCCTCAAGGTCAACCAGAGCTGTGTTACAGCTCTAGAACCTTGGACAGTGAACGGCTGGTACCAAACAGGTGCAAGCCTGGGGACTTCCTCGAGAGTGAGAGTGGTGTCTACAGACGCATCCACCTCGGGATGGGGAGCGCTGCTCAAGGGCAGACCGTTATGTGGCCTGTGGTCAGAACGGGAGAAGCTCCGACACATCAACTGTCTGGAAATGCTGGCAGTAGAAAACGCGCTGATACGTTTTCGTCCCCATATCAAGGGCCATCACGTCCTAGTCCGTTCGGACAACATGTCTGTGGTGTCCTACATAAATCGCCAGGGCGGTCTCAGATCCCGAGATCTGTACAGGTTGGCGGAACGCCTCCTGGTATGGGCTCAGCACAACTTGCGCTCGCTGAAAGCAGCTCATGTGCCTGGGATACAGAATGTGGGTCCAGACAGACTGTCCAGGAACAACATTCCCGCGGGCGAATGGTCTCTACACCCACAAACAGTCCAGCTGCTGTGGGAGAGATTTGGCAGAGCGGAAGTGGACCTCTTCGCGTCCAGCGAAAACGCTCACTGCCCCGCGTTCACTGGCTCGATTTGGCACCCTCAACCAAAGTTGTGGGCCCTACACGTGTGGGCTCTCAACGGTTACCCGCTGATTTCTCAGTAGGAGTGCTAAATACTATCACTCAGGCTAGAGCACTGTCGACTCGACGGCTCTATGCCTCAAAGTGGTCGGTATTCTCCAGTTGGTGTGTGGCTCGGGGATGCTCACCCCTCGACTGTGAGGTAACGGAGGTTCTCTCCTTCCTTCAAGAGCTGTTGGATAAGGGCAGAGCCCCATCCACGCTCAAAGTATATGTGGCGGCTATCGCAGCGTTCGCTGAGACAACGCTCGGTCAGTCGATAGGAAGGAACGATTTGGTCATCCGCTTCCTCAGGGGAGCTAGGAGACTGAACCCTCCCAGACCCCCGTCGGTTCCTGTTTGGGACCTCTCTACGGTTCTGGAGGCCATGAAAGGTTCCCCTTTCGAGCCTATCCAGACGATTAGTCTCAAACATCTGTCATTTAAGACAGTGTTCTTGCTGGCCCTTGCTTCAGTGAAGCGCATAGGGGACCTGCACGCGCTCTCGGTGAGCCCGTCGTGTCTGGAGTTTGGGCCTAGTGACTCGAGAGTCATACTCAAACCTAGGCACGGCTATGTGCCGAAATCCCTCAACACGCCGTTTCGGGCTCAGGTTATATCTCTGTCCGCCCTGCCGGTGTTAGAAGAGGAAGGAGACTTGAGCTCTCTCTGCCCTGTCAGGGCTTTAAGAGCCTATGTGTCTCGCTCTGCTGTCTTTAGACAGACTGAGCAACTATTTGTCTCGTTCAGTGGACGTTCCAAGGGAATGGCTGTTTCGAAACAAAGCCTATCCAGATGGATAGTTGACGCCATAGCGTTAGCATACACATCCAGAGGTCTTCAGTGCCCACTGGGTGTCAGAGCGCACTCCACGAGAGGCGTTGCCTCTTCGTGGGCCTGGTCTAGTGGGATATCTTTACAGGATATTTGTATGGCGGCAGGCTGGGCCTCGCCGTCTACATTTATCAGGTTTTATAACCTTGAGGTTCCCGCTTTCCTGGGTTCGCCTCCAGTTTTATGGTTGTTAATCCCTGCACGCACGGCGTCTTACATTGGGTTCCCGCAGCGTCTTAGCTAAGACGCAGTACGAGAGAGCTCTCGTAAGAGAACGTACTCGGTTACTAACGTAACCTCGGTTCTCTCTAGTAGAGGGAACGAGTACTGCGTTCCTTGCCGTGCGTACGATTCACTTTGGTTCGCTTCTTCGATGAAATAAATCAAGTGAGTCAGCCTTTTCGTGCTACCTTTATAGGGCTAGGCCACGCCCGCGTCGGCGGGAAGTGGCCTCATTGGTCTGATGTTGCATCAGCCTGCGCTCGATAGGCTTATGCATTTGCTAGTAGAACAGCCAATGAGCAAACGAGCCGTCTTTCCTATGGTTGCATACTGCTGCAAATGCGTTTTACAAATATTAAAATTAAGGATAATTTTTTGCAATATTCGTGAAAAGAGACTTTTCCCGCAGCGTCTTAGCTAAGACGCAGTACTCGTTCCCTCTACTAGAGAGAACCGAGGTTACGTTAGTAACCGAGTACGTTTTCTCCAAAACATGTTGGCCACAAATATTGGCACCCTTTTTGCAATCTCCTTTTGCCAAGATACCAGCTCTGAGTCTTCTCCTATAATGCCTGATGAGTTTGGAGAACACTGACAAGAGATCAGAGACCATTCCTCCATACAGAATCTCTCCAGATCCATGTTGGCGCCTCTTCTCTTCAGTTCATCCCACTCATTTTCTATATGGTTCAGGTCAGGGTACTGGGACAGCCATGGCTGAAGCTTCATTTTGTGCTCATTGACACATTTTTGTGTTGATTTTGAGTTTGTTTTGGATCATTGTCCTGTTGGAAGATCCAAACATGGCCCATTACAAATACACAAGCAGACTAAACAAGGAACAGCTGACAAGACTTAACTAATTGGAAACCATAGAGACTAATGAGAACTGGTGCAGACAAGACAGAACACCCAGCGGGCACCTTGATGTCAAAATTACGTCAAGAAATAGGTCAAAAATGAAAGTCAAATTGACGTCAAAGTGTTGATGTCAATTTGATGTCAAGATTTGACCTCTGCTGATGTCATTTTGCCAAACAAAAATGTGAAACGCATGGCCGTACACTTATTACCAGCTTCACTTAAAACTAACCAGATTTACTTTATTTAATTTCTGGTTTAAATAAATATAATATTTAAATAGTTTAAAATATATTAAACATATTTTGATGACACCATGATGGTGGTTAGCGTTTGCTTTAGTTGTGCTCTTGGCCCTTGACTCTTTAATATTAAATTTTCTCTGGCTGCTATAACTGTGTGTTTATAAAGCACAATTGTTGTAGCTAAAAAAGCCATGCAATCAGGAGATGTTGGCGGTTTATTGAAGATGATGACAATATCATCATGTAATTGCCTGAATCTCTGATCTTATTCAGTGTCTAATGTTTGGTTATATAGGACTTGTTGCATTATAATATAAGCCATTTAATTTAACAGCATGAGAATGTTTTTTTTTTTTTTTTAATTAATAAAGGATTTTAAAAACATTTAATGCATTAAATTTAACATTATTACTTAGCCATCAAAAATCAGTGTATGACTCTCAACAATGGTGACAATCAATGAAATGCTTCATGCTGCAGTGCATGCTGGGAACCACCAATCAAAACTCACCCATATCTCCCAGCATGCATTGCGGCATTAATACATTATGCAGCTATAGTTGATCTGATTATCTGGATATTTTGTTTGATTGTCACCATTGTTGAGATTCATATGCTGTTTCTTGATGTCTGTGTGCGTCTAAGTAATGCCATAGATGACAGGGTTTTGTGCACTAAATAGGTTTTAAAAAACAAGGGCATTATTTGATAAACAACACTGCTAGATATGCTGTAGAATCAAATAACTTCTATCATGAATAAAACCGCTTTTAACCCACAAGTTCCATATAATCAAAGCATTAGACACTGAACATGATCAGGGATTCAGGTAATTACATGATGATGTCATCAATAAACAGCCAACATCTCCTGATTTCAGTTTCTCATGGCTTTTTTAGCTACAGCAATTGTGCTTTATAAACACACAATTAAAGCAGCCAGAGAAATTTTTATATTAAATAGTGAAGGGTCAAGAGCACAACTAAAGCAAACGCTAACCACCATCATGGTGACTTTAAAATACAAAATATGATTTCATTAAATCTTAAATCTTAAATCATAAAAAAATTAAATAAAGTAAATCTGGTTAGTTTTAAGTGAAGCTAGTAATAAGTGTACGGCCATGCATTTCACCTTTTTGTTTGGCAAAATGACATCAGCAGAGGTCAAATCTTGACATCAAATTGACATCAACACTTTGACGTCAATTTGACTTTCATTTTTGACCAATTTCTTGACGTAATTTTGACATCAATTTGATGTCATATTGATGTTAAATTGACATCAAATGCCCACTGGGCATAATTGTGACAATAGCCAAATCAAAAAAAAAATTTATCTAGACTCATAACATTACCGTTATTTATCACAAATAACTGGTATGTGTGTGTTTGTGCATATATATTGTAATGCATGCTGGGAACCATGGATGAGTTTTATACTATGGTAGCTCCCAGCATACATTATGTCACCGTTGTTGAGATTCATACGCTGATTCTTGAGGTCTCTGTGTGTCTAAATATAGTAGCAGTTCAAAATGTTTTATGCACAATGTGTAACTGATTACCACACCAGTGCCGGACCTATTGCTATAGTATCACAGTGTTTATAATACACAGTGTTTGATTGTGTTTAATGACAGATTAGTGATAAACCTTGGGATGAGAGCTGTGAAGATCTAGAATACTCGATGATATTGTAACAGTTAAATGTTACTTATGGTGCTATTCCACTACCCACCATTAGCAGGGGACACTATTGAGAGAAAGCTGTTTGGTAACCTTACCTTTACTGATGTCCTGATTGGGAAACATATTATGCTCAATCAAAGTAAGGTTCCTTTGTTTCATATTCAATGGTGGCTGTATAAAATGTATTCCATTGTTGTTGAGGTTTATACTAATGTTTAATATTTCGTTTGTAGAAGGACTCCTTTGACTTACCCTCTTTAATTGTACCAATGGTGCAGTTGCTACTGCATGGTACATGTTGGGAATAGAAAGGACTAATTTACCAGCATTATATCTCATATCTCATTGCCTTGGGTCATCGAAACGGGATATAAATCAAGAGGATAAGAACTGTTTTCTGCTTGTGTCTGGAATTGCTGTGTGGAGTATTGAATTTGTTCTGGACTGTTACCAAGGTTGAAGAACTATGTACATTGTCTAGAAGGGTTCTTCTTTCATCTATGGACTGTGGCATATAAGTATCACCACATTCATTGAATCCAGCATTCTTATATCATGACTATTCTTTTTGTATTTATCATTTTTTGAGTCATTTGTACTGTTGGATTATTATTGTACACTTCACTGTTGTTTTTCCCCATAATATATCTCTGCTAAGAAAATCAGTTTTCTGTTCTATTGTTTTCTTGACCTCAACCGGTTTAATGATTGCAAGTTGGTATGTAGATCCCTCTGATTTATTCAGATTTATAGTAAACATTTACTCATAGAAGTACGAGTTTGTTATAATATCATCATCAATAAATACCCAAGAGATGTTTTTTTTTTTTTTGCCGTAATGATAGTATTTTAAAAACAGTGAGTCACAATAGACAGAGATAAATGAATGTTAAAAAGTTAAGGGTCAAAAGGGTTCTTTCCGTAAGAGTTGGGCCTTTTACAGATCTGTCAGCTTCATTTCGCCCCATTAAACACCTCCATATGGTTCTCCGTCCACCACAGTCCAGCTCACTAAGGTTCTGGTCAATACAGGTGAGTGTTCAGCAACAAAGACTCGTCATTTCTGTTTTTATTCACGTTGTGAGATTCACACTTCATTGTAAACACTAGAGGGTGAACGATGCTGAATGAATTGTAATAAAAACTCTTTTGAAAGCAATAGTGGTTACCAACATTACCTGTCCTCACTGCCTAGAGCAGGGGTGGGCAACTTCGGTCCTGGAGGGCCACTGTCCTACAGAGTTTAGCTTCAACCCTAATCAAACACACCTGAACAAGCTAATCAAGGTCCTCAGGATTACTAGAAAATTACAGGCAGGTGATTTTTTCAGGGTTGGAGCTAAACTCTGTAGGACAGTGGCCCTCCAGGACCGAAGTTGCCCACCCCTGGCCTAGAGTAACATCTCAGTGGTTGCTCAATCTGCGCATCATTGTCCTTCACTTAAAAAATATTTATTATACACTCTCCATATAGAAATATACCCCAATATCCCAGATCAGGTCATGAGATCTTCCTGTAGAACAGCAGAATAAAACACCAAACCCACAAAGACAAATACATTATTGTCTTCACATCTATTGGTATTCATGTATCCAGTTTCATTGTCCAGTCTTACTGTCCAAAAACAAGAGTGTTCATTTGTTACCAGGATACATGCAAAACAAACATTGTGCACATTACAGGTTGTAACTGAACCTCTTCCATCAAAAATATGGGGTTTATCTGTATAACGTACATTACGCAGTCCTCTTTTTAGTGTGTTTATGTCAAGCATTTAAGAAAATATAAAGGTCAACAGTCTGAGATTGAGCAAAACTGGATAAGTTGACTGGTGTAAGCATGGTTGGGATGAGATGGGACACTGGTGGAGCTGTTAGAACTGGATATCGAAGTGTTTCGTGAACATGTTCCCTCTGGTCATTCCATCAGGAACCTTGCATCAGCCTTCATACCTGTGATTCAGCTCCACCCCTTATGTCGACCATATCCATGCTTATTCTCACAGTGTCATCACTATCCCAGTGTCTTCAAAGGAAAGAGCATCAGAATTTCCACAGTTCTCCGTCGACTGCAGAAACACACAGGTATGTGTCATATTATGAGTATAGCAATTTTACATTTTAAAAAGATGGGGATCATATTCTTTACTTCCACAGTCACTTTGTGATGTTTGGATACAGATAATTGCTATATGAAAACCTGACATAAAGATAATAGCAATATTAAAGTCACTGGAAAAATGCTCCCCACCTACACTTTTGCAAAACTCCAGAAACGTACTTATACATACAATTCACTGCAGTTTCCAGCCGAATTGAACACTGGTGGCAGGTTGCAGGTTTCCAGCAGTGAAGTATACCTTCATTTCCTGATCTCCTTCATCTATTCAGTATTGGTCTTTAGGCTTGGTGATCGAGGGGCAGGAATGGGCAGTATTTCAGATACATGTATTTAAAATACATATTTGAAATACAAAATATTATTTTGTATTTTGTATTTTAAAGCCTTTGAAAAAATCTAATGTAATTTGTATTTAAATACATTTAAGATGAGTATTTTTGTATTTTCAAAATACATAAAATACTTTTTGCCAGTCAACCTCTTTATCAGGGTACTGATTTTGTGCATCAACTAGTTCAGACATTCACTAGCTCAGCATTTTTTTTTTAATAAGGTGAGAATGTCATGAATCAATTCTACTTGTTGATTGAAGTTAAAATAGTGCATTATTCACTTCAGTTAACAAAAGAATAAAAGAGCACAGTGGGGAAATAGCGTAAGCCAATCAGTCTTGACCGGTTGTTGATTTTTATCAACTAGCTTGTCAAATGTGTTTAAAGCATTACTGCATGTTAGGGCTGGTGGATATGACGCTACATATCATAGCGATGATATAAAGTGTGAATTGTTGGAACTTTTTCTAAATCATTTACATAGGCCTATTTGTGGGGTAAGCAAATTTATGGGTGGGTGGGAATTATTAGAACGCTGGAGTGGACAAATAAGCACTGATGAATGATAGACCACAAAAATCTTCAGCTTTTAGTCTTATTGTACATAAAAATAATAATTAAAAAGGGGTAAACTCAAAAGAGTTTGAAATTCAGTTTATGCTGTGGAATGAAACCTGATATAGAGAATTGTGAAACCATGATATTGTTACTGTGAAGTAAAACTGAGATTTTGGTCATATCGGCCATCCATATTCTTTGCTAGATAGCAGAAAAGGTTCCCACAGTTTTACATACAGTATGAATTTTTTAATAGTGTTCACCACAAGTAATAGACTACATTGTAACCAGAAATAAGTAGCCTATATAAATGGCTGCTATTTTGCATCTTTTTATTTGTAAGAAAGAAAGAAAGAAAGAAAGAAAGAAAGAAAGAAAGAAAGAAAGAAAGAAAGAAAGAAAGAAAGAAAGAAAGAAAGAAAGAAAGAAAGAAAGAAAGAAAGAAAGAAAGAGCAGAGATGAGGTTAGGAATGAAAAGTCAGTAGGCCTATGTAGTTTCTTCATTCACTGTGACCTATACCTGCACTGGATGGCCAATTTCACATGTATTTTATGTATTCTCAAAATACAAAATACTGTATTTGTATTTAAATACATTTTTTCACACAGTATTTTGTATTTGTATTTTAAATACATTTCCATGTATTTATGCCCATCTCTGTCGAGAGGAATAATGTCGTTTCAAACCTGTATGACTTTCTTCTGTTAAACTTAAAACATATATTGAGAAATGTCTCATTGTTTTGTTTTGTTTGTATTTTTTGTCCATACAAATTACAATGGAAGCCAATGGTCACTGAAACGGTTTGGTTAAAGGATTAGTTCACTTCAAAATGAAAATTTCCTGATAATTTACTCACCCCAGTGCCATCCAAGATGTCCATGTCTTTTTTGAGGAAAACATTTCAGGATTTTTCTCCACACAATGGACTTCAATGGCAACCAGAATGTTGAAGTTCAAATCAATGCAGTTTCAAAGGGCTCTGAAGTGCTTCAAAGGACTGCTGAGGAATGGGGTCTTATCTAGCGAAACGATCGGTCATTTAAAAAAAAAAAAAAAAAATTATATACTTTTTTAACCACAATTGTTTGTCTTGTGTTGGTCTGCGACGCGCCACACATTGCGTCATCACGTTGCAGAGCCCTTTGAAGCACTTCAAAGCCCTTTGAAACTGCATTGATTTGAACTTCAACATTCTGGTTGTCATTGAAGTCCATTGTGTGGAGAAAAATCCTGAAATGTTTTCCTAAAAATACTTAATTTATTTTCCATTGAAGAAAGAAAGACATGGACATCTTGGATGGCATCGGGGTGAGTAAATTATCAGGAAATTTTCATTTTGAGCTGAACTAATCCTTTAACAACATTCTTTAAAAAATCTTCTTTTATGTTCAACTTAAGAAAGAAACTCATAGGTTTGGAAAAACATAAGGGTGTGTAAATGATGACAAAAATTTAATTTTTGGGTCAACAAACCCTTTAATATAAATTTTTACTGGTACAGATAAAAAAAGTCATAATTATGACGTCAAAGTGATCAAATTTAATTTAGCAATTTGTTTACAGACATTTCTAATTCTAAATAGACTTTTTATCTCATATTTGTGACCTTTAAATTATGGTTTAACAATAATTATAATAAACAATAATTATGATGTATCATTTTTTTTCTTATGTGACGGAAATGGGCTTCCATAAATATGACCTCAAAACAAAAAAATAGAGAACTTGGAGAAAAGGAATTTTCAATTCTGACTTATAAACCTCATGTTGTGCCGCCATTTGTAAATCATGGCTTTCTGTTTTCCAGCTCCAATGGCCGTAGTTTACCCATCACCGGTCATGTCTTCATCCATCGTAACTCAGACAGTCCAGTCTTCAACTATTGGTGAGTGTTGATGTCTTGTGATTTGAGACTCTCTGTTTAAAGGGGTCATGACATGGATTATTTTATTATTTTAGAATATTCCATGAGGTTTACTTTTAATGTTTTAATGGCACAAAAAACAAATAGGCTTTATATATAAATACGGAGTAATTTACAGACAAACCATTATGAAATCATTTGCTTATAGTTTGTGATGCAGAAACTGAGCGAGCCTCCAGTGTAGACAGCGTCAGTGATTATAATGGATTCTTTTTGATTTTGACGCGACGCTCACATCCATTGTAAGCAAATGTCAGCTGTAAAGAGACTGAACGCCAGTGTGCGGGGCATTCACAAGATTTATAACTATTCGCTAATATCTTGCTTTAGAGGCAGTCATATGCAAATGTATTTTCCCATGTGGCGTCACAGATCCTTACTATGAGGAGAATGTTTAACGCTATGATGGAGGTTTTATGCGGGATGTTTTAATGATACAAAGACCTCTTATATGTCAAAAGATCAAATGACAACCAGAACGCTTTAATATAAGACTATAACATGAATAAAAACTGTTTACAGGCTAAAATGTCCTTATCTCAAGGATTTTTAAAAGTTTTTAAAACAGTCAACAACACATAAAGGGCGCATCAGAAGCCAGATTGGTTCTGTAGGTTTTTATCATGAGCTTTTTTTCTCTTTCAGCTCCAATGGTAATTTACAACCAACCGCCTGTCATGAACACCGTCACTCAGATGGTCCAGTGTGCGCCTCCCCCGGGTGAGCAGAAAAGCTCTAGTTTAATAAGGCTCTGCTTCAGTCAAACACTAGAAGGTTCATGCATGATGCATATGAATAGAATAGTATGTTAGAGGTTTATGATCATATTAAATGTATTTCATCAATATGATCTCTTTATGTATAGTGATAGTGTCACCACCGACTGAAACTCCTGGGCAGATGAAATGTCCTTACTGCCAGCAGCAGATCATCACACAGACAACATACACCAGTGGAACGATGGCGTGGTTAATCTGTGGTGTTCTTGCCATCTTTGGGTAAGGAACTATTCCCAGCTAACAAGGAACACTTTAAGAACTTTAAGAACACGCTAATTCTCCTGTTTTTTCTGTGCAGGATCTGGCCATGTTGTTTGATTCCTTTCTGTGTTCATTCCTGCAAGGACGTAAAGCATCACTGTCCAAGCTGTAAAAGCCTCGTCCATGTGTACAGACGCATGTAACTGGTTCTGAAGCAAAGAAAACTTTTCTGCCAGCATCATCTGGACATTACTGGACTTCCTAAATCAAAGACCATGTCATGAAAAGACTCATATGGGTTTCTTTTTCCTTCTTTATGCAAATGAAGGAAAATGAAACCCATATGGTCTCGTCACGTCATGGTGTTATTTTTCTTTGAATTAGGAAGTCCAGTTGTATATTCTGATTCTCCATATGATTTATGTCTTTCTTGTTTTTCTTATTCTGTATGATAATGTTATGTAATCAAACAGAATAGAAACTTTTTTTCCCCAACAATCAAAAAAACAAACAAGATTTGTTGTATAAGTTTATGACAGGGTATTTCGGATCGAATTTATACAAGACAACACAAAGGTTTTATATTATTTGGCTCTTTTTATTTGACTGCAACTATTCTCAGTAAAGACAATTAACATTCATGCCTTTTTGTATGTTCCTCTACGCTGCATTCTCTTAAATAAATTGTGAGTCAAGGAAAATAAACAATACTTTGACTGTGACAGAATTAAACTACTCTTACATGTGGATGTCACTGTCACTGACACAGCATAGATCTCGTGTAAATATTATGGAAAGGTTTTTTTGTTTTTTTTTTGACCATCGATTCAGTTTCCTGATAACGTAGGCTCACTTCTGTATACCATCAAAGATAAATATGTCAGTCTAGTAATGAAAAAAGAACTTTTGCTAACGTTCCCTTTAAGCTGTGAAAATGTTATTTCTAAATGGTCTCTGAATGTTCAAATTGTCCAGATTTTTTAAATGTTATAAAAAAGTTTTTTTTTTTCTTTCTTTTTTTTTTCTTGGTTATTGCCATCATTAAACATTCAGGAAACATTCCATTGTATCATTTTGCAAACATTATGTGAATGTTCCCTTACGAGAACGTTCTTTCGTACTGCGTTGCAAACGCTGTGGGAAAACTCCTTTTCTCGAGAATATTGAAGCCTTTATTTTAAAACGCATTGCAGCTGCACAGCCAGAGCATCCTATCTCGCATGAGTGAGCTGATTGGCTGTGCTGCGGCAACTGCACAAACCTATGGTGAGTGAGCAGGAGCGCGCGATCCAATAGGAGTGCTTGGCGCCCTGCCAGACTCGAGCGCGCCAAATTGGACGCGTCAGGAGAGAATAAATTCAGAGAAAACTCGCCATATGACAGATCTATTCTCCTTCAGCTCAGACACACCGCTAATTTCTCCGGATTGGAAGCCGCTCGCCATAGAACAGCCTCTCAGCAGAACAGCTTCGCGCCGCCGGCGACTTCGCCCAGCAAGCATTTTCCTGTGGCATCCGGCGAGTATCCTTTTAGACAGTTCTAAAAGAGCTAAAACGCTGTTTTAACAGCGGAGCGCGTTGTTACAAATGCCGCTTTTGCGAATCCTGCGGGGTTCCCCTGCATGTGTCAGACCGACATACCCAGTGCGCTGTCTATCTCGCGCCTGAGCACGCCGAGGCAGCGCTCACGAAAGGCGGCTGTCATCACTGTGACAGTATGCCTGTGGCTGTCCTCCGATCAAGACTCTCGCTACTTCAGAGAGTGAACCCGCCCACCTTCCGTCTTCGGCGCCCCGCGAGCCTGCTTAGGGCCCCCAGATTTACAGAGCCGGCCCTGGGTACCACCCCATGCATGGCGGTCGGGCCTTGTGAATGTCAGGGTGAACCAGTGCTGTATCAAAGCTCTGGACCCCTGGAAAAACACCAGCTGGTACCAGCAGGGTGTGAGCATGCGTTTGGTCTCAGAGAGGAGGGTCATTTCAACAGACACTTCCAACTCCGGTTGGGGAGCCCTGTACGAGGGCAGGCCTGCCTCCGGCCTCTGGTTGAGCTCAGAGAAACGCCTACACATCAACTGCCTCGAGATGAGAGCGGTTTTTCTAGCCCTAAAAACTTTCCTCCCATATCTGGCGGGACACCACGTCTTGGTCTGCACGGACAACATGTTAGTGGTCTCCTACATAAATCACCAGGGCGGCCTCAGGTCCCGAAACCTGTTAGCCATAGCCACACGGCTACTGCTATGGGCTCAAACCAACCTGCGCTCACTCAGGGCAGCTCACGTGCCAGGCACGATGAACGTAGGAGCAGACATGCTTTCTCTGAGCAATGTTCCCCCAGAAGAATGGTCACTCCACCCCCAGATGGTTCTCCTGTTATGGGAGGTCTTCGGGAAGGCAGAAGTAGACCTCTTCGCCTTAGAAGACAACTGTCACTGCCCAATCTTCTTTTCAAAGAGCAGGGATGCGCTGGCCCACGAGTGGCCCAGCCTCCCCCTTTATGCGTTTCCCCCGGTCTCGATGCTCCCTCAGGTCATCGAACGGATCAGGAACACGAATTGCGCAGTCCTCCTTGTAGCCCCCCTCTGGCGAACCCAGATTTGGTTCCCAGAGCTAATGCAGCTGTCTGTGATAGCTCCATGGCCAATCCCGCTAAGGAGCGACCTCCTTGCGCAGGCAAACAGGACTATCTGGCACCCCCGTCCCGACTTGTGGGCCCTCCATGCATGGCCACTCAACGGGTACCCCAGGACTTCCCAGAAGGTGTCCTGAATACCATTATGGAGGCTAGAGCTCCGTCTACTAGGCGCCTCTACCACCTTAAATAGTCAGTGTTCTCCAGCTGGTGTTTAGCTCGGAACCTCGACCCACACACTTGCGAAGTACCAACAGTACTTTCCTTTCTCCAAGAGCTGCTGGACGCGGGACGCTCCCCCCTCCATGCTCAAAGTGTACGTGGCAGCTATCGCAGCCTTTCATGTGCAAGTGGCCGGCTCTTCTTTAGGTAAAAGCGACCTCATAGTTCGCTTCCTTAAAGGAGCCAGAAGGCTTAACCCGCCTCGACCACCTTCAGTACCGGCTTGGGACCTTTCTCTGGTTCTACGGGCTCTTAAGGGACCCCCCTTCGAGCCACTTCAGTCGGCTGATTTAAGACCTCTCTCTCTTAAAACCGCTCTGCTGTTAGCACTGGCAGTAAAAAGAGTAGGGGACTTACAAGCGCTCTCCACGAGCGCTTCCTGTCGTGAGTTTGGACCTAACGACTCTAAAGTCTTCCTTAGGCCAAGACACGGATATGTACCTAAGGTGCTCTCAACACCGTTCAGTAGAGGTCGACCGATTCATCGGTCGGCCGATTGATCGGCCGATTTTTTGCATTTTTAACATAATCGGCATCGGCCAATATCCAAGTGTATCAAGCCGATTATTAGGCAGGCGCATCTGTGGGCAGCCTAGTGTTGTTGTTGTGGAACACGCATTCGACGCACGCCGCGCCTAGAGTCATTCTCCAGCAGAGTGAGTAGACCTCATCCACATCCAGTGCTTAAGGAAGAAGCTAAGTTCCTTGGAGAAAACTCCTTTATATTTAATTAAAAACTTTTGATATGTTACTGCCAACTTAGAGAAAAAACATGAATAGGCGACATGACGTTCGGCTACTTTGAAATTGATAGCGTAGTTGAGGTTGCATTAGCACAGCAGAAGGGTTGCTATCATGTCACAATAAGTAAGCAAGAATTTACAGACAGTGAATCTGAGACTTTTATTTGTTCTGTTTGTGTGTCTTATATTTGAGAGGGTTGTCACTCAATGCAGAGAAATAAGTAATAAAAAAAAGAGACCAACTATATGCTAGTGAAGGACTGGCTTTGCTTTGCTAGGGTTGGGTAGCTACAGACAGACCCAGTGCTAATACGGCACTGGAGCCTTAACGACCGTTATTTACCGGACCGAAGATCAACGCGCATTTCTGTGCTTCATATCAGTGCTACTGTTATGTCTGTGCTTCTCTTGGATGCTCTGAAAACGGACGTTAGAATAACAGAAACATCGCTTCGCTGCACTTGACACTAGTCAGCAGTTAACTTGAGCATTCCGTTAGCTAGTAGCTGGATTAAACACGGTTAAAATGCTGGCCAAACAGTAGTGTAATGTGTGACTGTATTTCACTGTAGACTAGGGGTGGAACGGTACATGTATTCGTATTGAACCGAAACGGTACAGGCGTCACAGTTCGGTGTATAAATTTCCACGGAGAATACACGCTATGAAAAAAAAAAAAAACTCGCGTGCAAAGTAATGCAGAACTACTGTTAGATACGCGGGTTCTTTAGGGACACCTAATCTGTAGCTCCGCTTTAGCTCCGGCTGCGATGTAAAGATTGCAATGCTGGAATATGTTGTGTGTGTGAGAGAGAGAGAGAGGCGCGGGCGCGATCGAGATCGAAAAGTCGCGTGTGTTTAAAGTCGCAAAGTGTTTACTTATAATTTGTGTGCAAATGCGCGCGCGTGTGTGTGTGTGTGAGGCGCGGGCGCGATCGAACAGTGGAAACATAAAAACATACTCCGTCATTTTGTTTATCAGGACATCATTCAAACTGCAAAGTGTTTAAGTTACTGTTAATTAAAATGTTAGGGAAAACAAATATATTAATCTGAAATGTAGCAAATTAATTTTCAATTCATTCAGGTACAATTACCAAACAAATCTCAAATTCTTTTTGTCTTTTGTACAAGTGCAGATTGGTAAAGTGTTCAATAAATGTTTTTGTTGAGAAATTTTGTCTATCTTAAGTAATTATTTGTGTTACATTTTATCTTTCAAATAGAGGTTAAAAACAAGCACAAAATCGGCCAAATATCGGCCAAAATAAATCGGCAGCATTTATCGGCCATCGGCCGACCCGGATTTCAAAAGATCGGCATCGGCATCGGCCTGAAAAAAACCATATCGGTCGACCTCTACCGTTCAGAGCCCAGGTTATCTCTCTATCAGCTCTCCCAGTTTCGGGAGAAGATAGTGATGCTCTTACGCTCTGCCCCGTCAGAGCTCTGAGAATATATTTGGAGCGTTTGGCCTCTTTCAGACAGTCTGAACCGCTCTTTGTCTGTTCGGGGGCCGCACCAAAGGGCTGCCGGTCACGAAACTCACGCTATCTAGATGGATAGTGGATGCTATCGCTCTGGCATACACCTAACTGGGCCTCCCGTGTCCCATAGGTGTAAGAGCTCACTCCACAAGAGGCATGGCTTCCTCTTGGGCATGGTCCAGTGGAGTCCCTATCGAAGACATTTGTGCGGCGGCCGGCCGGTCTGCTCCATCCACATTTGCAAGGTTTTATAACCTAGAGGTCCTCTGCAGGCACGAGTTCTTTCCATCTAGGCCCTGGCTCTATGGACCCAGGCCAGTATATAACTCTTCACTATAGCCGCTTTCCGACCGGAGGAACCTTTTCACAGTTCCTAGAACTATTGGCTAAAGAACCCGGATGTCGGCGTGTTCGCACCGCAGGAACTAGGAACGATTTTAGTTCTAGGAACTCCATTTGGAGGAACTAATTTAGGTCCTACTTCAGAGTAGGGTCTAAACCAGCACTATAGGAACTACCCGTGACGTTAGTGTATGCTGATGACCGAACGCACGCGGAACACCAGCACCCGCCATTTTTAAAACAGCTATAATGTAAACACACAGATTATAGCCTATATATTTACTCCATAAACTAACTATACAAACATGGAAAACAGTGATAGATGGGTCTCTAAACCTTTATGCTGAAGAGAAAATCCAACGCAACTTTGAGGGGACCAAGCCAAACATGATTATGTTTATCTGCCCAGCGAGCAACACTGGACATCAACCACACGGCATAGGCTAATAACCTTTTTTTCATATACTGTCTACAGTTCTATCTAATAACATGTTAAACAGTACTGTTAGACAGATCGCTAACTAATAAACACAGAGAATGCGAGCATTGTTTGCTCTGGCATCTCAGCGCCGCCAAAATAAAGGTCCGTCGCGCCGTCAAAATAAAAGTCGCCGTGCTTGCGTCACTCCCTTACCCCTCCTACCAGTTCCTATGGCCACTTGGCCAGTGCGAACGCAAACAGCAAAACCGAGTTTGGGGGAGAGTAGTTCATAGAACTGTTTAGAAGTGGACAGTTCCTATAACTAAGTTCCTATAACTACTTGGTCGGAAAGCGGCTATTGACTTCACAATTCTATGTGGGAATGTTATTCTAGGTTCCTGGCTCTTTCGACCCAGCCCTATACATATTCTGAGTGGCCTTTGCGCTTCACTACATACTTGCATATCATTTTTAGACCCGACGTTCTGGTCTGTGATATTCAGACTACTCTGTTATAGTCCGGGGCTCCCTGGATTCTCAGAATAGTCGCAGGCGAATAGCACAGCGTTTTAAATTGGGTTCCCACAGCGTTTGCAACGCAGTACGAGAGAACGTTCTCGTAAGGGAACGCACTTGGTTACTTACGTAACCTCGGTTCCCTTAGAGATAAGGGAACGAGTACTGCATTGCCTTGCCGTGCTATTTCGCTCATATCAGGTGTTTCGCTTCAGTCGATATAGACCTGTCATATGGCGAGTTTTCTCTGAATTTATACTCTCCTGACGCGTCCAATTTGGTGCGCTCGAGTCTGGCAGGGCGCCAAGCGCTCCTATTGGATCGCGCGCGCCTGCTCACTCGCCATAGGTTTGTGCAGTTGCCGCAGCACAGCCAATCAGCTCGCTTGTGCGAGCTAGGATGCTCTCGCTGTGCAGCTGCAATGCGTTTTAAAATAAAGGCTTCAATATTCTCGAGAAAAGGACCCAGTTAACACAGACCGTTCCCCTAATGTTATTTTTTGGTTATTTTTTTGGGAACCAAATACTTACGTTAGGGGAACGTTCTTTTTTGGTTTTATTTTTATGTAACAATAAAATAACGTTCCCAGAACGTTGCTGGGTGGTTACCATAAAAAATAACGTTCTGGGAACCATAAACTAACATTCTGAGAATGTTCTGGGTACCAAAAACTAACATTATGGGAACCAAAAATTGTTAGCTGGGGAGTTTTCCCACAGCGTTTGCAATGCCCCAGTCAGCAAACAAATTTGGCCCAGATTTGGCATGTGTCTGGCACAGCTGGCATTCATCCGGCACTGGCATACAGCATGTGGGCCAAACATGGCCCGGGTTTGGCAGAGATGGCACTGGATTTAAGACGGCACCCAAGACATGGGCCAGATGTCAAATGGAGTATTTGGCCCAGATGTCAAATATAGATATGTGGGCCATATATGTATGGCCGATCTTGAGCCACATTTAAAATCCTTTTCAAATATTTTTGAGTTAGATCCCAATGTTTTCCCATACAGAAAGTTAATATATTCACATATATGTGAAACACTGTAAAATATATTGAAATACATTTTGATAATATATTTTTAAAATGCATAACATAAGCTCATGTTGCATATTTAATTATGTGTCTTTATATGTAAAATTATATTCATGCCTCATATATGACAGGCGATTATATGATGTATGATATTATATCTTATATTGTAGAATAGTATATCCTGATATTATATATGACTGACTTCAAACAATGTTTTGCATTCACTGCTTTCATATTCTCATTCAGTACAGTCTGATGTAGCCCTATCCACATAAACAATACATGATTAGGTTTCAGGACATTTTATTTGACTTTATGTACTACTCAGTAAACAAATTTGGCCCAGATTTGGCATGCATCTGGCACAGCTGGCATTCATCCGGAACTGGCGCATGTGGGCCAAACATGGCCCGGGTTTGGTAGAGATGGCACTGGGTCAAAAACGGCACCCAAGACATGGCCCAGATGTCAAATATAGATATGTGGGCGGCATAAGTATAGCCGATCTTGACCCACATTTAAAATCCATTTCAAATATTTTTGATTAAAATTCCAGTGTTTTAATACACAAAGATATTTTCATCTTCCTGTTTACATCCTGGGTCTAATGCTTTCAAGTTAATCCAGGCAACAATAAATATTTAATTATTTGAATTATGAAAATCAACTGTAATTGTTTGATTTCAGTTCCTGCACATTGCTAAATTTAGACCACAATTTTTTTATGCCATGTACTGTACACCAGTGGACTTTTCATAATTTAACATTTTTCCACTGTCATTTATATGCTATATATGATTAAATCCTGCATTCAATATTATATTATATTATATTATATTATATTATATTATATTATATTATATTATATTATATTATATTATATTATATTATTCAAAGTTACTCTATGATCATTTCTGTTACCAGTTGGTTAATTAAGATGATCACAAATTGAACATATATGTGACTGAAAGAGATTAAATATATTTGAGAAATGATAGAAATGTGTTGCCATTTATGACAGATATTTCTAGAAACAGCTTCCGCATGAATCAGTGGATTAGTGTCAGTTAGCCCAACTCGCGCCAATCAGGATTTCAAAACCCCGGAAATGCGAAGCTGACCTATCAGAGCAAAATTGGCCGAAAGGCGCAATTATCAAATGCAGTGCTTCATGGGATTGTAGTTTTATTTACCCAGTTGGCTTTAACACACATAGTCTTGTACTTGTGTATTTTTTACAAATTTGCAAATATTTTTATTTCGGATCGAATATTGTACACGTTGTGATTCAAGTTTTAGCTGGTTGTTATGATTCATGGCTTATAACGCTTTAAAGCAACAAATCTCCAAAGAGGAAAAGTGAATGAAAATACTCTCGGAACCAGTACGTCGAAAAAGTGGGCGGGCGCTGCAGTCTTGCACAGACTTCAGATTCAGAAACGGTCAAGCACTGAACCGGGAAAAAGCCAGCAGAGTTGGTAAGTGAAAACTTGTATCATTAAAGTTTAATTAAGTTCGTAAAAGGACTTAAGTAAAGTTTTAATTAATTGATGTGTGAACATGCTATCGAAATTATAGTAAACTGTTCTAATTAAAATTTGCACGCCAATTGTTTAAACGCAGTTTTAAATACAATAAACTAACATGTCCAAAAAGTTGTGGTTGGAACAAATTTCTGTAAAACTATACAGTGCAGGCCAAAAGTTTGAAAACATTACTATTTTTAATTTATTTTGAAATAAGTTTCTTCTCCTCATCAATCCTGCATTTATTTGATAAAAAATACAGAACATTTTTTTATATATATTTAATATTTTAGTATATTATTACAATTTAAAATAATTGGTTTTCAATTTATTATACTTTAAATTATTATTTATTTCTGTGATGCAAAGCTGAATTTTCAGGATCATTACTCAAGTCTATCACATGATCCTTTAGAAATCATTCTAATGTTCTGATTTATTATGAGTGTTGGAAACAGTTCTGCTGCCTAATATATTTGCTGAATAAAATGTTAAAAATAACTGCATTTATTAAAAAAAAAAAAAATTCTAATAATATAAATCTTCTTTACCATCACGTTTTATCAATTTAACACATCCTTGCTGAATAAAAGTATTTATTTATTTCAAAAAAAGAAAGAAAAAAATTACTGACCAGTGTATATTGTTGTTACAAAATATTTCTATTTTTAAAACATTTGCTTCTTTTTTTATTTTTATGTTATTTTACTTTTTATTCATCAAAGTATCCTAAAAAGGTATCACAGGTTATGAAAATATATTAAGCAGCAGAACTGTTTCCAATTTTGATAATGAATTTTTTTTTTTAACTACACTGTCATGCTGTTTTTAATTTGATTTTGTAGTGCTTCATTGGATTGCAGTTCTTTTTATAAAGCCTTTAATTACACAGTATTGTACCTTTTGTCTTTTTGTCCAGTTTTCAAAAAAAAAAAAGTTCCTTCAAATCAAAGTTCAGTGTGGAGATTGACCCCACAAAGGTTTTTTTTTTTTTCTCTCTCTTTCTCTCTTTAATTAAATGCTTAAAGCATGAATGAAAACAAAAACAAATCTGGAACCAGCATGGTTGAGCATGAATGCACTATATTAGAGATTAAGAAAGTGAAGGAGGGAGAGAACATTTTATGTATATGCCTCAATACAAGCTCAGGTTGCATAACAAAAACATACACTGAATTAAAAAAAGTAAAAATAAACATGATCTTGAAGGATCTTTCACCTGTAGTAGAAAGTCAGAATTTGAATTTAAATCTGGGTTCAGGTTTTGTTGTAATATTGCATTTGATTCAATATCCACATTACCTGATGATGCATAAGTTAATTATACATCATGTGTGCTTGTCTTTTTCAGCGGCTGTGAGACGTAGGCTAACCGTCTAACATCTGATGCCACAGAGAAAGACATTGATTCCACCGTTAAAAGATGGCTGTATCTAACTTGTTGATGAAACATGTTCTAGTGTTATATGTTTAGTGAATCTTGTTCGTGACCAGAAACATGGACGTTCAAGCATTAGGCAAAGCAATGAAACTTAATGATCAGAAACATGGATGATCAAGTAACATTTAAATGGAAACGTCATAAACCCAAAAAACGGCACTTGTTTTATTTTTGTTTTTATTTATTTTTAGCTGAACTGACAGAGGAGTGTCATTTTAGAGTTTGTAAAACTGAAAAATGTCATGATGAAAAAACAGATGCCAATGCTTTGATGTTTAACACAATTAAATATTTGTTCAGAATACTGTCTTGGTGTGACTATCCATCTGGGAGGGGTGTGTAAGTGACTTGGTTATGGTGGTGTTGAGGCTGACGTGGAACTCATCTGGTCCAGTGTATTGGAGTTATGGGTAATTAACTTGGTTGAGACTTGGTCCAGTTATGGCCCATGTGTGGCCCTTGTCTGGAATCCAGACCTGGTCCACACTAGGACCGTCATTCATTGCGGTATGTGGGCCAAGTCTTGTGGGCCAGAGCTGGGCCACAGAAAAATTGGATCATGCTCAGGTGTGGCTCAGTTTTGGGCTTTCTGGTTAAAGACTGGTGTTGATATGGTTTACTTAAGGTTATGTTTTGATTTCAATGTTACATTTTGATCTGGCCCAATTCTGGGCCAGTTATGGGTAATTAACTTGGCTGAGACTTGGTCCAGTTATGGCCCATGTGTGGCCCTTGTCTGGAATCCAGACCTGGTTCACACTAGGACCGTCATTCATTGCGGTATGTGGGCCAAGCAAAAGCTGGTTGTGTGGGCCGGAGCTGGGCCAGAGAAAATTTGCTATGTGGGGCAGTACTCGTTCCCTTATCTCTAAGGGAACCGAGGTTACATAAGTAACCAAGTACGTCTGAAACAAGGACTAGTTACGTTTTAAGCAGCGATGAGGAGAGGTGAGAATCAAAGTGCAGCAGCAGTTTATCCAAAAAACACAAATCGAGATAATCAAAAAAAGAGACAGGAACAAAAAGGGGAACCACCGAGATATAGCCCAGACAGGGGAAACCGGGAACACAACATCTTACAAAAGAGACGCAAGAACAACAACCAACAAAAGACAACTGAAACACAGGGGTATAAATACACCGGAACACAAGGGCTAATGATGAACAGGTGTGGATAATATGTTACTATGGAAACTAATGAGGGTAACTACCAAGACAAACAGGAACTAAACACAGGAAGAGAATATATGGACAATGGACAAAGAAATATATCATATGACAACATTAATAAACACAGACCCAGGGAACGTTACAGTAGTAACATTTAAATACATTGGTCCAACTACAACATTTTAGAACAATGTATAAATAACATTCTGAGAACATTATTAAAGACCAGATAACTTTGAACAAATGTTCTTAAAGTGTTACTTGAAGAACGTTTGTTCATAAATTTTAAAGAGAATGCTAGAGTTTGCCATTAACCAATTTATGAGGCTAAACAACTTCAAAAGGAGCTCATTCAATAAGAATTTCCTTTGTATCCTTAAATCCCCCACAATCCTTTGCACACATTCCTATTCATGAAAAAGAACTGACGGAAAACGAGTCAGCACTGAGTTTATCTGAGTTCATTATGAAATGTAAGACACAAATCATGTTTTCGCAGGCATAGGGTAGAGTGGGGGAAAACGCCCCCCTGGGGTAAAACGCCCCCCACCTGTTTTTCCCAAAATAACCACTAAAAGTAGTCAAGATACATTTTTACTGTTGCTATGCACTACGTTGATAACGGGGATATACAAATCTCTATGGAGAAGCTGACACCAGCGACACATTTGAAGAGAAGAGGATTACATGGTAAATGCTATAATTTTCAGATATTAGTAAATAAGTGTTTAAGAGAATATTGTTCTGCAGGATATCGCAGTGATGTATGATAGATGAATAGTGAAGTCTGTAGTTTGAGATCATATATTATTTATAAGGAATATAATTATATTTTAAAAATTAAACATTTTTTTAAAAAACTCATAGCTTGTGGGGTAAAACGCCCCCTACGCTGAGGGGTAAAACGCCCCCCCCCTGGGGGCATAGTTTCTCTATCATAATTACTATAATAAAATATTTCTGTCTATCAAATCCTTTGTTTTACACTTAATGCAGTATAACTAGGTGGTAAAATCTAAATATTTGAACAAAACATGAAAAAATTACCTCAAGTGAGCATTAACTAGCTAGCTTGCTAGCAAAGTTAGCTCACTGATGGAAGGTAGTTAAATTTGGCTATTTTGGACATTGCTGAAATAAATATTAATATATATACATGTTGATACATTACTTGCCTTTTACCTTTAGAGATTAAAAACTATTGTCTGTTAATTTTGCTGTTGATCTATGAAGCAAACTGGTTGGTAAGAAAGGGGGCATTTTACCCCACCTTGGGGGGCGTTTTACCCCACCGCTGGGGCAAAACGCCCCCTTTGTACAAAAATATTTTCAGTGAAAATACTAATTAATTATGAAGGCTGAGCAATTTTAATATTTGGTGAATAACTCCTGCCATAGTCACTCAAAACCGGGATGGCAATTCTAGTCACATTTATGTTTTGTTTCACTGTAATGTCACATTTTCCTTAAGGGGGGCGTTTTCCCCCACTCTACCCTACATGTTATCTTTTGTTTTGTTGTAAATTAATCACTTAACACGAAACTGCCAATAATGTAATCCACTGGGAGACCACAGACGCTTGTCATTACATTAATAAAAGGCCAGTTAATTTAAAGATTTTTAATAAACCGTATTTTCACAAGCGAAACAATCACATTTCAGCCTCAAAAAGTCAAGACAAACGCAACCTTAGTAAAGAATAATCTAAAGAGTGCAGTACAACACACAGGCGAAGCCAATAGTCGATACATGGTTACTCAAAAACAAAAATAAGGCACCAGCAATAAATGAAACCTCACTATAAAACCTCAATCAAATGAAGTCCATTTATGTTTCTATATTTTATCTAAATAATCAACAACTGTGTGGACCAACGATACATTTAAAGAAAGATTTGGGATGCCCACTATTCATAAATTGTCATCCATTAAGTTGAATACAGCCTTGCACTTCCAAAGATGATCATGTGGGGAGACATGACAACTCAAAAACTAAAATCTGATACTAGGACGCTATCTAGTGGCTAATAAATGAAACAGCAACAAATGAAAACTGCCCTAGTACCTACACAACCTCAATTTGTTTTATAAACACTTTTTGTTATAGGCCTACTGGTTGAAACTCTCTTCTCATCCTGATAGAATTCAATTATAGAAGTGGTCTAAATATTAAAACAGTGTTTAACCCCTTATCAAAATTGTTACATTATTAACAGGCTTAAATTTGGCATTACCACCACTGTGAAACTAGAGAAAGAGATCTAACAGCAATCAGTTATAATGAAGGTTTATTTAAACACGCAAAAAAAGTGAGCTACTGCATAATTTAGACACATCAAAAATCAGCACATGAATCTCAACAATGGTGCCATTAAAAAAATAACATTCAGCTGCATAATTTATTCATTCTGCAGTGAGTTTTGTACTACGCTGGAACCCAGCATGCATTGCAACATGAAACTTTTGATTGTGGCCATTGTTGAGATTCATGTGCTGATGTCTGTGTGTCTGAGTCAAGCAGCGGTTCAAAATGTTTTATGCACTATATGATTTCAATGTGCTTCAAAATAACTGAATGAAACATTGCCGGATCTCATGCTGTAGAATTACAGAGATACTATAATCAATAAATATAAAATTCAAATACCCATCTCTGTTCTTCCGTGATCCCGCTTGTTAACAGCAGGTGTTCATCCGTGTCTGAATTCACTCAATTCTTTTCATTCACTCTGTCAGGTGGACTTGAATGGGAATAGTGGGAATGTATATATATATAGCCTCTCCACAAATGCCTACCCCACCTTTAAATAAAGGCTATTTATGATATTTTTTATCTAAATATTCAGTTCTGGGTGGACCAAAGATCAATTTAAAGAAAGATTTTGTGTGACTACTAGGCCTATTCATAAATTGGTCTCCATTGGTAAATACAGCCTTGCAATGCATTCATTGAAAAGATGATCATGGGAAAATAGCCAAAATAAAATGGACAAAAAATTACCTTTAGATTTACTTCATCATTATTTATCACAAATAACTGGTATGTGTGTGTTTGTGCATGAGTGCAGAAGAGCGCTGTGATTCAGCAGTGTTCAGTCGGAGCCTCAGGGCTTCGTCCTCTTACTGTGATTCTACATCACTACATTTTCCAATGGAGAATCACAAAACAAGCTTGACTTGACCTGACATTAGAGTTTCCTTTGAATTACTGAGAGAGAGTACAAAACCATTGTTTTAGAATTTATATATATATATATATATATATATATTACAAAAACAAATCATCTTTATTATCATGTTATAAAATATAATATATAAAATGTTTATAAAATCATTTGTAGGATTTACTTGATAAAATCCTCGTAACAATTTGCACTAACACATTTTAAGTAAATGTTACTGCTACTGCTTTGCACAACTTACCTGTTATTATCAAGTAAAATCGACTTACTATTGAACTTATTAATTTGACATTTAATTGAAGTAATTAACTAAATATTACTTAATTATATTATTTCACATACAGTATAACATAAGTAAGATCTACTTAACTAGCTAAATATAACAAAATTAACTTTTTACTCCAACAATATAACTCTAAATTAACGCACACTTTTAAAGTATATCCTTTACTAAGAAAAATCTAGATATTGTACAGATTACATACTGTATCTATGTAACGGAGATAAATGGCATGTGAACACAGAGACCTCAATACTTGGTACACATTACATAATGACGGTAACATTCGATAGATCGTTTTTGAGTATGAATGTGTCCTTTTGAGTAAAAAATTACACAAAATGGCAAGTTACCAAACCTAACAACAATTGCAATGATAAAACTGTGTAAATACAGCTGGAAAACAGTGAAACATTTAAGTTGCATGATGGGAACACCAGTATTAGAAAAATTTAGTAGGTTTTACTTAATTTTATATTGTTGATATTTACGCAAGCTAATTTCGACAATTTCGACAAGCTTGAATTGAGCACTAATATAGGATTTACTTTATTTTTTGAATTCTTGCCTGAACTAACTTTTTAAAGTAGAAAATTACATTTGATTTCTGAAGCATTTACTTCACCACAGAATTACTTTTATCAGTGTAGTCCTATAAATATGCTGTGTCCTCAGTGTCCTAATGACCCTTCAGTATGAAGGACAGCAGTGAGGATAATCCGTCTGTAAAGTTCCCAGCCAGCACAGCCATGTGGGGCCCAAATGGGTTTGACCTGGGCTATCTAACTGGGACCCAGCCAGTTTTGTCCTCGGTTTCCATGTAGGCCCCACATGGGTTTGCCCAGATGAAATGAACACTGCTTAGTGTGCACAGTACAGGCTGTTAAATGTAACACTGAATCAGTGTTGGAGGTAATGAGATAATTAAGTGATTGAATAATGATTTTGTATTAGTGAAGAACACCTGCTGTTAACAAGCAGAATCACTGAAGGAAAGAGAAACACAAGAACTACTTCCAGCCACAACCTTGGATGAAATCAACTGAAGATAAAATACATTACATCTCTCAAGATTTGATTAAACAACTCCACAAACAGCATTACCAGCTTCACTTATTACTAACCAGACTGACTTTATTTATGTCAGACATCTACAGAAAATAATTAAGAAGAGGTTTAGATGTTGATTACTTATTTGGAAGTAATAGTTTGATTTGATGTTACCATTGTGGCGATCAGTGTGTGCTTTAGTCAGGCTCTTGACTTTTTAACATTAGTTTTTCTCTGGCAGCTGTGTCTGTTTGTTATGATGAGAACAGCAAGAGAAAATATAATCAGATGCTGTAAGCTGATTGATGATAAGAGTATAATCATCATATAGTGGCTTAACTCATTGATTATGTGTGAGGTTTATATGGGTAGTATGTTATTCATTTTGTTTATTGTTGTGATTCTACAGCAAAAAAATAATAGAATTTAATCAGAACATCAAATGATTTTTAAAACCCCATTTACACATGTTGGACTACTGAAAGTTCTACTTGCACACAGACATCAAGAATCAGCATATGAATCTCAACAATGGTGACATGCTTCATAGTGCAATGCATTCTGAGTGCATCATACGAAACTTATCCATGGCTCCCAGAATGCATTGCACCATGAAGCATGTCACCATTGTTGAGATTCATATGCTGATTCTTGATGTCTGTGTGCAAGTAGAACTTTCAGTAGTCCAACATGTGTAAATGGGGTTTTAAAAATCATTTGATGTTCTGATTAAATTCTATAATTTTTTTGCTGTAGAATCACAACAATAAACAAAATGAATAACATACTACCCATATAAACCTCACACATAATCAATGAGCTAAGCCACTATATGATGATTATACTCTTATCATCAATCAGCTTACAGCATCTGATTATATTTTCTCTTGCTGTTCTCGCCATAACAAACAGATACAGCAGCCTGAGAAAAACTAATGTTAAAAAGTCAAGAGCCTGACTAAAGCACACACTGATCGCCACAGTGGTAACATCAAATCAAACTATTACTTTCAAATAAGTAATCAACATCTAAACCTCTTCTTAATTATTTTCTGTAGATGTCTGACATAAATAAAGTCAGTCTGGTTAGTAATAAGTGAAGCTGGTAATGCTGTTTGTGGAGTTGTTTAATCAGATCTTGAGAGATGTAATGTATTTTATCTTCAGTTGATTTCATCCAAGGTTGTGGCTGGAAGTAGTTCTTGTGTTTCTCTTTCCTTCAGTGATTCTGCTTGTTAACAGCAGGTGTTCGTCAATAATGCACAATCATTATTCAATCACTTAATTATCTCATTACCTCCAACACTGATTCAGTGTTACATTAAACAGCCTGTACTGTGCACACTAAGCAGTGTTCATTTCATCTGGGCAAACCCATGTGGGGCCTACATGGAAACCGAGGACAAAACTGGCTGGGTCCCAGTTAGATAGCCCAGGTCAAACCCATTTGGGCCCCACATGGCTGTGCTGGCTGGGTTAAGTCAGTACAGTAAAGTTACCAGCTCAGCATCTTCAGCGCTGCATTCATGCCTCACTGAGGTGTTACACATGTTGAACATGTTCTTGATGTTCTTGACAGTGGTTTATACTAGCCTGACGTCGTCATACTCAGATTCTAGTCAGAATGTGAGTCTGATACTTCTCCATAGAGATTTGATTATGGGGCGTGTCTCAACCAAACCAGGAAAAAAAAAAACTCTGCACTCAATTGGATAGACCTACAACCAATCAGAGCAACGGAGTAAATGACGCATGTTCTTCATTCATATTTTCCATAGATATAAACATTTATCTATGCATATTTTCAACCAACAAAATGTCGCGGCTCTCTGTTCCTCTTTTAAAATGAATGCGCTGTCGATATAACAGACGCGATGGCGGAATCTACACATGATGTTTCATAAACAAAGTTCGGGAGGAGCACGTACAAATAATCAATCCAATATCAACTTGTCATCAAACAATACCATGTCTAACGTTACCCTATCTATCAGCATGAGGAAGCATATTCACTCTGTAAACTTACCTAACACTCCTTGACAGTTTTTCAGCATCCCTCCACCACCCCGAATCCTCACTCTTGTCTTGTTCTCTCACAACCAGGAATACGGGGGAGCATGGCTACCGAGCCCACAGCCCTCTCCTCGGACAGCACGTCATATACGCATTTATTCTATCGACTTATTTGTGTGAAATCTTATATACGCATTTATTCTATCTGACTTATTTGTAAATGTGAACTCGTGAAATCTCAATTCTCCAGCAGCAGTCGTCTTTGTTGTAAACTAATTCAAATCAAGCGCTCTTTGGTGACGTGGACGATTACGTTGCGTTGCTTATCTGTCCATCATCGTATAAAGCCCGCCCTGACAATTTGATTGGTCCGAACAATTTTTGTTCGGGCATAATAGCTCCTCAACGGAGCGAGTCCAGACCGAACTTCCCGACCAAAAAATGTTGTGGGCGGGGTTCGGGCTGGCACCCAGGCTAGGTTTATACCACATCAATGCTAAAATATTGCATTTACTTACTCACATAAATGTCTCATGAAATGCTTTCCATGCAGCTAACAAAAAAATGTTCAAGAACTTTTGTTCAAAAACAAAAAAATTATTTTAAAGGGACTATGTGTAGCTTTTTAGGTATTTTATTATCTAAAATCAATATTTTTATTCATAAATATGCCCTCAATGGTGTACAAATACCTATGCCAATGATCAGACTAATCCTCGTAAACGAAGAATTTATTATCTTTATATACATGAGATGGGTAAGTCCACGGAGGCTTCCATGTAGTTCCGCCATCTTGAAAAACTATAATAGCAGAGAGGGACAAAAAGTACTAGGCCAACGCGTTTCCACAACGCGTTTTCGTTCAGAGCCAGCGTCACGTGACTGAAGCCAGTAGAAGTGGAGAGCAGAGAGAGGCGCTTGTCACTGCTGCGGCAAGTTTAAAAGGCTGCACTGCACGGTTATTTATACATCGTTCATTCATACATATGCTGAGTCACAGGATAAGAAGTCCTCGTCTCGAAAAAGTCCAAAATAGACCGTAAAAGGAAACGTGACCGGAGATTACAAAAACAAGGGTTAATGTGGGGATCAAGCGGCAACCTCCCCGTCTCTCTCTTGAAACCAATACGGAAGTGAGTTAAACTGCAATTCATTGACTGGCCGCTTGGCCTGGCTGCAGAAGTGAGTCAAATCTGTATCTCCCTCATGTTAAAATTACCAACTTTACAGCAGAAAAAAATATGTTTACAGCCTGGATCTCTATATGTGGCTTTGGTCTACAGCTAATTTTGCCCGTCATAACAACTGTGAGGGGGGTGAATTATTTTATAACTCGTCCGTTTAGTTGATTAATATTTAAATTTAAGGGTGTGGCCAGTGGCCACTTGAGTGACAGATGGATTGCCGCTGTCAGTGCTAGCCGTTTGTCTGCTGTTACTAGCCGTCACTTCACCTCAGCAAATGTTGCTGCAAATGTACTTGCCATCTCTGCAGTGTTTGTGCTTTTTTTCGGGATTAATTCATACAATTTAATACTTGGGTACAAAGCCCACGTCTTTGGATTCCGTCGTTATCGTTAGAGAGAACAACCAGCGCTGTATTTCAGTTGTTTTCCTCCGTGAACATGCACTAATGGATGTCCGACAATTTCGTTGCTTTTTGGGGTTTTCAAATTTAAAACGTCAATAAATACTCGTTCGTTCTGCTCTCACGGAACAGATGGATTATGCTTATTAACAGTGTTGCCAGTATTTTACTGTAAAAAAAAACGGTAAGGTCTAACAGTGCAGTGAGGATGGACTACATTGGTCCAGTGCGCTTTATATCCACTCAGAAGTGAATCTCAGTCTCTGCTGATCTGCAACTGCTCTCCACCTCAACACTGACAAAAACAGGCTGAGAGAAAGAAGAAGAAGAAGAAGAAGAAGAAGAAGAAGAGAAATAAAGAGAGAAGGATGCTCTCTTACAGATGTAGTGTGTAGGTGTGAAACTGTCACTGATTTTCAATTATTGAGCACGAAGAACAAGAGCGGCGCTCGGTTGCAATGTCAGCGCGCAAGTGTGTGTTTTTCAGGATTATTCCCACGACACGATAAGAAGAGATTTGGATGGTGGAAATGTGAGTTGAGGAAACTCTCCAGCACTAATAAATACACATCAAGGCTTCATCTAAAACACAATCTGAACTGGTCAGGTGAGTAACAACCTATCGTATCTGTCAGTGGATTATATAACTGTTTTGTCTGGACATCTAATCTTAGTTCCTCGTCATTTTGCTGTGCTTAAGTAACTCCTATAAATTTGATCCTAAAGTTGTTTATGTTTGAACATAAATGTGTGTTTGTGTGTGTGTGTGCGCGCTTGTGTTTTTCTGGCTATGTAAATTGCGTGCTGCTCCATCTAGGCCAGCCCACGCGCGCCTCTGGTTTCCATAGCAACTGTCGGGGTTTAAAAGGGGTAGAGGATGCAAGACAAAGTGGAAGCTCGTCTTTACACTCGGCTTTTACAACTCAGCAGCAGAGGATGAGCTAATGCATCTGCAAAAAATAGTAGCCGCAACCATTATTTAACCAGGTAAAAGAAATGTAAGCTTAGCGTTAAGTTCTGCCAGGAAGACTCAATCAGCGCATCATGAATTAACTCACTTCTAACCAATCATGTGTTAACACTCTCAGTATAAAAGAATGGTACTTACATCCGTCTGAATTCGCAGATACTGACGGCGCCAATTACCTCCATCCTCCCCAACCACCTCCAAGATGGTCCTTTCCCTCCATCCTCCCCACCACCACCAGGATGGTCCCTTCCTTTACCTCCTGGGGGTCGGCTGCGCCCCTGCCTTCATCTTCAGGCGGGATTTGCAGATTCAGTTACCCTCGCATTGCTTGCTAAGGACGGGGCCTACGCCAAAGACTATGCTTGCTGAGCTATTCATAAATTTACTCTTGTTATATCATTTTATCTCCCGAGTCTTTCTGGTAGAACTAATAGGGACAAGAGTGGCCTTGCAGCAGACAAACACAAATGGAAATAAGTTATAACCAAAAGCCAAAAGAAAACAGGATGCAGAGTCAATTTAAGTGTCACGCACAACTAGATTTGAAAGTTGTATTCCTGTGCAAAACAAACCATTACAAGGTGAAAAAGCAGATGGGAAAATAAATAAGCCAGAGTTAAACCTAAAATGGATTTATGAATAACCAGAGTGAGTTCCTGTTAAAACTCCAATCATTTTCTTTTACTTGTATTTAACCACAAAAGTCCTAGTAATTAATCCTAGTAAGTAATTCATTCATGTTTTTACAGGTTGGTCCCACTTTTATTGTATTTTTCGATAGCTTCCGAGTGCCTGACAACTGTGAGGGGGGTGAATTTTTTTCTAACTCGTTAGTTTAGATCGTATTTAGATATAAAATGTATGACAAATAAGGGCGTGGTTAAGTTTGATTGACAGCTTGATTGACAGCTTAGGCTGCGCCAAGGAGAATGTCAACATAAGAAGCGCCATTTTTTAACACAGTTGAAATAAAATACTACTGTTTCAGTATCATGAAATGTAGTTTTAAGAGTTTTTCAGGCGAGAATGTAGTTGTTTAAAGCTCAAATCTGTGTTCCCTTTCGTCATCAGGGAACTCCGACGCCTCGTCGGGGGAGTTCCCCTGACGAATTGGGATCACGCTAGGGAGACTAACTGCCTTTGAGTGAATAAAAACGAGCCAATGAACATTGGCATGCAACATTTGCATTCCGCAGCCCGCCTACGAGTGCGGGTATTAAGGCGGAAGCAAGCACATACATAAATGCTTTTTGCTTCGGAGCCGACCGGTTGTGTCCTCTCTGAGTGAATGAGCTTAAAGATTGTATCTTTCTTACGCTCTACGAGTCTGCTGTTTCGGGAGGGGATCTCTCTGTGTTGGTGAGACGGCGTTTCAGTGACCACGCGATTCCTGTCTGCTGGCTGCGTCTACACGCTGTTAATTCAAAAGCTGTTTTCACAGCTGGTAAACGGTTGAGTGCGCACAGCGGGCTTGCAGTTTCCCCGCCGTGTTGCCGCGTTGGATCCCTGTGTGCTTCAGCACAATAAAGAGAGTACTTTCTTCCTGAAAGAGCAACACGAGTGAAGATCGTGTCCTTTTCAGGATGACGTTTCACTTGTCACGGCAACCCAGCGCGCGTCATTCGGCGCTCAAGATGCGCGGTCATGATCAAGACTTGCGTGCCTCTATGAGGTGAGTCCCTTTGTTTATTTCCCGATCTAGTTTCTCTTCTGGTGCACCAGTGGAGGGCTACTTTGGCAAATAACATTGGTGATCTGAGTGTGAACAATCAATAAACTCCTTTTTAAATCAATAATTTGTGTCAAATTATTTATTTATTTTGTAGGTAGCCATGTAATAAGCGGGATAATGTATAGTGAGGCGGTTGTTATAGCGAATAACAACCCCTTCAGGCTGATTCAAGTTCAGCCTGTTGGGGTTGTTATTCGCTATAACAACCGCCTCGCTATACACTCACCTAAAGGATTATTAGGAACACCATACTAATACTGTGTTTGACCCCCTTTCGCCTTCAGAACTGCCTTAATTCTACGTGGCATTGATTCAACAAGGTGCTGAAAGCATTCTTTAGAAATGTTGGCCCATATTGATAGGATAGCATCTTGCAGTTGATGGAGATTTGTGGGATGCACATCCAGGGCACGAAGCTCCCGTTCCACCACATCCCAAAGATGCTCTATTGGGTTGAGATCTGGTGACTGTGGGGGCCATTTTAGTACAGTGAACTCATTGTCATGTTCAAGAAACCAATTTGAAATGATTCGAGCTTTGTGACATGGTGCATTATCCTGCTGGAAGTAGCCATCAGAGGATGGGTACATGGTGGTAATAAAGGGATGGACATGGTCAGAAACAATGCTCAGGTAGGCCGTGGCATTTAAACGATGCCCAATTGGCACTAAGGGGCCTAAAGTGTGCCAAGAAAACATCCCCCACACCATTACACCACCACCACCAGCCTGCACAGTGGTAACAAGGCATGATGGATCCATGTTCTCATTCTGTTTACGCCAAATTCTGACTCTACCATCTGAATGTCTCAACAGAAATCGAGACTCATCAGACCAGGCAACATTTTTCCAGTCTTCAACTGTCCAATTTTGGTGAGCTCGTGCAAATTGTAGCCTCTTTTTCCTATTTGTAGTGGAGATGAGTGGTACCCGGTGGGGTCTTCTGCTGTTGTAGCCCATCCGCCTCAAGGTTGTGCATGTTGTGGCTTCACAAATGCTTTGCTGCATACCTCGGTTGTAACGAGTGGTTATTTCAGTCAAAGTTTCTCTTCTATCAGCTTGAATCAGTCGGCCCATTCTCCTCTGACCTCTAGCATCAACAAGGCATTTTCGCCCACAGGACTGCCGCATACTGGATGTTTTTCCCTTTTCACACCATTCTTTGTAAACTCTAGAAATGGTTGTGCGTGAAAATCCCAGTAACTGAGCAGATTGTGAAATAATCAGACCGGCCCGTCTGGCACCAACAACCATGCCACGCTCAAAATTGCTTAAATCACCTTTCTTTCCCATTCTGACATTCAGTTTGGAGTTCAGGAGATTGTCTTGACCAGGACCACACCCCTAAATGCATTGAAGCAACTGCCATGTGATTGGTTGATTAGATAATTGCATTAATGAGAAATTGAACATGTGTTCCTAATAATCCTTTAAGTGAGTGTACATTATCCCTTACTAATTATTGTAATTTACTTTGGCTAAGGTGAAAGAGACAGACAAAGTGTTGAGTTTTGAGAGTCCACTTTATTTACACATTGAGTGAAAAATATGAAACTTCATTGAAACGAAGCTATTGAGTTGTTGGATCTTTCAGCCTAGAAGAAACAATAGAAGAGTTGATGACAATGTTTTTTTTTTTTTACTGACTGTCATTGATTAATTGTTCACATGTAATTAATTTGAATTGAAACAAACTACAAATAGAACAAGATAGTCAACTATTCACTTACCTGCTTCATCATTTCCTCCCTCCAGTAGACGTTCCCAGGCGCGCTGGAAGCTGTTTCATGCGAGGGGGGCTGAGGGCTGGGTTGGAAAAAATATGTGACGTCATTATGTTGTGGCTGACGACAAGACATGAAATTTCTCTACTGTTTATGTGTTGTAGCCATTAAAGAAAACATTTAGTTTCATATTTATGTTTAAATATTATACGCTAATTATTTAATTTATAGGCTTATTTTTTTATTTAATCAATGTTGATTATGAAAGTGAGCATATGCAGCATGAGAAAGATAATGATACATCATGAGATGCGCAATATGTCTGGAGACATGGAGTGGGTAAGACATGATTTTGACCACTTCATTGAGTTTTGTTTTGTTTTGTAGAAAGACTATTTTTAAAAGATTTTCATTTGGTATAAATTGTATCTTAATTTTGATCAATGTTTTATGAACCAATTGCCTGTATTTAAAGGAGTCATAACCTGCATTTTTCACTTTTCCACGAGAATCAATGTATGTTATGATCGACTAACGATTATACACTGGCCGGGAAGCCGATATTTAAAAGTGAAGCATTTGTTTACCTCAGGGTAAATAAACCAGCGCGCGTGCACGCGCACTCAAATACGAGATTTTGATTTCAGCTCCCTCTTGACGTCATGAGGTAGTAGGATATACCATATATGGACACCGCAGCTGGAAGCCCCCCCTTCCCCTCTCCCCCTCTCCCCCTCATATTCAGTTCAGTCAAGATGGAGAAACCGAGTGCACAACGGACTTGCTCTGTGGTTGATTGCCATTAAAAACATGTAAATGTGTTTTATCTCCCAAAATCGGACGAAACTATCAGGGACCAGTGGATGAAATTCATTTTTAATGACGCTGTCCCAGCAACACTTTCAACTTGCGTATCGGTATGTGTGTGCGCTTTATTGTATATTATATATGACAACATATCATTGTATTGATTTTTTATAGAATAGATAACGATACATAGATAAATAAAACAAACAGTCAAGTAATAATAAACATAAAGAAAAACAACACGTTACCTGTCTAAAGAAGAAAAATATTGAATGTCTAAATAACGTGAAACAAGGCAAAAACAGCACATGATAGTAAACGTCTCATCTCAATAACCACTGTAAGCTGATAAAATAAGTAGACTACATCTCCGTTAATGTAATCGACATTAAATAAAAGGTAAACCTATGTGGGAGAAAATAGCAACAAACGTTTTAGCTCGTTACCGATGTTAATGTATGTCTCAGTCAAAATGATTGTCTTTACCATTCAGAGACATCTTGATGTAGACGTCCATCCAACAACTCTACATCTTCCCTTTCCAGCTCTGGTTCAGAGTCCGGCTCAAACATGTAGGGTTGAATCCCGTAGGTCGCGGCCGGGTCGGGTTCATTCACCACTTGCGCCATGATGTCAGTTTGTAATGATGCTGAAGTTACCTGCGTGTCAACCCCCCTCCTTCCTTCAACCAATCAACGCGCCCCTCATTTGCATTATTAAAATGAGCGTCCACGACAGCCAAAACATCGCATTGATCTCGCGAGACAATAATGCCTTCAGAAATAAGGGTAAAAGTAGGTCTGTGTTTATTTTTTTGCCACTTTTCTTTTTTAGAAGGGCCTGAAAGACTATAATACAGCAGTAGGTATCCAATGTAATACTAGGTTATGACTCCTTTAATAAATAAGACGAAAATATATAGCAGACAATGTAATAAGGCGCCGGCACAATCACTTGCATTGACACAGAAAACACCAGTTTATTAATAAACAATTAAATGTCTCCTTGCTATTTTTGACACATTCATACTTTTGCCGGTTCTTTGTGGCAAGCTTTATGCGTGCGGCCGTGCGTTTGAGTGCGGCTATATTATGTACACGCTCATTATCCTGTATATAGCCTATTTAAGTAATAAAATTAATATAATGGGGCGGTTTGTCCACTTATGGCTTAAATGAACAACTACTAGTTGACTAGGAAAAAACTTTAGTCAGAGGCAGCCCTTATTCCACATATTTTTGAACCAGCAGGCCATTCTGGGTTGAGCGAGCGACCCTGAGCAGAATGAGCGAGCTCTCCACCCACATGCTCTGATCAGAACAAAGCATGGTAAATTCAAACTTTATTGAATTTTGTCCGTAGCTTGAACACTCACTACATTAGGCATAAGAGAGTTAGTTAACACTTTCCATTTTATTTTTATTTCACGTTTTTAAAGTACAATATTATGTTAGTCCACAGCCCCCCACTAGGGGGTGCTGATGCTATGTTGAGGAGGGCGCAGCTCCCCCTTCCCGCGCTACTGGACGTTCCTTACTTCTGATCATAGTGGCCCATATTGAATATCATTACTGGGTGTAGCACATCAGTTACGTTGTGTGCTACATGCTACAATGAGCAATGTTCAACTTGAAACATAATTTTATCACTATAAAGACAACTGGCATTACATTATGGCATTTTATGAAGGCTGTATAGAACAGGTGAAACAGAACAAACAATTTAATCAATCCTGATTTCATGTTGACTTTAAAGGTGCTCCAAGCGATGCTGGGTGAAGTCACTTCTTGTTGATGTTCAAAGTATTGTCAAACAAAACATAGGTAAGCTCGACCCTCCCTCCTCCTCATCTCGTCCCCTCCCCCTCCCTTCCGTGCTTCCTGAAACAGTCATGAACCATTTAGAAAAACCAAACTGGATTTACCCCCCTGTCCAGCAAAAACAGAGCCACCTGAATGTCGGATTGGAAGCCCTTCTGCCGGCGTTCTCGCCAGCTTTTGAATGCTTTTCCGATGTAAATTCGTGACTTCACGCGTTCCTTCTCCTTTTCCCTCTTCTTTGTCATTTGTTCATCGGAATGTCGTTTCTTTGGTCGTGTGTCCAAGAATATATGTTTTTAACGTTAGTCATTGTCTAGAACATCTCTCCTCTAGCTAACTTCCCTCTTCATGCTTCTCTCTTCTCCACTCCCCACACCCCCCTTCATGTGTACGCGCACTAACCCCCAAACCCCCACCCCCAAATCATTCTTGTCGGTTATTGGCTGGAACCCTGTTTGTTATGTTTCGTGGTCCAGGCTGGGCCAGTTTGTTTTTCTTGACGTTTTGGAGCCTGGGCTGTCTACAGAGACTGCATTTTTTTACAGTGTGTTCAGGGGACAGGCAGCTAGCGGATAGTGAGGAGATGTTTGCTGTATGTGACAAAAAATGTTTTGGCCTAAAAAACGTGTGACATTGCTTAGAGCACCTTTAAGCTTATTTTTCTACTAGGAATTCCTTTCAAGATAGATAGGTAGGTAGATGGATGGATGGATGGATGGATGGATGGATGGACAGACAGTCAATAACTTACAGATAACAATAGATAATTGCCGGCAGTGAAGCCACAATGATTACTCCCAGCAGAATACTTAGAGTGATTATGTCGGCTTGACTGGATTCTTCAGAGTTTACAGAACTGTCCTCCACTTTGATTTCCAAACCAGGACCAAAGACCTTCACCAGCTCAAACGTTAAATCTTTGTGCTCACTTTTCAGCTTCCTGTGGGAGTGAAGATATTTCAGATGCTGCCCATAACACTCTCATCCTTATTGTATACAATAGATGTAATTCAGCCAAGCAGGAAAGAGGGAAATGTTAAGACTGAGGAGTGAGGACTGAGGAGTATATGTTTTTGTTAATGCACATACATACATTTTTTCATATTTATAGCTTTTACTTTAGTCAAAGCCCTTACATAAAGTATTCATATATATATATATATATATGGTAACGCTTTAGATTACAGCCCGGAAAGTACTGCGTAATTAAAATGAAAGTACAGTGTAACTTTCGGTAATTACAGTGTACCTATAAAGTACGTACGTGTAAGTATAGGGGAATAATATGTAAAGTTTTGGGAATAAAGAGGTAACAACCAGGAAAATAACAAATTATTTAGGCAAATTATTTAGACTGTAAGTATTCCCTGTAGTTACAGGGTAAGCATGACATTGCGGGCTGTAAATTAAAGTGGTGCTTCTTACCCTCTCGTTTCATGTAGTAACAGGGTAAGTACAATAAAAACACATGTATTATTTAGGCAAATTATTTAGACTGTAAGTATTCCCTGTAGTTACAGGGTAAGTATGACATTGCGGGCTGTAAATTAAAGTGGTGCTTCTTACCCTCTTGTTTCATGTAGTTACAGGGTAAGTACAATAAAAACACATGTATTATTTAGGCAAATTATTTAGACTAAGTATTCCCTGTAGTTACAGGGTAAGTATGACATTGCGGGCTGTAAATTAAAGTGGTGCTTCTTACCCTCTCGTTTCATGTAGTAACAGGGTAAGTACAATAAAAACACATGTATTATTTAGGCAAATTATTTAGACTGTAAGTATTCCCTGTAGTTACAGGGTAAGTATGACATTGCGGGCTGTAAATTAAAGTGGTGCTTCTTACCATCTTGTTTCATGTAGTTACAGGGTAAGTACAATAAAAACACATGTACACACACAATCTGACATCACTTGGAAAACCTTTATTTGAAAAACAACTTATTTCAAAACAGATTTACAACATATTACACTTATTATTTTATTTATTTATTTTTAAATCAACTTTTCATTTCAAATACTAAAGTCCTGACATAGCATGTTTTGTCCTTTTTTGTTTCTCTTGCATGGCTTGCATTCTCTTGGTCCTCCTCTTCTTTTTCTATCGTTCCACTGATTAGCCTAATCTTAAGAATGAGTCTTTTTCTATTCTGTGTTATGTATTAAAATAAAATACAGTACACCCAGAAATGTTCTCATAATTTACCGACCAACTATCACCAGCGAGTGCATGAGAGTCGGCTTCATAGGGTCGGATTGAATGGCTTCGAGTTTGATGAAGCTTTAAGCGTTCATTGCATTGCAGGGTAAAAGATGAGTAAATGGTGAGGACATTTCTGTACTACGTATTTTCTTTTCACACAAAATACAGAATAGCAAGAGACATGTCATGGGATTCCTTCTTAAGATTCATCAGTGGAAAGAAAGAAAAAGAAGAAGAAGAAGAGGAACAAGAGGAGGAGGAAACCAAGCAAGAGAAACAAAGTGCTGTAAATCCGTTTTGAAATAAGTTGTTTTTCAAATAAAGTTTTCCGAGTGATATCAGATTGTGTGTGTGTACATGTGTTTTTATTGTACTTACCCTGTAACTACATTAAAACAAGAAGGTAAGAAGCACCACTTAATTTACAGCCCGCAATGTCATACTTACCCTGTAACTACATGGAACAAGAGTATATTTTCCCAGCATTTAAAAAAAAAAAAAAAGTTGCAATAGTTTTACTTGCCTTGAAACTTAATCAGTGCACCTTTGCAATAATAACAAATTAGCCTACTTTATAAATGCACTGATATGTACCCCATAATTTAAAAAAAGTCTTTATGTATTTTTATACATTATTATTACAAAAAGGTGCAGTGTATGTACTCGCTAAATTGCTCCCAAAAGTAAGATTCTAAAATACTTAGCCTAAATAATTTTCCTAAATAATTTGTTATTTTCCTGGTTGTTACCCCTTTATTCCCAAAACTTTACATATTATTCCCCTATACTTACACGTACGTACTTTATAGGTACACTGTAATTACCGAAAGTTACACTGTTATTTTGTTTTAATTACACAGTATTTTCCTGGTTGTTACACCTTTATTCCCAAGACTTTACATATTGTTCCCCTATACTTACACGTAAGTACTTTATAGGTAAACTGTAATTACCGAAAGTTATACTGTACTTTAATTTTAATTACGCAGTACTTTCCGGGCTGTAATCTAAAGCGTTACCTATATATATATATATATATATATATATATATATATATACACTCACCTAAAGGATTATTAGGAACACCTGTTCAATTTCTCATTAATGCAATTATCTAATCAACCAATCACATGGCAGTTGCTTCAATGCATTTAGGGGTGTGGTCCTGGTCAAGACAATCTCCTGAACTCCAAACTGAATGTCAGAATGGGAAAGAAAGGTGATTTAAGCAATTTTGAGCGTGGCATGGTTGTTGGTGCCAGACGGGCCGGTCTGAGTATTTCACAATCTGCTCAGTTACTGGGATTTTCACGCACAACCATTTCTAGGGTTTACAAAGAATGGTGTGAAAAGGGAAAAACATCCTGTATGCCGCAGTCCTGTGGGCGAAAATGCCTTGTTGATGCTTGAGGTCAGAGGAGAATGGGCCGACTGATTCAAGCTGATAGAAGAGCAACTTTGACTGAAATAACCACTCATTACAACCGAGGTATGCAGCAAAGCATTTGTGAAGCCACAACATGCACAACCTAGAGGCGGATGGGCTACAACAGCAGAAGACCCCACCGGGTACCACTCATCTCCACTACAAATAGGAAAAAGAGGCTACAATTTGCACGAGCTCACCAAAATTGGACAGTTGAAGACTGGAAAAATGTTGCCTGGTCTGATGAGTCTCGATTTCTGTTGAGACATTCAGATGGTAGAGTCAGAATTTGGCGTAAACAGAATGAGAACATGGATCCATCATGCCTTGTTACCACTGTGCAGGCTGGTGGTGGTGGTGTAATGGTGTGGGGGATGTTTTCTTGGCACACTTTAGGCCCCTTAGTGCCAATTGGGCGTCGTTTAAATGCCACGGCCTACCTGAGCATTGTTTCTGACCATGTCCATCCCTTTATGACCACCATGTACCCATCCTCTGATGGCTACTTCCAGCAGGATAATGCACCATGTCACAAAGCTCGAATCATTTCAAATTGGTTTCTTGAACATGACAATGAGTTCACTGTACTAAAATGGCCCCCACAGTCACCAGATCTCAACCCAATAGATCATCTTTGGGATGTGGTGGAACGGGAGATTCGTGCCCTGGATGTGCATCCCACAAATCTCCATCAACTGCAAGATGCTATCTGTTAAGAAGGTTTCATCCAATCAGAGAGTCATTTAATGAATGACGTCAGTCAGTGCCTAGTCAGTAAGAGACGAACGAAATATGAATGCTCCGATGCAGAAGATTAATATCTCATCTTTCCTTCAGTAGTGGTCTTTGTGAGCGAGTTAATGACAAGAATGTAAGTTGTTTATTTCCTTTTATCTTGTGATGTTATATATGCGTTTAAAGCAAATTTGTGTACTTTATTGAGTTATCACGAGGTCGTTTTGCTCACCATCGCGGCAGCTCGCGCTAGCGCCTAAGCGCCAAAGTTCATCCTTTATGTTTAATATAAGTAATGCATGAGTACTTTCATAGTGTGAGATATATCTCTGGATGGTGATTTATAAGGTTATTTGCCTATATTTGTGTAAATATTGTGTTATGTGCTGTTTCCTATATCGGGTGTATATGTTACTGCCTGTAATGAAACTATAATGGCGTCTCACATAACAACTAACTCCATGTGCGTCCCTTGAACGCCACCTTGTGGATTATCTAGGAACTGCAATGACTTTAATAATGTAGCCAGTTCTATTGCCTTGGTGAATGTTATTGATTTAGCTGTATATCTAATATTATTGTTATTCTTTATTATTTTCAGACCACTTACTGTTACCACTCACTGTTACTATTCAACCTGAATCAAGAGTAAACTACAAACTCTGCTTCAAACTCTGAGTCGTATGTGTTCTTACCGACACACCAGTGCGGATACAAATCCACCTACTCCAGTAAAATACAGTCCTTAATTAATCCTTCAAACATTTGGTCCTTCGAGCCGGATGCTGTATCTACACTGGACTCATGATGTCAGAGGACAAGAATGCAGAGTATCAAGTTGAAGGAGCTCGCCCTAGACGTATAGTTCGTCAACCAGCCTATTTACAAGATTTCGAATTGCAGTATGCTGGGCTGTCTAGAGCTAATGTCCTTCTGCCTCAGTCTACACCGCGACCACATGGGTCAGATGACTATCAACATGAAGATGAAGATGAGGACAGGGATATTCCTATGGCCCATCCGCAGACATCTATTTCTTATCATGATCAAAGAGAAGAGGCTGTTGGATCACCTGATTCATTAGAATCACCACGATTGGCTTTAGAGCCCTGGTACCTTACCACAGATCGTTGGAGTGAGAGAGACGAACGCAGCCCTCAACGGTATGGACGTTCTTTACCTCCTGATGTCCAAAACACAGTGCATGATCTGGAACAAGAGAATAGACATCTCCGTGCTACTCAGCTATCCATGAGGGAAGAGATCAGCCAACTTATAGAAATCCAGAACAGTATGCAGCAGATGTTGATAAACCAGTCGCAAAGCCAGAGGTCAACTCCTAAGCCTAATTCACAGTTCCAAGTATTAACCCCTCCAGTTCCTTTGCCTAGAGTTGCAAGCAGACAGTCAGAATCTTCAGGGCCTACACCGACTCCTAGAGCCTTTCCAGTTCCTGCACCACGCCGCCTTTCTACATCTAAGAATACAAATCCTTATGTAGATACAGTCAGCTACGCACAGCATACTCCTCCAATGCAGCCTTACTCAACTGTCTTTGTTTCAGATAATGTGACTACTCAGATTCCCTCAGGCCCTGTTGACACTCACAAAGTTACGCGGGACACAAGGCAGCCGACAACAGTAAGGAGAGCTTCTATCATCTACACACCACCGCCTCCTAGCTCCAGTCAGCCGCATGTAGCACCAGCTAACTTTCCACGGATCCAGACTAACATTGCAAGACAGGAGATAATTTATAGAGGTCCACAGCCAACCATTCCAGATTTTACTCGTCGAGAGCCTGGTGAATTTGCCCGTCTCAAACTTGCCTTGAATAACCTACTACCTGATGAAGCTACAGAGCTATTCAAGTACCAAGTTTTGGTAGATCACCTAAAGTTAACAGATGCTCGCCTCATTGCTGATTCCTTTTTAAATTCATCCACTCCCTACTCAGATACCATGGCAGCCCTCACTGAACAGTTCGGTCGACCTCACCAGCTTGCCCTGTGTAAAATTGCTGCCATTATGGATGCATCAAATATTCAGCCTGGCGACACTGTAGGCTTTGAACGCTTCGCTCTTCAGATACAAGCCTTAGTAGGATTCCTTAAAACATTAGGAACAGAAGGAGACATTGAATTACATTGTGGATCCCACGTGGCTCGACTTTTGTCCAAGCTCCCTCCAGAACAAAGAGCATCCTTCCGCAGGCACATGAGTTATGAACCTGGCTCAGTGTACACGCTTCTTGATCTAGCTAAATGGCTTAATTTCGAATCCTGGTGCCAGGATCCAGAGAGCTTTGGTGGATATAAGCCCCAGAAAGATAGAGCCTGTCCCCGAGTGGATCAACAGAAGGAAACTAAAGCCAAGGTCAGACAGACTACAATCCTTCATGGCTCGAACGAATTATGTTCCTCAATACCATCAGTGCCAACCAAGAGTCAAGGCAAAAGCTTTGCCTTCTGTCCATACTGTGACAGTAAAGAACATTATCTGAGTCAATGTGCCACATTCCAATCCTTAACCAAAGACCAAGTGATTGACTGGATTAAGACTAATAACAGATGCTGGAAGTGTGGACGTAACCATAGAGCTGCACAGTGTACCCTCAAGAAACTATGCCATCTGTGTAATGGAAAGCACCTCCAAATCCTCCATGAGGTCAACTTTAAGCCTGTGAAAGAAGGGACCTGTTTAGTTAGTTCAACTAGCAAAATGCTATACCTAGACCGTCCTCAAGGACTCAGCAGTGTTCTTCTGAAAGTGGTCAGAGTCATTCTGAAACATAAGGGACAGAGCCTAGATACTTATGCTGTGCTTGATGATGGTTCTGAACGGACTATGCTGTTACCAGCGGCAGCCCGGAGGCTGGGACTTACAGGCCAGGCAGAGGACTTAGCCTTAAGAACTATAAGGCAAGACATCACTAAGCTTTGCGGTACCTCAGTATCTTTTCAGATTTCAACTCCATCCCAGCCTGGCAGGAGTTACAAAATAACGGGAGCCTTCACCGCAGAACTACTTAGCTTAGCTGAACATTCTTACCCTGTTGCAGACCTTCAGCGACGATACCGGCATTTGAAAGGCTTACCTTTACAGTCTATTCACAAAGCGTGTCCCCTGTTATTGATTGGAGCAGACCATCCTCACCTTATTACTCCGATTGAACCAGTTCGTCTCGGTCCACCTGGAGGTCCGGCAGCTGTCAAGACAAGGCTGGGTTGGACTTTGCAAGGACCAGCAAGAGTCTTCGGAGATAATGTGAAATCTCAACAGTGTCTGCACATTGCCATTAATCCCTCAATGACAGAGTTGTTCCAGAATGTTGAGAGACTCTGGCAAGCAGACGTGATTCCCAATCGAAATGAGAAATCTGTCACACGGTCTAAGCAGGACCAAGGAGCTCTTGACTTGCTCCAGTCACAGACTGTCAGAGTACTGATCGATGGCGTAAGTCGCTATGCAACTCCACTCCTGCGTAAGAAGGATATGCCCATACTTCATGCTCCTATGGAGGCAGTACTTCCTAACCTTAGGAACACAGAGAAACGCCTGGAGAAAGACCCTAGTAAAGCAGCTGCCTACCAACAAGAGATAAAGAAATTAGAGACCTCGGGCTATGTTGTCAAACTCCCACCTGAAACAGCTAATTCGCAAAGAGAGTCATGGTTCATCCCTCACCACCTTGTGCAGCACAACGGTAAGAACCGTGTGGTCTTTAACTGTTCATTTGACTTTGAAGGCCATAATCTGAATAACTATCTGCTGCCAGGACCAGCCTTGGGCCCATCATTGTTAGGTGTATTCCTGCGCTTTCGTGAACATCCAGTGGCAATAAGCGGAGATATTAAAGGGATGTTCCATCAGGTTCGTCTCCTTCCAGCAGATAGGCATATTCTCCGCTTTGCATGGCGAGACTTGGACAGATCTAAATCACCGGACATCTATGAGTGGCAAGTGCTACCCTTTGGCACTACTTGTAGTCCGTGTTGTGCCATTTATGCGGTCCAGAGACATGTTATGGATCATAGCACTCCTGATGACAATATCAGAACCATAGTAGAAAGGAATTTCTATGTGGACAATTGTTTGAAGAGCCTACCATCACCTCAAGAGGCAAGGCAGCTTGTAGACAAACTCTGTACCCTCTTTGCCAGCGGTGGCTTCGAACTGCGCCAGTGGGCATGTAATGATCCCAGTGTGGTTGACCACCTACCGACAGAATTGAGATCCAGCAGTACCGAATTGTGGCTATCTCAAGATCGTACCGATGTGCAAGAATCCGCATTAGGTTTAAGGTGGCACTGCAAATCAGATCTCCTGGGATATAAAACTCGTCCTGTCAAGTCTGGACCATGTACCCTTCGACACGTTTACAAGGTACTTGCAACCCAGTACGACCCCCTAGGCTTCATACTCCCATTTACCACTCGGGCCAAAGTTTTAGTTCAGAGATTATGGGACAAGCAACGAGAATGGGATGACCCAAATCTACCTGATGACCTTTTGAGATCCTGGAAGGAATGGGAGGGAGAACTCCCTACGTTAGCAAGTATTTCACTTCCCCGCTGTGTCACATCTTCAGACATGAATCACTCCCACAACACCAGACAAATTCACATCTTTTGCGACGCTTCTGAGCAAGCTTATGGATCTGTCGCTTACCTACGTACTGAGGATGACAGTGGTCATGTCCAGTTAGCCTTTATACTAGCAAGATCCAAGGTTGCCCCGAAACGACGTCTGACCATCCCCCGACTAGAGCTGTGTGCTGCCCTGAATGGTGCCCAATTATCCAAACTCTTGCAAACTGAGCTCACCTTAAAGATCAATACAGTGACACTTTGGACAGATTCCACCACTGTTCTAGCCTGGCTCAACTCCGAATCATACAGATTCAAGGTGTTCGTTGGAACCAGGATAGCCGAAATTCAAGAGCTGACTGCAGAATGTTCCTGGCGATATGTGGATTCCAGCAGTAATCCAGCGGATGATCTCACCAGAGGTAAAACTCTTTCTCAGTTATCAGTGCCCAACAGATGGAGTCAGGGACCATCATTCCTGTTTGAGTCTGAGTCATTATGGCCTGCCACTCCCCCCATACAACCACCGGAAATCAAAACAGAGCAGCGTAAAGGAATCTTCTGTGGCCTTATGACAGAAGTGGTTGTTCCTGACATTCCTGACCCTACCACACACAACACCTGGATTGAGTTAGTAGAGGCCACAGTTCAAGGGCTAAAAGATACAGGACCACCATCAGCAGTGGACTACCAAACTGCAGAATGGTATATCCTACAGAAATCTCAAATTGATAGTTTTCCAGATGAATACAAATTGTTAAAAGCTGGTAAATCTGTACCTTCCACTAGTCGACTACTTGCTCTTGCCCCAGAATTTGACGACTCTTGTCAGCTTATAAGAGTTGGTGGCCGTTTACGTCGAGTTGAAGGACTAGAGATGTCAGTTATACACCCTGTAGTCCTTGACCCACATCACTGGGTTACCAAGTTACTGATCCAAGACTTTGATAGTAAACTCTGCCATCCAGGACCTGAAAGAGTCTTCGGAGAGATAAGGAGAAGCTTTTGGATACTGAGAGGACGAGAAGCTATACGCAAACAACAACATTTGTGCAAAGACTGTCAAAAATGGAAGAACAAACCAGTTATTCCCCGAATGGCAGATCTACCTCCAGCTCGACTCAGACTGCTCAAACCCCCATTCTACAGTACAGGCATGGACTGTTTCGGGCCATTCCAAATTAAGATCGGCAGACGATGTGAGAAAAGGTGGGGAATCATCTTTAAGTGTCTCACGACACGAAGCGTTCATCTGGACCTCCTTACAGCCATTGATACTGATTCCTTTCTGATGGCCTTGAGGAGGTTTATAGCTCGCCGTGGCACACCTCGCGAGTTATATTCAGACAATGGCACTAACTTTCACGGAGGACAGAGAGAGTTGCAAGAAGCCTTTGCATCGCTTACTCCACAGATCCAGCTACATTTGGCTAAACAAAAGATTTCTTTCCACTTTAACCCACCTGGAGCCCCACACTTTGGAGGTGTGTGGGAAAGAGAAATTAGGTCGGTCAAGACTGCTCTTCGCATCACAGTCAGTTCCCAAGTCGTAACTGAGGAAGTTCTCCAAACAGTCCTCATTGAGGTGGAGGGAATGCTTAATAGCAAGCCCCTGGGTTACACTTCCAGCAATGTAGCTGACCTTGACCCTGTTACACCAAATTATTTGCTGATGGGGCGGCCAGATAGCTCACTACCACTCGTAATTTATCCTGCTACAGAGCTCATGGGTCGAAGAAGGTGGAAGCAGAGTCAGGTTCTGGCCGATCAGTTCTGGTCAAGTTTCATCCAGCACTACCTGCCTACGCTACAGACCCGCAACAAGTGGCACACAGATGCTGGTGACATTTCTACCGGAACAGTGGTAATGCTCATCGATCCACAACTACCACGAGCATTGTGGTTGGTAGGCAAAGTTGCGAAGACCTTCCCAGGTTCTGATGGCCACATCAGATCCGCTGAGATTCAAATTAAGGATAAGACCTACATCCGGCCTGTTTCTCGCTTGATCCCCCTTCCTGCATTCACAGATCAAAGGGAACTTGTCTTAGCCCCTCAGACTGATTAATTTATAGAGTTCAAATATGCTTGGCATATTTGGGGGCGGCAATGTTAAGAAGGTTTCATCCAATCAGAGAGTCATTTAATGAATGACGTCAGTCAGTGCCTAGTCAGTAAGAGACGAACGAAATATGAATGCTCCGATGCAGAAGATTAATATCTCATCTTTCCTTCAGTAGTGGTCTTTGTGAGCGAGTTAATGACAAGAATGTAAGTTGTTTATTTCCTTTTATCTTGTGATGTTATATATGCGTTTAAAGCAAATTTGTGTACTTTATTGAGTTATCACGAGGTCGTTTTGCTCACCATCGCGGCAGCTCGCGCTAGCGCCTAAGCGCCAAAGTTCATCCTTTATGTTTAATATAAGTAATGCATGAGTACTTTCATAGTGTGAGATATATCTCTGGATGGTGATTTATAAGGTTATTTGCCTATATTTGTGTAAATATTGTGTTATGTGCTGTTTCCTATATCGGGTGTATATGTTACTGCCTGTAATGAAACTATAATGGCGTCTCACATAACAACTAACTCCATGTGCGTCCCTTGAACGCCACCTTGTGGATTATCTAGGAACTGCAATGACTTTAATAATGTAGCCAGTTCTATTGCCTTGGTGAATGTTATTGATTTAGCTGTATATCTAATATTATTGTTATTCTTTATTATTTTCAGACCACTTACTGTTACCACTCACTGTTACTATTCAACCTGAATCAAGAGTAAACTACAAACTCTGCTTCAAACTCTGAGTCGTATGTGTTCTTACCGACACACCAGTGCGGATACAAATCCACCTACTCCAGTAAAATACAGTCCTTAATTAATCCTTCAAACACTATCCTATCAATATGGGCCAACATTTCTAAAGAATGCTTTCAGCACCTTGTTGAATCAATGCCACGTAGAATTAAGGCAGTTCTGAAGGCGAAAGGGGGTCAAACACAGTATTAGTATGGTGTTCCTAATAATCTTTTAGGTGAGTGTATATATATTTATTTATTTATTTATTTATTTTTTTTTTTCATTTTTTTTGTAAACCTATATAAATCATAATTCTGAGGAGGAATACTTTTCAAGGTGGATACATAATACATATATATATATATATATATATATATAAATATATATAATGAACAGATTCGTAACCCTGTACAACATAATTTTTAGGGAGAATACTTTTCAAGGTACATTTCTGGGAATTGTGACGTTATGTGCAATCATGCACTTGCACTTGTCAAATAATTAAAATCCCTTACTGGTATTCTTACATAAACATAGCTGGCAAACCAATAGCCTTTTGGGCAGACAGACTTCAAGTAAAAATGAATGTATTCAGATCCCAGAGGAATTTTATAACTGATTAAAATTATAACCAATTTAGGGCCCTATTTTAACGATCTGAAACGCAAGTATCAAACGCGAAACGCAAGTAACTTTGTGGGCGGATCTTAGGCACTGTTGCTGTTATACCGGCGGGATAAATGACTCTTGCGCCCGACGCAAATCTAAAATGCCACACCCACCCTCCACCTTGCCCCGCCTTTCTCCACATCATTAGCATTTAAAGCTACAGACACCAAAACGGCACGTTTGAAGAAAAGCTCATTGTGGGACTGGCTTTTAGTGGCTATAATTCTACACCAAGGCTGAATTTTGGGAAATGGATTTCAGATACAGTACAAGGGACCACTAAGGCCTATATCAAAGCCTACAAAAAGAAGCATGTTATGGGACCTTTAAGAGCAGGCGCGCTTGTTCCATGGCGGATTGCTATTATAACGGCGCATTTGCCAGGCGCACACCAGGAGCGGTTCACAGCCGAGGAGACCACCGTTCTCGTCAGGGCCGTAAAACACAGAGAAGTGACATTGGGGATGGGAGAAACCCACCCAAATAAGCTTCTGTTAAACAGGCTACAAATGTATAAGCTAGATTTATGCCTATTTTTTCACACCTTCATGGACACAACAATGATTTCCTTAGTGTGTTAATATTTTCCCTTATACTAATGTAGCCTATGATTTGCAAAAATGAAAACTGCTGCTTCTGTGTAGATGAGAGAATCAAAGTGTATGCGCATTTTGCACACGCTACATTGATTATGGCCCAGCATGCACCCTCAAAATAGCATATGAATAACATGCGCAACGCGCCACTGACTTTAGACTAGGTTTTTCCTGGTCCGGAATTGTTTTCTAAACTGCAAAATAGCACCAGGGAACGTTTGCGCCAGAACACGCCTCCTCTTTTCGCTGAACCGCCCCCGGTAGCGCAAGTTCATTCCCTAATTTCCCGACGTGCGTCTGTGGAGGGAAAAGTCTGCTGTGCGCGGGTGCAAAATAGGAATGATACGTGCGTCGGTGTACAAAGTCAATTGTGCTGGGTGCAAGATAGGGTCCTTAAAGTCAGAGCACTGACCACAAGGCTACAACCATTATAACTGCATTTATTGTAAAACATGTTACTTACAAATTTCCACATCAGCTTCCACATTAGATTAGTCTGAATAAACTGATATTTGTTTACTTACTCTTTGACCACCTTGGCTTGGATGACAGCACCACTGGAGTCCGTGGCGATGAAACTGACGTAAGTCTTGTCTGTAGATTCTCTAAGAATGGTGCGCATCTCATTCCCATCCTCCACTCTCACACTGAGGATTTTCACAGTCCAACCCAAAACTTTCCCCATGGAACTGAGAAAAAAACACACAATGGTGTATAGAACACAAAATACCCTGATGTAACAGCTCAGTAGAGAAGAAGCTTTTCTGTAAATAATGGCGTATATATATATCTGTTCTATACACAAAAGTCAATTATGCGGAAGACTTGGAAATGCAGCCCACAAGTCATATGCACTACTTTTTTATTATGCTTTTTTGGTATTATTAAAGAAAAAAATCTATGTGTTTCAATGAAAACATAGCAGCACACATGATAGGAATGCCATGAGGGTAAGTAAAATAATTCATGTTTATATTTACTTTGGGTTAATTAATCCTTAAACATGTTTCCACTTACAGTCTTATCTCATAACACATTAACACTTCACAACTGGAAATGCTCTTATTTTATCTCAATAACATGTTTCAATAACGAACATAGATTACTCACTCTTCCATCTCTGGTATCTTTTTCTCCACTATGTATACGGGCTGGTTTAGGGAGATTACGCTGTCACGTTGTGTACTTTCTTTCACTTCGATCTGCAGGTTGCAAACATAAGAACACAATTATTGGATTGACTGCTTTGTTTCACTTCTCTCTTAATCAAAATGTCATTGGTCATTTGAAACAGTCTTTCAAATCATTCTCTTTTTTCTCTCTGTTTCTGCTCACCTGTACTGTTGTAGTCGCGAACAGCCCATGTTTATCAGTGGCTTTAACCTGAAAGGTGAACAGATTGTCTTCAAATCTGGATGCATCAAGTACGTAGACCTGACCAGTGCTTGCCTCCGCAGAGTTGTGGACTCCAGCAGGGAATACTGCAGTTCGGACCTCTCGCCCACATCAGGGTCCGATGCCTGAGGGACACATGACCACACTTCAACCACATTTACTACAAAAAATACTACAAAAAATCATGGTCTGATCACTTTGAAAAATACCAGCACACATCTCCTCAATAAGACACGTGATTTGAGGAATTATTCATGTCCGTAGCACAGATGGCATGGGATGAGTTACATGTCGAAATGTATTACTTACGGTCAAGGGTCTTAACGAATCACTAGCCCTTTAAGCATGAGCAATAACAAGAGTAACAGTGATGTTTGCCTTAGTGAGCACCACTTATTACAAAATAGATCTGACTAAATCCATTAAATGTATATCTGTGTCTATGCCCAGCAACACTCACCTGGACCTTCACTATAGGGAATTTGTATGGAGAGATACTGAAAATTTCTGCTTTATAATTTTCAGCGTCAAACACAGGAGCCTCATTCACGTTCTCAATCTGAACGCTGACCTGAAGATTGTGAGAAAAAGAAAGTCAAATTCTCTGTGCCAGCTTTCTTTAAGAAGAGAAACTTTGCCTTTGACGTGCTTGAAGAGTAAGACTTATAGGCCAGAAACATACTCTATGTAAGTATGTGAACACTTCTAGCGGCACAAGCTTGTGTCATTGCATTCTGAAATATGTCAGAATGCAAATGTTATGCAAATTGCTTTAATGGGGGATACAGCAAGCATTAACACATTTTATACTTGTTACAAAGTACATTATGCATTAACATAAACTGCATACTTGTGTAAAGTTTGTTTCTGGCCTTAGTTTAAAGTAAGAATAGTACCGTTGTCTCTGCAGTGTTTGCAGGAGTTCTGGAGTCTATGGCTTCTACTGTGAGGATGAACCACTCCTCTTCCTCCTTGTCCAGCGGTCTGAGAGCTTTTATGGTTCCCTCACCATCCACAGAGAAGACATCCTCATGTGTCTTCATGTTATAGCTGACCGTAACCACTGGAGTTCCTGTTGATGCCTTGACCTTGCCCACTGTTGAGGCCTCAGGTTCATTCTCCTTTATTGTGAATTTGTAGAAAGAGCTTTCAAAACTCACACTCTCAGAGAGAGAGGCCATTTTGAAGTGGATCAAGACTTCAGCTACAGAGAGAAGAAAGATGTTAATCTTGACATGTTTATCAGATCAGGTTTAAATATTGAAGGGGTTGCAATATTAATATTAAATATTTAAATATTAAATATCCCAATATGATTTGTTTATTTGCTCAAATTATCTGCATTGTATTAACACCAGAATCACTAAAGGAATTATGCAAACCAAGCCCAAACCTTCATCAGATTCTGGTGGTGTTCCATGATCTGTCGCTATAGCAGTGAGGGTTAGCAGCGTGTCTTCTGTGACCTCGCTAAGGTCAGAGGTCAAAGTGATGAAACCTGTTTCAGCATCCAATGCGACCATTGAGGAGTCTTCAGAGAAACTACAGAAAGACAACATTCATGCATCTGTCTTAAAGGAGTGATGTAGGTAAGTGTGTTCATTGTTTAGCCTTCATGTTATTGATCCTAATGAAATGGGAGTTTAGTTAGCTTAAGCTTACCTGTAGCTAATTAGCGTGTTGCTTCCAGCATCTTTATCTGTGGCCGAGAGCGTCAGCAGCACATCTCCAACCTTGGCGTCTTTAACCCGAATGCTTTTGCTGTAGGTGTCGGAGCTGAAAACTGGAGCATTGTCATTGACATCTGTGACACTGACCCTCACTGTGGTGATGTTCTGCAGAAAATGAACCCAAACAACCCTTTCTATTACAGACCAAAAGTTAATATTTGCAATGTCTAGTATCTAGCCTAAGGATTCTACTGGTATCAGATATCCAGAGCTTTAAATATTGACAAAGCATTGGATCCACAGTGCAACATGTTTGTCAAGAGTAGCCCACTTAGATCATCTGCACAAAATAATAATAATGAAAAAAAACATCTGCCAGGGGTTTGCTATGTGTCATTTTGATATGTAACCTTTATAGCTGGGCTTCTCAACTCTGGCCTCGAGAAGTTTTTCATCAGGCATGCATTTAAATATTGATCATGATGTTATTTACCTGATTTTCCTCAATGGATGCCTTGTAGAGACTGTGATCAAAATAAAGGTTTAGATTGTCAAAATCGTATTGTAACTGTTGTGGTGTCACTGAGATCTCCTATATCCTGCAAATAATAAATAAAAAAATTACATATTACAAATGTTTATTCAAAAGTGAAAATTGTGTAATTTGTTTTTGGTCCTTATCTACTATCATGGAAAAAGCAGCTTGGACATTCTGCTAAATATTTGCTTTTGTGTTCCACGACAGAGTTGGTGTGAACTATTCCTTTAAAGAATAAACTAATTAAGCAATTCTTTGAAGTTTAGTGATCAAAGTAATCTGGAGGTTGGTAGGATGTCAGAGTTTGTCTTTACTTTAGCTTGCACAGTGAAGATGTACTGTTGAGCATTGTTGTAGTTCAGACGTCGTTTCAACCTGATGTTTCCGTCACCTCTCACTTCAAATTCATCTGGTGCTGGAGGCTGTTAATGAAGATGAAGTGATTAATTAAAATGAAACACTTACAGATTAATAATATATTATTTAGTTTCCTTTCCTTTAAAATAATCTACAAGTATCAAAACAGTAACTCTAAAAAATTTTTTTTTTTTAAACATGAAATTGGGCATGATTAAATGTTTAATTGATTGACAGCCCTATTGTAAATTTAACTTACAATTAAATTTCATCTAGTGACTGATATATGTAGTTTTTTGTAAACCTGCTGTGTTAATATTAAATAAAATATAGGGTATATGAGAATCATTCATGACTTACCAGTATAGAATATATTATATTGCTGTTTTCTGGAGAAACATCTGCATCTTCAGCCTTCACCCTGAGCACATCTGAACCCACAGCTGTCGTCTGGAGCAAAAGACACAGTTTACAAAGAGATGTGAGTCTCTGAGTGACCAAACACACTTCTGCTGTATAAAGATGTGACATTACACACACCTCTGACACTGTGACGCTGTATGTTTTACTCTGGAAGATCGGAGGATTGTCATTGACATCCTGAACTTCTAACCTCCTGATGTTTTTCAGCTGAAATGGAGAATGAAGACTTTATAGTGAAGGTTTATGTGATGAATACTTTGTCTTATTGAATAATTTGATAATGTTTTTGTTTAAACTTACCGCCGGGTTTGGGCAAGTGAGTGAATAATACAAAATCCCTCCTGACTAGAAGAAATAAAACACAAAGAGACATGTGGCACTTCGTTTCTTTATGAAAAAAAATAAATAAAATTAATACAATTAACTATGCCTAAGCTAAACTATTAGTCAGTAGTTTCCTATTGTTTTTGTTTTTTTGTTTGTTGTTTTGGTATTGACCAGCTTAAATTCCATTAAAGGTATTAAAATGAAGAAAATAGAATTATATACTGTATATATATTATGAAAAGTGAACGTGCAGTTGTTGCTTTAAGGAGGCATTTCTACCGATTCTACCTATAAATTCTAATTCTGTTGTTGTAACTTAATTCAATCGGGTTTATGTAACATAAAACCAGGGAATACTGTTTTAACTTAATTGAGTTACATTGACCCAATATACAATTTCCAATAAAGCTCACAATGGACATATTTGACACATGCGCACTGTGACTACACCCTATAGAGGGCAGTATAGAGTCATGACTCGTGTCAGCTACAGGACATCTGCTCTGAAGGACAAAGAAGAAATTTAGGGATTAAGTGTTATTTTATGTGCTTTTCAGTTAAGGGGAAGATGTTGGTAGTTTATGTTAATGTTTAATGTTCAGTTATGGTGGACATTTAGAGGAGTTTCTGTTTTTGAATGTTGCAGTTACCATTGTGCTGAAGAGTACTGTCAGTACTGACACCTGTCTTTACTTAGTGGTTCATTATATACATTGTGTAACTGTACATGTTGAATGGCATGTCTTGATTGAAAATTAAGACTCAGTAAATTCATTTTTAAATTAGGTTGGACAAACTAAAATGTAATAAATAATGTAAATTCAACTAAATTAAATTGTATGTAAAGAAACGGTAATGAATACATTATTGGAGTGTATTTACATCAAGGTGGAAAAGGACTTTCATCATATAAAACAAAAAAGATGACATCAAACGAATTCAGTTATAATCAGTAATCTTAAATCATTTCATTTCAATAAAACCAGTTATTGTAGATGTTACCACATGAAGTACATTTTCTAACTTGAACTGACAAATTCTTTTTTTTCATTGTAGGCCTATATACTGTATATGTGGATCAGTGAGGGACAAACCTCCTTTAGTACATCAGCGTCCAGTGGTTTGATGGTTCGTACAGTAGCGGTTGAGGCTCCATTAGAGTAAACCAGCTCCAGAAATGTTACACCAATGTCAAAGATATGTGACTCCAGCACCAGACGTTCATCAGGTCCGATATTAGTGATAATCTCTACATCTCCTGAAGGCCAGATCAAATACATATTCTGACACACAATCTAAACATTAATGCTAGATAATGCCAGTATTGTTCTTGCATTAAATGCATTTTAAATGACTACAGAGGGTTTTTATCATTTTTTATTAAATTATATATTTTTATATTTGTTATATTTTTTTTACTGTTGGGGAGTAACTAGTTACATGTAATTAATACGTAATTTAATTACAAAATAAATGTAACTGTAATCGGTTTCAGTTACGGAGAAAAAATAGTAGTAAATTACAGTTACTTAAGAAAATGTTAACGATTTCAAAGGGGGTTACATCTGAATATGTTCTGTAAAAAGCTAGGATATGTTGAATTATATTCATTTGTTGCATTGCCTGTTTTTGATGTGCACAATGTCTCCTGCTATTTAAAGGCCGTTTAGTAAAGCGATGCTATTCTGATGCTTTTGATTGGTTCTTTAGGCTCTGTCACCATGGCGAGTGATGAAAATGCATACCAGTGCTGAAAATTAGAAAAGTAATCAAATGTAATCCATTACATTACTTTAATAAAGTAATTTAAATAGTTACACTTCTTATTACATTTTAAATAGGGTAACTTGTAATCTGTAACCTATTACATTTCCAAAGTAACCTTCCCAAAACTGATTATTTTATTTGAGCCATTTCAATACAAATCAATACAAATATAATTTACATTGAAATAAAGTAATTCAATTTTTGCTCCTGATTTATTTATTTTTAAACATTTTTTGCTTGCAAATGTGAAAATAAGCATCTAATTTTGTGGACATTTCTCACCTTCATATCCCTCCTGGATTTCCCCTACTCTGAGATTGGTTCCAGTTGCACAGTTTATCTGTGAAGTACCTTAAACAGAAACAAGTTATTGGTTTGAGGACTTAACAAACAGCTTAAAGCCTGAATAAGGTAGCACAAAATACACTTAATCACACAATATGTAAAAACAATACGTATAACAATTTAAACGAGCTTACAGTTTTAAGATTCATTTTAATTTTTCATCATTATTTTCATTATGCTGGTGACAAAGTGAAAAGACAGTTGTCATTCTGATTTATGATTGGAAAATTAATATTACTCCAATGTTCAAACTCTTTGCACTTAATCTTAAATCATTTCACTTGAATATTAAACACATATTACTGAATAAAGTGGTTTCCTATTAAATCCTGACAAGCATTTTACTTAATTAGAAGACTGTTGTCCTGTAAAAAAAAAGAAGTTTTTTTTAACAGTAGACATAGATAAAACTAAATATATATAGTAACTAGATATATCTGATTAAAGTAAGTTAGGCCTCACATCCACATGTTTGAATTTAAAATTGATACTACAGCTGGTTATGAATGCATTTTCACTTACCAATAGCACTCCTAGCACTGTGGACATGAAGACAAGCTAAAATAAATAAAATAGAGAATAAATCCATCTTTTCCATAATTCACTGTCAGTGTCTGTATTATGAAGGCTGGCAGGGAAGAGAATGAATATTCCTTGAATAATTTCTCCATCTGAGCTCTTCTTTATTGTATGCCATAAACAGTTATTCTCTGGTGTAAGCAAGTATCAAAGGTGCTTCATTGGGGCCAATAATGGGGAGAAATGTGGGAGGGATTTTCTACAAGTATTTTCCTGCTATGACTTTATCAGAGGATATCTGAGATTTTAAACCAATAGACTTTGTTATTACCTTTACTAGATCTTGTTCTACCATTCCTCCGTAAAGGTGCAAAGGTTTCAGTCATCCAGGTCTATTCTTGTTTATTACAATATGTCCCTCTGGAATACTTGATTCTGATTGGTCAATCACAACATTCTGAGCTGTATATTTGGCTGTTGCCCCAGGCAACCGATCTCATACACTGTACTCATGCCTCTTGAATCACTTCACACTCTTTCTTATCACATAACTGAATAATGTCAACTCAAATTAATATTTCTCATCAATTTATTTACTTATTTAGTTAGTGGGTGAGGTAATAAAGAGGAATGAAGAGTCAATCGCTCATTAAAATAAAATAGGATGATACAAGATCATATTGAGGAAGTGATCATCCTAAAAATGACTGTAACATGAATAACGATTATATCAACAATGAATAATTCACACCCTCCACTGCTCAGTAACTCAGATTATTAAAAAATAAATAAATCCATATCCTTTATTCCATGTTTCTACTGCCAACACAATCTTATTGTCTCGGAGTGTTGCGAAAGTACCCATAAAGACGAAATAACAAGAGAACAGTCTTTAATCCAAATAACTCAGGGAGATACAGAGAAACAGGCTTGCAAAACTTTACTAATACTACGTTCAGAGAGAACAAAGAACTCAGAAAAACATAGGACTATAAATACTGAACCAAAGCAGCAAAAAGTTAGCCTAGAAATCTAGACGCACCCTAGCGGCAGCAAAATTTATTTTGCTTCCAGGGTAGTCTAGCAACTCTCCGTTGACTTTCAAGCTGGAAAAACCAAACTCTGGTCAGGCCAATCACATCGTGTATAGAGTCGGTGGGCAGGCTTAACATAATGACGACAGATTTGTGACGGTTCCGTGTGAATTCCCTGCTACTTGAAAACAAAGAATGGCTGATGACGAACATCGGTCTTTCGAATCGGCTTTGGCCGCGACTCTGGAGGACTTGGAGTTAAACTTTTGTTTGAGAAAAGAACAAAGAACCCGCACTTAAGTCATTCTTAAAAAAGGAAGATGTGTTCGTAGTTTTGCCGGCCAGATATGGCAAAAGTTGAATCTATCAACTAATGTTAGCTCCGCTGTTGGGAAAACACTCTGGTTTGTTGAAGCGCTGTCCTATTGCGTGCAGAGGGAATTTGAAAGACAGCCGTTTATCCCGCCCCCCCCGGATGTCCAATGTTTATTCCACCCATGAACTCAGCTGATTTCACTAATTAGTTATATCTCCTGGCTGAAAAACTGTGCTAATTAACAAATCCAGGTGATTGGAACAATAGCTACTGAGGAGGACTTTTACTTTCTGAACCTGGACTTTACACCTCTGGAGAGTACAGTCACTCAGTAATACTGATTGCCTCGAATTGGCCAGGGAAGTTGTGACTGATATAATTTGAGATAATTCAATTCCTGTGCGACCAGCCTTGGCCTCTCCCGTTGTGCAAGGACCTCCTCTCACAAGCACGTGGGGAGATTTTTCACCCAGCCCCAGACAAAGTGCCTTGTGCCTCCCCGTGAGAGGTTAAACTTAAACATTACGTGTTTATCTTCGAGGATGATTGAAACAATTATGAATGGAAATGGAATGTGTTTGAGCTATGGTGCGCGCACCGACACATTTCTCTGTCTGGTTGTGGATGTCTTATGCTTTCTGCAGGAGTTTTCAGACAAGGGCAGATCCTTTTCTACAATAAAGGTATATGCGTACTCCCTCAGACGAAATGATGTACCCTAGGAAAGGAACAGACTGTGCATGAAAAGCGCATTTCTCCGCCTTGACAAAAAGCCCATTCTCTAGCAACCTCTGAAGCACTCGTCTGACGTGTTGAACGTGCTCCTGGAGAGACGAAGAAAAAAATCAATATGTCATCCAGGTAAACATATATGAACTGATCAACCATGTCTCTCAACACATCATTGACGAGTGCCTGGAAGACCGCTGGGGAGTTCGATAAACCGAACGGCATAACCGAATATTCAAAGTGACCCCTGGGGGTATTGAAAGCGGTCTTCCACTCATCCCCCTTCCTGATGCGAACCAAATGATATGCATTACGTAAATCCAATTTTGTGAAAATAGATGCTCCCTGCAACATCTCGAAGGCTGAAGACATCAACGGCAAAGGATAAGTATTCTTAACCGTGATGTTGTTCAACCCCCGGTAATCAATACAAGGTCGCAGAGAACCATCCTTCTTCCCCACAAAAAAGAATCCCGCCCCCGCTGGAGAAGAGGAAGGGCGGATGAACCCAGTAGCTAGAGAATCAGAAATATATTTCTCCATAGCCTCCCTTTTTGGAGCAGAAAGTGAATATAACTTGCCCTTAGGTGGAGACGTACCTGACAGTAAATCTATAGCACAGTCATAGGGACGATGAGGAGGAAGAGAAGCAGCCCGAGACTTACTGAACACTTCCTTCAGGTTGCGGTACTCCGGTGGCACATTAGACAGATTCACTGGCTCCTCCTGCAACACAGAACGAGAAACAGACGGAACGGCAGACAAAAGACATGAGGCATAACAGTCATCACTCCAAGCAGAAACAGAGTTTTGACCCCACTCTATCCTGGGTCCGTGTTTCACCAACCGCGGGTGACCCAGGACAATAGGAGCGTGAGGTGACTGAGTGAGGTAGAGTGAAGTCCTCTCAGTGTGATTCCCCGAGGTGATCAGTGTGATAAGTCCAGTGGAGTGAGTGATACCCGGGAGTTCTTGCCCATTGAGTGCGTTGATGGTGATAGTGTTCTCTAAAGCAGTGATGGGGAGGTGAAGTCTACGTGCCAGTGAGAAGTCCATAAGGTTTCCTTCCGCTCCCGAATCCACCAGCGCCTGGCAGCTGAAGGAGTGTTCCGCCCACTGGAGTCTAACCGGGGGGAGAGTGGCGCTCGAGCGTCCGATCGTGGAGAGCCCGCCCGACAGTAGCCGCCGTCCTACTGCCGGGCTTGGCCTTTTAAAGGACAGGTGTTGATGAAGTGGCCGGGCTCCCCGCAGTAGAGACATAGACCCCTCGAACGGCGGTGTTCTCTCTCCTCCCGGGAAAGCCGAGCTCGACCTACCTGCATGGGTTCAGGATCGTTAGAGGGACTGACAGCGGTCATACTCCTGGTACTGGGACTCATGGTGAAATCGGCCGCAGGCATTTGGTACGGTCGGCTCTCTCTCTGTTGAAGACGTGCATCGACCCGTAATGCTAGCTCGATAAGTCCATCCAGTCTCTTGGGCAGCTCCAATGTATATATTTCCCTCTGAACGCGGTCAGCCAACCCATGCAGGAACATGTCCCTCTATGCCTCCTCGTTCCATTTGCACTCGGCCGCCAATGTCCGGAACTCTATGGAATAGTCGGAGACTGACTGTTGGTCCTGGCGAAGGTCGGCGAGTTGGCGGGCCGCCTCGCGTCCAGCGATAGCGCGGTCGAACACTCGCGTCATCTCCTGCTCGAGTGCCTGGAACGAGGAGCAGCACTCATGCTTGTTCTGCCACACCGCTGTTCCCCACAGAGCCGTGCGTCCAGAAAGCAGTGTCATCACCAAGACTACCTTCGACTCCTCAGAAGCAAATGTCACAGGTTGAAGAGATAAATAAATTGAGCACTTGGTTAGAAACGTTCTGCAAAGATTGGGTTCGCCCTCTCTGGTGTGGGAATGCGCGGCTCTGGTTGATGAAAAGTCCCTGGGGGAACAGGCGGGGGCGTGGCTGGCGCAGTGGGAGCTCTCAGGCGTTGGAATTGAGAGGTGAGCTCGGACACCTGCGTTACCAAAGCCTGTATCGCCCATCCCAAAGCTCCGATCTGCTCGTCCTGGCGATCCATCCGGGCGTGGTTTCCGGCGAACATCTGCTCAATTCCGGGAGCACTCGCTGAATCCATGAGTAGGTGGTCAGATGGTTCTGTCATGGTGCGCTAGAAAATAGTCAAGGATTCAAATGCGAGTGAATTGGTCTTTATTACACAGTCAAAAAGAGAATAGACAAGTGGGCTCAATTTGGCAGGCGGAAATCACAGGAACAACTCAGTGTAGAAATAGCAGATAATCCTCAGGCAAACTCAGTGTAGGAATGGCAGATGACCCTCAGGCAAACTCAGTGTAGGAATGGCAGATAATCCGCGGGCAGACTCTGTAACGCAGGGACTCAGTAGGCGGATGCAGATCCAGGTGAAGGAAGATGATCCTCTGCAAAGCGTCATAGAACCAGCATAGAAACAGGACTGGAAACAGGAGAACAAAGAGCACAGACCCAGGAGATCCTCCACAACCATCTGACAAAGACAAGACGAGTGAGCAAACAATAAATAGGACATCCTCATTCAGAACAGCTGGCGCTGATCGGCTCATCAGTGGATAACGAGCCAGCTGATGAGCCGCGCCCATTCACTCAACACGCACACACATAGTGAGGGAGAGTCAATGAATCCATAAACCGTGACAATATCTTGCCGCGATTTATCTGTCCGTGGTACTGTCCGTGGCACTTGGACCCCTTTTGAGCCCATAGGGAGTATTGATTTAAAGCTCCTTTCGCTAAAGGTTGCTTTATTATTGGCTCTTTTGACCATAAAGCGGGTTAGTGAACTTCACACTTTGTTGGTTCATTTATATTAGGTTATAATAGAATGGGTCTCGGTCCTCCGGAAGGGTACATTTACATCTTCCTCATGGACACTGTAACGTTGATTTAGTGATTCTGACAGGTCAATTTAGCTCAAAAGGAATTATTAATTAATTTATAGGGAATTCGAAAGAATCACTTATTACGACCGAGCAAATGACTCGTCCCAGGTTCATTTGAACCGGCCGCAACTATCAGCTCTGCAGCGGATATAAATATCCAAACTATAGTGAAACACTATTTATTAGCAAGGTAACTTAGAATACCTTGCTTATAAATACTTAGAATATTTAGAATACTTTAAAATACAAACAAGACTTTATTGATTAGTCTAACACATAAAACTAATATCTAACACAAACACACGCACACACATTCATACGAGTTGCAGAAAGAAAGAGAGTGAGGAAAGAATGAGTTTTAAGAAATGATGAAATCCCAAGTTTCTATGCACTGATAAGACATGACCTGAATGAACCATCAATCATTAATTTAACCCTTCTATCGTTTCTTAGGCGGGTTATTAAATCTATATCAATGCACCAGTTCAGCTTAAGAGTCTGGAGGCTACTTGCTTGTCTTTGCTTTTGGGGATTCCCTTCGAAGTTCGTCAGCGTATAAGGGGTTTTACCGGTCCGTTGACTGGCGTCTCCTCGTGCCTGGATAGATGACTGGGGCGGCCAATCACATGGTGTGCTGGCGGATGGATGGAAAGACTTTGAAGCTAGAAGCAGGCTTTGTAGTCGAATCGTTTGCCACAAAACTTTGCCACAAAACTTAGCCTAACTTAGAACCGAGACTCACAACGGAAAAGAAAAGAAAACTAAGAAAAGAAAGAAAATTGAGACGAGAGTAGTTAGATGGCTTGAATGAAGCTGTTTAACCCATGTTCTTCTGATCTTGATTTGGGTTCTTTCGTCTGCCCGTTTACATGGTTACTAGTCTATCTTCATCTTCTGCCCTTTTCTCTCTTAAAGCTTTGTTCAGGTCCTAAGATTTTAAACTCAGAATGTTTGTCCAGCCTCCTGGATGAGTTCTGACCAATTAGACACTGTCTTTATTTGAGAGGTGGCATTTTCTTCACCTCTCATCGTAAATCATGCGTTATCTGTGATCCCCTTACTCTCCAGCGCTAGCAGAGAGTACAGAGGCCATAGTTTAGACATCATTACATTATTAGAAAAAAAAAAACCTTGGGAGAACCCAGGCTCAGTCGGGGGCCAGTTCTCCTCTGGCGTTTATTAACTAGAGGCCGGATTGTAATTTGAACTGTAAGATTAAAAGTATTATATGAATGCCTGGCTGAAGAGATGCGTCTTTAATCTAGTTTTAAACTGGGAGAGTGAGTCTGAGCAACGAACAGTATCAGGAATACTATTCCAGAGTTTTGGAGCTAAATATGAAAATGCTCTCCCTCCTTTGGTGGACCTAGATATCCTAGGTATGACCAAAAGCCTCGAATTTAGTGATCTTAAAGAGCGCGATGGATTATAGGGCGATAGAAGATCCGTCAAATAGACTGGAGCTAAGTCATTTAGGGCTTTATAAGTCAGTAGCAATACCTTGTAATTAATACAGAACTTTATAGGTAACCAATGCAGTGATGATAAAATTGGTGTTATATGATCATATTTTCTTGATCTAGTAAGAACTCTAGCGGCGGCATTTTGGACTAACTGTAGCTTGTTTATTAAGGATGCAGGACAACCAGCTAATAAAGCATTACAGTAATCTAGTCTCGAGGTCATGAATGCATGAACTAACTTTTCTGCATCAGAAACTGATAGCATGTTACATAGCTTAGCAATGTTTCTAAGGTGGAAAAAGGCTGTTCTTGTAACATATGAAATATGATTTTCAAAAGACAGGTTGCAGTCTAATATAACACCCAGGTCTTTTACTGTAGAGGATAAAGTAACAGGACATCCTACTATGTTAAAGTTGTATTGTGAGAGGTTTTGTGGGCGGTTTTTTGAACCGATGATTAGTACCTCTGTCTTGTCTGGATTTAATAAAAGAAAATTGCGCGTCATCCAATCTTTTATATCTTTAACACACTCTGTCAATTTGGATAATTTAGCGTTTTCATCTGGCCGTGAAATATAGATTTGAGTGTCATCAGCATAACAATGGAAACTAATTCCATGTTTCCTTATAATATTTCCAAGTGGCAGCATATATATTGAGAATAACAGAGGCCCTAACACAGATCCCTGCAGCACTCCATAGTTTACTGGAGTTATGATTCTCCATTTAAATAGACAAAATGGTAACGGTCAGATAAGTATGATCTGAACCTGCTTAATGCTTGTCCTTGAACACCAGTATAATTTTGTAGTCGATCTAAGAGTATTGTGCGCAGTATCGAATGCAGCACTAAGATCAAGTAAAACTAATATTGAGATACAGCCTTGGTCAGAAGCTAATAGTAAATCATTTGTGATTTTAACGAGCGCAGTTTCAGTGCTATGATGCGGTCTGAATCCAGACTGAAACTTTTCATAGATGTCATTTTCTTGCAAGAAAGAGCCCAGTTGGGCGGATACAACTTTTTCTAGTATTTTAGACATAAAAGGAAGATTTAAAATGGGTCTATAATTTGCTAGATTATGTGGGTCTAATTGCGGTTTCTTAATGAGAGGTTTTATAACTGCCAGTTTAAATGTTCTTGGAACATGACCTAAAGATAAAGATGAGTTAATAATATTGAGGAGAGGCTCTTCCACTACAGGTAACACTTCTTTCAGTAGTCTAGTTGGTATAGGATCTAATAAACATGTTGTTGTTTTAGATGAGGTGATAAGTTTATTTAACTCTTTTTGTTCTATAGTTGTAAAGCACTGTAATTGTTCTTGCGGGGTAATAATTGAGGCTGAATTATAAGGCGCGATTGAGGATTGAACGTTTACAATTGTGGTTCTGATGTTTTCTATTTTCTCAGTGAAGAGCTTCATGAAATCATTACTACTAAACTGTAACAGAATATTGTGTTCAGGTGACGTCTATTTGTTAGTCTAGCCACGGTGTTAAATAAAAACCTAGGATTGTTTTGGTTGTTTTCTATTAGTTTGCGGAGGTGCTCAGCCCTGGCCGCTTTTAGGGCCTTTTTATAACGTGACATACTGTCTTTCCATGCGATTCTAAAGACCTCTAAATTAGTTTGTTTCCATTTACGCTCTAAATTACGGGTTTCTCTCTTTAGAACATGCGTAGTATTGTTGTACCATGGTGCTTTACTTTTCTCTCTGACCTTTTTTAATCTAATGGGTGCAACAATATCCAATTTTCCAGAGAGAATGGTGCTCATAGTGCTAGTTAATTCCTCTAGTTCATCTGTTTGTTTGGGTTCACTGAGCAGCTGAGAAAGGCATGGAAAGCCAAGACAACTGCTGAAAACTTACAGTAATTAAAAAGCAATCCAGCCCCCTGTCAGTGGAAATTAATAACAGCTGGTTCAGTCCCAAATGATGGCCTACAAAAAGGTCTCATTGCCAAGGTGTCACACAAGACACATCTCATGATGGGTAAAAGCAAAGGACATCAGATCAGAGCTCATTCCACGACGGGCTTAGTCGCCTCTTGGGCTCTGTTCAGGGGAGTATCGCTGCAGGACATTTGCTCTGCTGCCGGCTGGGCTTCTCCCCATACGTTTGTGTGTTACTACCGGCTGGATGTCACCAGAACGTCAGTAACACATTCTGTTTTGGGGGTGGGGTTGTCTTAACCCTTCCTTCTCTTCTGTGTGCCACACACGTTTCATGTCCTGCCTGTAAACAGCAGTTATGTGTGTGCGTCAGTATGGCGGGTTCATGATTATGGGACGTGTCAGGCCCCTTTGGGTGGCCGTCCTTCTATGGCTTACAGAACCTCACTTTGAGTGTATTGGGCAATCGGGGAGCTGTCCATGTTGCTCCCATAGAAGGATCTCGAACACGAGATGAAAGAGAACAATAGGTTACTGTCGTAACCCCGGTTCTCTGAAACATCGAGTGGAGAGATCCACCAGCTTTGTCCTGCTTACCGCACGAGAAGCGAATATACTTACTGGAGTGCATGCAGGCTTACTATGCCTGCAGGTAAGGGGGTGGGGCCTTACCTGGCATTGGCTGCGCGCTTCTGTCTGTCTTGCCAGACTTGGTGCATTTGGATGCTTCTGTAGAGGTCAGGTATGGATGCCTTTCCCATAGGTGGATCTCTCCACTCGGATGTTTCAGAGAACTGGGGTTACGACAGTAACCTATTGTTATTCTTACTCATCAGGATTGGCTTAATATCTGGATGAGATACAATGAACAATGTTTTTTTATGAACATGATGTCTTGAGGTTGCAAAACCTAGTTCAGCCCTTATCAACTCCAAACATATTTTATGATTTTTCAACTACCCAACTACCACACCTTTATTTCTATTCAGCAATAATAATTATAGGCTACTGTTTGTTTAGTCACTATAGCTGTCACTCACAGGTGGTTGCAGGAAGGCAGACGAAGATGAAACATAAAGTTCCAATACGCAGTTCAATGAGAGTAATACAAATAATACTAGGAAAAGAAGCACAACACACACTAAATGCAACGTAGACCGAACAAGCAGTGCAGGAGAAGGAACTACTTAAGTAGTGAACAAATACGAGGACGATTAATTACACACAGCTGACACAAACTAATAATGACGGTGACCAAGGAGACAGATGAGTGGCGGGAATCTGAAAAAGGAAACACGTGACAATGAACAAACTGAAAGTCCATGAACATAACTAAACATAAAGGTGACAATAGTGTTAAGAAGTATCTTTTTTAATTGTTCTTTCATCAAGGAAAATCACACTTTGCTCACTTAAAGGGTTAGTTCACCCAAAAATGAAAATTATGTCAGTAATTACTCACCCTCATGTTGTTCCAACACCATAAGACTTTCATTCATCTTTGGAATACATCTTCGGATGCTAAGAAACTCATTCATGCTTTTATCTTCACTCATCTTGATTATTATAATGCTATGTTGCCTAAGGGTTCTATAGTGAAGTTACAATTGATACAAAATGCAGCAGCCAGAGTACTAATGAAATTAAAAAGGAGAGCCCACATTACACCAGTTTTAATGGAATTGCATTCGTTACCAGTTCATCAAAGAATTTATTCTAAGGATCTTTTATTGGTTTATAAAACACTGCATATTCTGGCACCTCTATACATTTCGAGATACATCCAAAATCGTAGTTTAAGATCCTTTAATGCTGGTCTTTTATTCTGACACATTATTGTAAATCATAAATGATCTGGTGGTACTTCTTTCAGCCACAATGCTCCAAAAATTTGGAATTGCCTACCAAATAAAGTGAAAGAGGCTACCAGCATTCATATTTTTAGTTCAAATGTTAATTTCCTTTGTTTTCTCAGAGAGTAGCCCTCTCTTACAGTTTCTCCAGTCTTACATCATCAATGTTTACTATGTTTTTAAAATCTGTCAAAACCATTGTTAATTTCTAGAAAGAGCTATTCAAATGACGGTGCCTTGAGCAAAACCACTACTGCACTGTTTTAATCACAGGCTTTTTCATGAAATTGTCAGGTCCACCCTGATGACAGATCCACCCAAAGAAGAAAACAGTAAAGATTTAAAAGCTCAAAAAATGTATCTTCTCCTCTTGATTATTCTTGTGCTCTATTATATTCAATTCAATTCAATTCACATTTATTTGTATAGAGCTTTTCACAGTACATATGATCAGTGTAGTTTGGATATCCAGCTGTAAAAGTTCAATTACCTGCTTGTTTTAATTGGAATTATTTTAGTTGTGTGTGTGTGTTTTGCGCAACCAAACATCATGATCTAGTCAAGCAGAATTCAAAGGCTAACACAACCTGCCTGCGCTGTTTTCTTAGTTCCAAAACGGTTCTACAAAACATAGTGCCTTAAAACACCCGAACGGTTGGTTTGGGTGGATGAAGAAGAAACCTTGGGAGGAACCAAAACTCAGCAGGGAGAGCCGATCCTTCTGGAACATGTTGAAATAAATTTGTAAAAAAGTTAATAATGGTGGGATGAACCAAAAGCACAGGTGCAGCTGTAGGTGGAGACGACTGTAACATATATAAGTCTGATTGGTCACAGACAGTGAAGACTGAGGAACATTTAAAGACTCTCATTCATCTGTATCTCCAACAACAAAACGTCTGGTAAGACTCATTTTATTATGGTTCTTGCCCTTGTATTATTGCAGGTTCTTTGCTCAAATTGTTTACAGATGTACTTTGTCTAATAGCAAACAATATTTCTTGTTGAAAAATGTATACTTTTTAATCTATTTGACCATATATGTTTATAGAGCTAAAATCTGCTATTTTTCATTTCATTTACAAGAAAAAGCATCAAAAGAAGCTTGATATACAATCACATTAAGGTGAATTATCGGTAACTATAAGTGAATATTGCAAAATAAAAACCGACTTCAGCAAAAAGGTTTGAGAGGCCTAACAAAATGTTTAAATTCATCTCTGCTTTCACTTTCCTTGTTTAATCTCCAGATATCAGAGAGGAGAGCGATGAAGAGCACAAACCCAGTGAAGATGTTGGCCGTGTTGGCGCTGGTTCTGCTGGTGTCCAGTGTGATTGAGGGACGGATTTTCAGGAAATGTGAGCTGAAGGCCAAGCTGGAGGCAGCTCGGCTTCAGGAGATTAAGGTCATGGGAGAAAAATTGGACACGAAAGATCTTGTAGCTAGACGTGAGTAATAGAGTAACTTTTCTTTCAAATTCCCTTTTTTTCTTGCTCAGTCTTCAGATGCCATATTGCCATGTCACATGATGGTTTCTAAAAGCTTCATTACCTTCTTCAATATGTTTCTTTCTATCTGAGGCAGTTGTCTGCAAGGCCAAAGACTCAGCCTTCAACACCAACTTTATTAAAACCATCACTGAGGACAAGCCTGATGACACCCCTATTCAGCCATCTACCTCCACCTTAAAGCCTACATTAAGTCCCACCACTGGCACCACCACAACACCCACCACAACACCCACCACAAGTCCCACCACAAGACCTACCACAAGCCCCACCACAAGTCTCACCACAAGACCCACCACAAGTCCCACCACAAGAGCCACCACAGGCTCCACCTCAAGTCCCACCACAGGATCAACCACAAGACCCACCACAGTCTCCACCTCAAGTCCCACCACAGGATCAACCACAAGACCCACCACAGTCTCCACCTCAAGTGCCACCACAGGATCAACCACAAGACCCACCACAGTCTCCACCTCAAGCCCCACCAGAGGCTCCACCGCAAAACCCACCACGGGATCAACCGCAAGCCCCACCTCAAGCCCCACCATAGGCTCCACCTCAAGAACCACCACAGGATCCACCTCAAGACCCACCACAAGCCCCACCACAGGCTCCACCTCAAGCCCCACCACAGGCTCCACCTCAAGCCCCACCACAAGCCCCACCAGAGGCTCCACCTCAAGCCCCACCACAGGCTCCACCTCAAGCCCCACCACAGGCTCCACCTCAAGACCCACCACAAGCCCCACCACAGGCTCCACCTCAAGACCCACCACAAGCCCTGCCAGAGGCTCAACCTCAAGCCCCACCACAGGCTCCACCTCAAGACCCACCACAGGCTCCACCTCAAGTCCCACCACAGGATCAACGTCAAGCTCCACCACAAGTCCCAAAACAGGATCAACCTCAAGCCCCACCACAAGTCCCACCACAGGCTCCACCTCAAGCCCCACCACAAGTTCCATCACAGGATCAACCTCAAGCCCCACCACAAGTACCACCACAGGCTCCACCTCAAGCCCCACCACAGGCTCCACCTCAAGCCCTACCAAAGGTTCCACCTCAAGCCCCACCACAGGATCAACCTCAAGTACCACCACAGGCTCCACCTCAAGCCCCACCACAAGCCCCACCACAGGCTCCACCACAAGTCCCACCACAAGCTCCACCTCAAGCCCCACCATAGGCCCCACCACAGGCCCCACCACAAGCCCCACCACAGGCTCCACCTCAAGTCCCACCACAAGCTCCACCACAAGTCCCACCACAGGATCAACCTCAAGCCCCACCACAGGCTCCACCTCAAGTCCCACCACAGGATCAACCTCAAGCCCCAGCACAGGCTTCACCTCAAGCCCCACCACAAGTCCCACCACAGGATCAACCTCAAGCCCCACCTCAAGCCCCACCACAGGCTCCATCTCAAGCCCCACCACAGGCTCCACCTCAAGTCTCACCACAGGCTCCACCTCAAGCTCCACCACAAGTCCCAACACAAGCTCCACCACAAGTCCCACCACAGGCTCCACCTCAAGTCCCACCTCAAGTCCCACCACAGGCTCCACCTCAAGCTCCACCACAAGTCCCACCACAAGCTCCACCTCAAGCCCCACCACAAGCTCTACCTCAAGCCCCACCACAGGCCCCACCACAAGCCCCACCACAAGCCCCACCACAAGCCCCACCACAGGCTCCACCTCAAGTCCCACCACAGGATCAACCTCAAGCCCCACCACAGGCTCCACCTCAAGTCCCACCACAGGCTCCACCTCAAGTCCTACCACAGGCTCCACCTCAAGCTCCACCACAAGTCCCACCACAGGCTCCACCTCAAGCTCCACCACAAGTCCCAACACAAGCCCCACCACAAGTCCCACCACAGGCTCCACCTCAAGCTCCACCACAAGTCCCACCACAGGCTCCACCTCAAGTCCCACCACAGGCTCCACCTCAAGCTCCACCACAAGTCCCAACATAAGCCCCACCACAAGTCCCAACATAAGCCCCACCACAAGTCCCACCACAGGCTCCATCTCAAGCTCCACCACAGGCTCCACCTCAAGCCCCACCACAAGTCCTACCACAAATCCCACCACAGACTCCACCTCAAGCCCCACTACAGGATCAACCTCAAGCCCCACCACAAGTCCCACCACAGGATCAACCTCAAGTCCCACCACAGGCTCCACCTCAAGCCCCACCACAGGCTCCACCACAAGTTCCACCACAGGCTCCACCTCAAGTCCCACCACAGGCTCCACCACAAGTCCCACCACAAGCTCCACCTCAAGCCCCACTACAGGATCAACCTCAAGCCCCACCACAAGTCCCACCACAGGATCAACCTCAAGTCCCACCACAGGCTCCACCACAAGTCCCACCACAAGCTCCACCTCAAGCTCCACCACAAGTCCCAACACAAGCCCCACCACAGGATCAACCTCAAGCCCCACCACAAGTCCCACCACAGGATCAACCTTAAGCCCCACCACAGGCTCCACCTCAAGCCCCACCACAGGCCCCACCACAAGTCACACCACAGGCTCCACCTCAAGCCCCACCACTGGCTCCACCTCAAGCCCCACCACAGGCTTCACCTCAAGCCCCACCACAAGGCCCACCACAGGATCAACCACAGGCTCAACAACAAGCCTCACCACAGGCTCAACAACAAGCCCCACCACTGGCTCCAGCACAGGCTCAACCACAAGATCCACCACAGGCAAATCAAGCACAAAATCAAGGCCCATCATAATCTCCCATCCAGGAAATTCCTCAAGACCCCAGAGATGGCGCCGTTACATTCCCTTTTTACCCAAACCCTACGGTCCCATTTTTGAGAAGAAGCCAAAGAAGCCTGTCTGGCGCCTGTATGGAGTGTTTCAGCTCAGTGATCAGTGGGCCTGTGATTCCGGCCTGGTGCCATCAATTAATATTTGCAACATGAAATGCACTTGTAAGTTAGAGGGAAAATGCCATATCAAATGTTTTTAGGAAATTAACTAAATACCGATACGATTAAATATGAACTTTTAACTTTTTTTCTACTTTTTTTCTACCAAAGCTTTTTTGGATGATGACATCACAGATGACATTGCCTGCCTGAAAACCCTGATGAACACAAGAACTTACTTGTAAGTAAACACAAGCTCAAACAAACACACCATTGCCACTAATGGTCTCTCCATCCTAATCCTAATCAATTTAGCTCACAATACTTTTGAGAAATACATGCTAATTATAATAATATACAAAATATATATAACACATAATTATATAGTAATATATTTTAGTGATATTTTATGGAACAAATACTATTAACAAAACAAAACAAAATTAACAAAATTAACAAAACACAAAAACATGCTTACATTCTTATTTTAGCTACAAAGTGTGTTTTAAATTTTTAAAACAAAAACAAAACACAAAAACATGCTTACATTCTTATTTTAGCTACAAAGTGTGTTTTAAATTTTTAATTCAAAATAGGATAAAATTATTTTATTTACGATAGTTATATTAACAAATGTGTTTTCACCTTAATAAATGGTTAGAAAATTAAAGAAACTGAAACTGTAAGTATATCTTCACTAAATATAACATTAATGAGTCTGTGCCTTCTTTTGTTACAGGCCACCTAAACCCAAAGTCAACCCCTCTGATATGAAGATGATGTAAGTATTTTTGCAAGACTTTATGATTGTAGTAATTATGCTGCGTGTCCATGTAAGCCGAAGTAGATCGAACCATTGCCACTAATGGTCTCTCCATCCTAATCCTAATCAATTTAGCTCACAATACTTTTGAGAAATACATGCTAATTATAATAATATACAAAATATTATATAACACATAATTATATAGTAATATATTTTAGTGATATTTTATGGAACAAATAATATTTTGGGGTTGTTTTGCTGCTTTATGTATAATTATGTATGTAATTACTATTGTTTTTGTTTCATATGACAAAAACAGGGTAATTAATTATTATATGTTAGACATAATAGGCTTATGAAATCAAATCATGCCTGAATGTGACTGTATTCTATGTGTTACAGCTTGGAGATGTTGTTGGTGAATGAGTGCCGCTTTGTTGTTCCCTCATTGTATTTTGCTGAGTGTTTTTAGAGGAATATCTGCTAACTTTGACTGAATGGTAATCGGGTCAAATAAGGGTTGACACTAGTGGTGTGTCCTGTGTGAGTTTGTATATCTAAAAACTCTTAAACATGTCTTAAAACAATGTTTGTGTATTAAAGCACTTTATTGTATTGCCGTAATATTATTTACACATGGCAGTTACATTTTTTATATAAGCATTTCATGAAAATATCTATGTTCATTGCATTTTATATACTGTCACTTTATCATTAAAAATTTTTAAAAAAATGTAATACTCAAAATGACCTTTCTTTCTGCACTTGTGCTGTTGATTCATCCCACTATCCATACTTATGACAGTTTGATTGTATGTGCCTCTTTTCGGCTTTTGAAAGTTATGAACAGAAACACACACATTCACAGTAACATTTAAATTTTAAATAGAAAAATGCTGCAGTAGTGCCATTACATTTTTATAACTCATTTTTTAAAAGTATTTTCCTTAGGTCGATCTTTTGGAATGGTTGAACTGAGAATTAGGCTACTTGATCAAATTCGTACTGTTAACGGAACACGCCGACTTTTTGGGACTTTAGCTTATTCACCGTATCACCCAGAGTTAGATAAGTCCATACATACCATTTTCATCTCTGTGCGTCCCGTAACTCTGTCTGACGCACCAACCGCTAGCCTAGCTTAGCACAAAGACTGGAGGTAAACGGCTCCAGCTAGCATACTGCCTAGAGCCCTGCACGGGGCAAAACATCCAGCCCTAACCGAGACCTGGCCTGTGGTGTTCAAGCCCTAATCCGGCCCCAGCCCGAAAACGTCTGCAATTTTTCAGCCCGAACCCAACCCGAGAGCAACATCAATATCACTTTAAAGCTCTCTCTGACACGCGCTCTCTGATGCGCGCTGTCTCTGCTAGACGCACACACATACACACATGCTACTAGGTAAATCTTTATTATAGGCCTCAAACATAACTACCACCACCGACAATTATGCCCACAAATATTAATACAGACTGTCCATTATAGAGAAGCATAAGCATGCAGTAGAGAATATTATATAGCCAAATGTGATCCAGCAGTAAATAAAGATTTACGGCCTACCTTTTTTTGATGTCAAGTAACTTTACTGAAGAACAACGTTTCAAAGAACTCTTCGCCAACTGGCTAACGTTAATAATAAAAATATAATAAAGAAAAAAAAAATCTGTTGAACTGAGTAGGCTTATTCACTGTTTATTCGCGAGTGTTGTGAAGAAAAAGAATAGCATCCACTGTTGAAGGCTTCAGGCTCATTGTTTGTTGTGGTAATCAAATCAAAACTCTTTCAAAATGCAGCTTTTCCTGAAGTATTGGGAACTTTTAGTAGCCTAACTCTCCACGCTCCTCTCCATGGTCAACTGTCACCTAATGCAGTGTTTCCCAACCCTGCTCCTGGAGTACCCCCAACACCGCACATTTTCTTTGTCTCCCTAATCAAACACACCTGGTTCAACTCATCAGCTCATTATCACATAAGTTAATGAGCTGATGAGTTGAATCAGGTGTGTTTGCGTGCAGTGTTGGGGGTACTCCAGGAGCAGGGTTGGGAAACACTGACCTAATGCATTGCACACGCGTCGCGTTACTCGCGTAATCGCATATTGCGTTGCATATTTATTATATTATCAATATAACAATATTTCATACAGTAGCCTGCGCTCTGCATGTATATTATGGGCACAATGAAAGGAGAAAAGCTAAATTAGCCCGAGTCCGACCAAACCCGATCTGTAAAAAAAAAAAAAAAAAATGACACGCACCCACCGCTAGCCTAGCTTAGCACAAAGACTGGAGGTAAACAGCTCCAGCTAGCATACTGCTCCCAATAAGTGACAAAATACGCCAACATTTTCCTATTTACATGTTGTGATTTGTATAGTCACAGCGTGTACAAATAACATGGTCACATGAGACACAGACATCTTCTAACCGTATACATACTGGGAACTATATTCTCAGAAGGTGAAGCACTGCTACTTGGGCGGAGTGATTTCCTCGCAGCACCTGAGAAGCCCCCATAGATACACTAGATGTCGCCTTGGCTACGGCAGTTCATTGGAACGAATGCGTCAATAGAGCCGCCATCTTGGAACAGGGGAGCCCCTCCTCTTTAATGCATCAGCGTCAATGTAGGCAAAGGTCTAACGGAAATAAAATCACCATAAATCGTCATGAATGCGATTTTCTAGTTTTTTTGGTTCGTTCCAACGGTCAGACATGTATTTATCATTGAGTCCAGAGAAAATTTAAGGTTTTGATATTAAGATAATCTACTTATTTTTCAAAATATAATGCATATGGTAGTAGGCCTAAGTTTATTAGTCACATTCTTCCACTTGAGTAAACTTAGAATGAACTATCGCTTCTTACCTTATAGCCTACTGCATGCAAAATGGCTACAATGGTGTGACTATACATGTTAATTTAAACATTTAAATTGTATTGGTTTATTAAATATGATACACAAAGCAATTTGCAGGTGGAAGCAAATCAAAAATTTGAGAGGAACATAATGTGAAAGTTAGATAGTTGAGGTGCCAAAGACCGTTTCATCTTTTCTTTATTCCTGTCCCGCAATACTTTTGCCACATTAAATAAGTATGTACTAAAGTAGTAAATACATCTTAAATAGCTAAACAGTTGACATTTTCACAAATTCCAGTGTCCTTCCACACCTCCATCCCCAGTTTGCAAGGAAGAAACAAGCCCTTGAGCCCACTGTATCCTTGTGCAAAACTCACACATAAGATTTGTGGAATTCTATGTATAATAATCATGGATGTACAGAGAATTGTTAAAGGGATCATATAATGGTACATGCACTTTTACAAGTTGATTGTACTGAAATGTGTGTTGGCAGTGCCTGTACACAACCATCATAAAATGATAAAAATCCATCCAGTGTTTTTTTTTTTTAATCTTCTTATATGTTTTCCCCTCTCTCAAATCAAGCCGTTCGATTTTGTGACGACACAAAATCGACACCCCTCCCACGATTGTTGATAGACAGCAGCGTTTCAACACAGACCCGCCCTTGCTCGCGAGCTGTCAATCATAGTCCGCGCGGACCGGCGCAGTCATTGTTGATACGCTGGAGCACTGTCTATGAGCAGAATGGCGTCTAAGCGATTGTGGTGTTCTGTTCTTGGGTGTAAAAAGGAACACAGAAGTCATTTTGATGTTCCTAAATCCGAACCGCTGAAGACGCAGTGGCTGAGTTTGTTTTCGAAGGGAATATTCTCCACGATCAACATCAATGCTTTCATGTTTGTGCGAATCATTTCACACACCAGACTGCTTTACAAACGAGGTCAGTATAAAGCTGGTTTTGCTAAGAAGCTGCTCCTGAAAAAGGATAAATACCAACTATTCGTGTACCTGCTGCACCTCCAGAAGAAGAAGTGAGTGTAACATTTTATTAACCTTTATATTAATATTTATATTAATCTTTGCAAATCGCTTGCTGCACGCTTCATGATGAATGCGGCTGTTTACACTCAGGGTACATTACGGCATGTTTTCTATGTATGACGTTCTCAATATAATTCATAATCCCACGTTTATAATGAACAACGCGTTATGGTTCTTGTGTTATTATTAAAAACGGTGTACGCACAGAACAGAGGGGCGGGGTAAGCAAAGCTCATTATCATTTAAAGACACATGCACTTAAACGGCGTGCTGAAAACAGAGCTGTTTTTGACCAGGTAAAATTAGTGTTTTCTTATAATACTAATGAGAATTTTTAATTAAAGTATATTACAAACTTTTAATTTAGACCCTAAAGAATCATATTAGCTTGTACAAAAATGGCATTATATGACCCCTTTAATAAACTAGTGTTTTCTGACAGTGTCGGCTGCAAAGATGAAGTTGACGATCGCCATATTCGTAGTGAACGCGCCTATAGAGAGAAATGCACATAATGGATTACATAATCAGAGAGTAGCCTTTTTGTTTTCGTTTTGAATTATTTCGTTTAAAGACATTTCAAGCTTTGTGTATTTGATGTATTTCTCATGACTATAGCCCCTTTCACACAGAGATTCCGGAAAATACACGGATAAAGTGACCCAGGATTTGACCCGGGTTCGGTCGATTTTGGTTCATTCACACTGCCAGTGATTTTCCGCAATCAGAGAGTGCGTTCACACACAACCCGTAAAAATCCCGTAAAGACACGTGACATCGATGTGACTTGCAATGTCTCAGCAGCGTCTTAAGTTTGCTGATGAGCTGCGATTTCTCTCTCGAGAAACCACACACTTTTACTCTGATTCGAAACTTGCGCATTACGTACCGTTTCAGAGCTGGCGAACGATCCCGCGCTTCAGCGTCATCACTACGACACGGCTTTATTACGGCTTTTGTTCACACAGCGCGCGTTCCGGGACTGAATACGGCAATGTTACTAGGTCCCCAACCCGGCATCGATCCCGGCATCAATCCCGGGTCGTGTTTGCGTTCAAACAGAAGGCACTCTGGCAATTTGCCGGCAATTTCCCGGGTTCAAAGCGCTGTGTGAAAGGGGCTTATGTGAGGCATACACTGAGTTTCGGTAAGTTAGGATGAGATGCGCTCCAGTTAACGTGCAATGCAAGTGACCGTGCGGGCGCCTCCATGATTATATTGTCTGTTATATTTGCTTCTTATTTATTAAATCCAGGCAATTGGTTGATGAAAAATAAAAAAAATAATTTAATTAATTAATTAATTAAATTAAAAAATTATAAAATTAAGATACAATTTATACAAAACGAAATGCCAAAAAAACAGATGAGCCCAGAATATGAACGCAACCTTTAATTAGGCTAAACGTTAAGCATTTTGCTGTCTGGTTTTTAGATTTCGTTCATGTGAACATCCATACGAACATCCATACGCAGCACAAAAGTCCGGCATCATCCATGAATTCGAAGTAAGCTACAGGCGGAGATAGCAGCGTTACCTAGCTACTTCCTATGACAAGACACCTTTTCCAAGATGGCGGCGGTTTTGACGCATGCTTAGAACCCCAAGGCGACATCGAGTGTATATATCTATGAGAAGCCCCGTGTTGAGGAGCAGAGTTCGCTCAGAGTTGGAGTGACTCTGAAAAAAGTCGGCGTGTTCCTTTAAAAACTATGGCTGTGGGATATCGTGGGATATCAAAGGCAGTGAAGCATACACCTATCATTACATTGTTTAGTGCATAAGAAACAAATGTAGAAAAAAACATTTTAGAAAATTAGGCCAATGTATGTTTTTATGTAACTGACTTAAAAAAGTTATGAATGGTCTTAAAGAAATAAATTCAATGACTAACTTGTAAGACTTGTCTAAGCGGTTTATGCAACAGGCCCCAGGGGTCTATACAGTGATATGTATGAAATCAATGCCTTGTTTCGTAACAGAAAGTCATATTTGGATAAGAAACCCCATAACATTTTCTTGAGATGTTGATTTATGACAAACAATAATAATAAAAAAAGTCATGATAATTACGAAATATTATCATATTTCCATAAGAGTGCTACATTGATCACTAAATTAATGTCAGTCTTTTTTTTTTTAAAGACCAAGGAGAAGCTGTTGTTGTTGTCATAGTGAAACTCTTTACACTACAGCAGATCCAGACTAAAACCGTGACGTGTAGTGTCAGATAAATTCACTAAAATATAATGTCCACTACAGTGGACAAAAGTCTATTCCTGGGCCCCAGGAGGATTATGTTTATGTTTATATAATATTTAATGGCTCTGGTTTATATTAAACATAAAAATACCGGAAGTGAACGCGCGCTGCGCGTGACGCGGATCACATGACCCCCTGTCAACATCCAACATGGCTGACGCGGACAGCCAGAGATGTGTGAGCGCTTTACTGAACGGAATCACACAGAGACTTTATTACGGCAATACAGAAATCACAGAGGAGTTTCTGAAGAATGAGCTCTACGCCGAGACGACGCAGGACGAGTTCCGCGCGCTGCATGACAAGATGAGGTCGCTTCTCAAGGTATCTATACACTCTATACGAGTTTTACATAATAGCAGGGACGTTTATTGATATTTCTGCATCAAAATACAAATGGAAACATTTCATAGAGAACTTTCATTGTTTAAAACAAAATGCAGGTGTGGATTGCCTTGTCTGTCCACCGCTAGAGAGCAGCAGATTTCTTGCAGCACCAATGCTAGTTTGCCAGGTCGTTAGTTAGATGTCACTTGCTGAACGCGTGTCATTCCATAATGCGTTCATTCCTTAATTAGTATGTAGTATTCAGTGCATAGTACGACTACTGTATACTACAGTTTAGTAATCGACAATATGGTTTTTTTTTTATGGCTGATATCTTAGAGAGCAGGTGGTTGATGGTCGATATTATAAAGCTCATATAATGTGATGTATCACATTATTAAGTTGGCTTGGAAAAGCCAACATACTGATATTGTATTTAAGCTTATTATTATTATTCTTAGCCAAAATTTATCCACGCTACTCCTCCTAAACTGTTCAAGCTACAACCACTAAACTCAGACTAAACCTTCAAACTGTTCTGACTAGAGGTGCTTGCTCTTTTCAGGTTGATCAGACTAACGGTTTTCCTAAAATTGCTGATCAAAAATTGGAAAAATCCCATAGACTTTCATTGCGGAATGTTCAAATTGAGCCAAGACTATTTAAACTTCAACTGTATCAATTCAAATTTTGACAGTTGGAGAGGCTCATAGACTCCATCAGCTGCCATTCTATGTACTATTTCTAATTTATTGAGACTCATTTAAGCTTTCTTTCTTTCTTTCTTTCTTTCTTTCTTTCTTTCTTTCTTTCTTTCTATCTATCTATCTATCTATCTATCTATCTATCTATCTATCTATCTATCTATCTTTCTATCTATCTTTCTTCCTAACTAATCTATCTATCTTATATTTATTTATTTATTTCTAACTCCAAACTAAATTCAAATTTTGAATTTAGAGGCTCATTAGACTCCATCAGCTGCCGTGGGCCGGACCCCGAAATTGTGAATTTCACTGATCCCTGCCAAGGAACTAAGTCATTTGTTTACAGGTGGCATGTACAAATTCTTTTAAGTAGTGTAAGCATTGTTTCCAACGTTGATGTGTGCACATTTGATGAAGATATCGATCTAAACTCTTACATTTTTAAAGGGGCAAATTTGTAGACTACTAAATCGTAGCGTCAGAAAACGTAAACAAATCACCCGTCTCCTTGACAACCTGTCACGTCTCCATGACAACCAGCATAGTTGATATCGTAACGTTGCTCTCTTGATAACGAAATCCTATTAAAATAGGCTTTATATACTTTTTGTCTACACGAGCTGTATACTATACATTGTGCACTTACCGTCAGAAGACTCTAACGTTATTGATCACCCGTGGGTGGGCTTTTGTCACCTAATTTATTTACATGACCGCATAACAAGGCGGGACGTGATTGACAGCCGGTATGCGACAATATAAAGTGCACATGTTGCTTCTAAGACAAAAAGCCCAATAACCTTATTTTCTCAAACAAGTTGGGAATCATTTGTTCAGTGTGCCCAGAAATGGGTTAACCTCAACACTGCTGAGAGTTTAATAGCTGAAAAAGCCATAGCAACATTTAATTTAACAGAAACCTGGAGAGACCAAGATGTGCCAGTTAATGTGGGCTTCCATAGGGAATGCTACATGCTCTTCACCAATAAAGATCACATTGCAAGAGCATGTAGGAGAGAAAAGGCAGCCACAAATACTAAAGTTATGCATCAAATCCATCAATTCTACTAATTCTCTATTAAGATAATTGTGTATTGGTGCATCATGTAGGCTATTATGTCAAGTCAAGTATATTTGTATAGCGCTTTTCACAATACAAATTGTATCAAAGCAGCTTCACAGTATTAAATTAAAATAATACAAGGTTTGTTTCTAGTGGAATTTATTGATTGATAAAATTAAATTAAATATTCCCAAAATATCCCCAACTGAGCAAGCCAAAGGCAACAAATATGTGTGTATTGTAGTTAGTTTAAAAATGTATGTTAAATAAACCTCACAATACCAGTGAATCTTAATTACACAATGTGATTTTTAATTAATGTATATTGTAACACTTTGTATCTTAAAATTTGTATTGAAAAGCTGGACATTTAACAAGGGCAAAAAGCATAGATTAAATATAAGATTACAGAATAGTGTAAGGTTGACAATGACCTGAACACAAAAGTCATTGTTTTTTTTAAGAATGTTTTATTTGAAACAAAAGACATTACATGGTATTCTTCCATCTAAACAGTGAGATTACTCGATTAAAAGTAACAAACTTGGATAAACACATTCTTTGTCCCCTTTGTTCTGTCCCCTACCTGGTGTCCCATAACCATGTAGATAAAGCCCAACTGCTGCCAGAGGAAGTCAGTGATGACACTGCATCGGAGGTTCGGGTTTTGCGTTCTGCATCAGATGGCCCAAGCCTCCCAAAAAGAGCTTCCCATCTCCTACCAGTAGAAAGCACCAGCTACCATGCATGTGTCTATGTAGGAACTGCTCCAATGCTGTCTAAGGACGCAACACACAACATTGTGAGAGTGCAGCCATGGCCTAAGTGCATGTTTAAATAACATAACACTTATAAAGTTAATCTGGTTCAAGTTTAATTTTTTTGTGTGGTGTTGTTAATTCACTAAATAGCCCTAGTTAGCCGTTGATAATCTAACTCAGGGGTTTTCAAAGTGTGAGACGGGCCTCCCTAGGGGGGCTCCAAACAGTTTCAGGGGAGGATCAATGGAAGTGAAACAATATTACATTACTTATTGCATTAGTTATCAAAAGGAGATCACACAGAATAGTGTGAGAGTTCAGAGATACAGCAGTTTTTGGGAACTGTTTTACCCCCATCAGTCAGAAACTAATAAATGCCTTAGGACAGACCTTTGTTTATAACTATATGGTGTAGTAAGAAGTTTCAGTGATATTAGGCTATTTTGGCTAAAATGGTTAGTGTCTATGGGATCAAAAAATATAATTATTAAAAATATAATTATGATCCCATAGGCATCCAGGAATTGAGTGAAATTTACCAAATAAAATAAAGATGTGGTGGTGGGGGGCTGTATATAAAAAGCTCCACCGTCAGGAGAGGAAACGCATGCAAAATATACAAAATACAATGTGCGATTAGACAGGAAACAGGAGATAACGTAAGCTAACTGTATGACTGTGTGTGTTTTAGAGCTCTCCCTGCCCCAACATAGCTGATTCAAACTGTCAACTCATTATGAACTCCGGAAGCTGCTTAAATCATCTGTGTTGGAGCAGGGAGATGTCTAAAACAGGCATGACAACGTGTAACTTACTCCTGGAGAAGTTTGGGAAACACTGTCGCAGTACATAAGCTTTACTTCAAATAAGATTAATTCATTCAGCTAGTCTAACGTTACCCGGAAGGGGCTGAACGATGGAAAAAACGTTCAATCTTAACTTTATCAGTTACCTACCGTTTCCACGATGTGTGGTGCAGCCATACGCTGTAGCCAAAAATTATGTCCAACGGAGAACTCGCCACTGATCGGCCGCCGCGCCCGCGACTTCAGGTCACATCCGGGTCTTCGGGCACCGGTTCAAATAATGACGTGATTGGCCAACTCAAGTTGACAAGGTAACAACACGAGCTTTGATTGGTTCTTACTCCGGCTAACATTTTGTGGTTAGCTAGCGAGATTATATCTACGTTATATTTCTAATGTGCAACAATTGACGTTGGAAACAAGCAGTAATGTGCTCAACAACAATTTCTATAGAGCTCGGGCGTAGATGTTATGGAATGGTGCATTGTGGGTAACGGCGGCCATTTTAGAGGCAACGCATAGCCGGCCGGTCTCCACCGGCACCGAGAAATAAAGAGAAAGAGTTATGGACCGTGACAAAAAAGTTGGCTATACTATATACTGACAAACTTAATGATGAAGCCAAACAACGCTACTTAAAAAAGTGAGATTATAGGCGGAATATGAACAAAGTATGGAGTAATAATTATGAAAGTTTACCAAGCCTCAGTTTCCCTGATATTTTCTCCTACCTGGTCTGTGGAGTGAGCGCTTACACCTCCAATCCAGGACCGGATTAACCATTTCCTGTGGCCTCGGCAACAACATTCAAGCCCCCACACACATTTTAAAGCAGCACTCAGTAGCTTCGGGATTTCTACGCTGTATTCTCGCTTTTTGCTCGCAGGTTTCTCTGTGTATCTGTGTCTTCAGCGCTGTCAAAATAAAAAGTCTGCGTTCTGACTCCTGTCAGCCAAACATTAAAACTTGTCGGCCGATACTGATAATTAAAAAAGCCAAATATCATAATTTATCCCATACTACACCCATAACCTGATCTGTCTGTCCCTCCTTCAGTCCATGGCATCAGCGGACATGGATCAGACGCAGCTGGAGGCGTTCCTCACGGCGCAGACGCGTAGGCAGGGTGGTGGAGGCGTGAGCCCGGAGCAGGCGGTCGCTCTGGGACGCTTCTGGAAGACCCACCGGACACGGGTGCGAGAGAGTCTGTTGGCTCAGAGCCGCTGGGAGCCCGGCCTCAGGGGCCTGAAGTGGAGGGTGGACCTGCACACGTCCGCCAGCAGGGGGCAGGTGTCCAACAGCCCCGTGGCACTGGTGGAGTTAGAGCTCGGCCGCACCGGAGAGGTGAGAAATGAGGGTTCAGGTCATGCAAGTTTAAAGGTGCAGTGTGTCATTTTTAGTGGCATCTAGTGGTGAGGTTGCGAATTACAGGAAAAGATGTCGTCGTCTGAGACAGCAGAGAGTTGCCAGTTTAGCAATAAGGTTTCTTTAAAAAGATAAATTAAGAAATTCTATTTACTAAATGATTCAGTAAAACGATGTTATTGGGAATATTATTGTTACTTATTCATCATTGTGTCAGTGTTTTGTTCGCTGACTTTAGCTAGCTTCTTTGCATGAAGAACAACATAGTGACGAAACGCGTTCTGTAGAGCAGATTGTCCGTTTAGGGCTACCGTAGAAACAAAATGGCCATTTCAATGTAAGGCGGTGTATATAGATAGAAATGGCTCATTCTAAGGTAATAAAAACACAACGGTTCATTATGTAAGGTTGTTATACACCACTGAAAACATAGTTATGTATATGTTATTGCATTTCTGTCAACAGATCCTCCTAAATATTACACAATGCACCTTTAAGGGTTGATCTCTACACTAATTTTAGAAGCACAAAAGAGTTTTTGTTTCACAGCCCAGCTCTGGTGCTTGAATTTAGCATGTTTTTTTGCATGCTAAAATCAGGGAAGTGTGTTTGGCCGAGGCTACATCTACATAGGGCTGTGCGATATATATCATCTACGATAATATCATGATGTTTGTTTTAGCGATGTGCGATCCGACAATATCGAGTATGTCCCTCACTTTACAAAAACACACCAAGAGAGTGCACACATACATCACACACTATGTGATGTAGTCTAGTAGGTTAGAGTACTGTGTGTGAGCATTTAAAGTCTACGCTTTCACTGCGTGATTTAGTTTATTAAAATGCATTTAGAATGCCCTCAATATTCAAGATAAAGGGCAAAAATACCTCTGTTTGTCTTATATTTATATAATTTAATATAGCTATTTAATATAACAGTGAGTGCCGTTTTTTTCTTCAAATATCAGCATGATTCACAAATGTGATTTTCAGTTTAATAAACAAGAAGTTAATATACTGACATTTTAGACACAATATTGCCTGTTTTTGTTCTATTTTGCCAATGAAAATAGTTTGAAACCAAGCCACAGGACTGTTTTGCGTCTCTGAGCAACGTGAGACGGTGTTTCGTTTCTGAATGAACTCGAAAGATCATGAAAGATTGGCCGCACCGGAGAGGTGAGAAATGAGGGGTTGACCTCCATACTGCACTGTTTTAAAAGCTCGACTGAAGCATGTTTTTGCATGCTAAAATCAGGGAAGTGTGTGTGTGGCCGAGGCTACATCTACAGTAATCTGGAGACATTGAAAATGGCGTTTTTGTTTCAAAACGCTTCCCGTCCACAGTGAAAATGCTTAGTCCCCATGTACTGGAAGTTGCAAGTACTGGAAGTGTTGTGACGTATTTCCAAGTGAAACAGAATATTGAATAGAGGGCAGGTTTTACTGTAGCGCACCTCCTCTCCATCCCTCGCTCATAGCAGACTGACGGTTGGAGGGACGTGGTTAAAGAGATACTCAACCCAAAAGAACGAATGCCATTCCAGAGCAGAAGCGAAGGTTTTTAGATTTTGATTAAAGATTATGACGACAAACAAAGTTTCACGGATTAATCGTTCACCATAAGACTAGCAATGTGCGCTAACAAAGTAAATAGGGTCAGTTTTGATTTCATGATGACTTTAAATCACCTTACTTCACATGCGTAAAACGTAATAAAATCTCACGAGATGATACCGAGAGAGCAGATGTATTAAAGTTCTCGCGCTTTTTTTCTGGCACAATCATTTTATAGCAAAATATCACCTCCCACCACACACTGTTGTGTCCAGGTTGCACTCACAATCGCATGGTCTTAAACACAATTGATCCGTTCGCAAAGACCCGCCTCCTTTAGTTACTGTTGCTATGTCCGACAAGCCACGCCGCTCTCATCACGCCACACAACATGTTCTTATGCAGTGAAAAATACATGGCGGACTAAAGAGGAAACTGACAACGCGTCGACAGACAGGACAGAGCTGGTTACTTTTGATATGAAACAAAGTAGCGACTTAAAAATGTTGTCTTTATTTGAAGAAATTTAAACAATAAATACCATTTTGTGTCTCTTTAATGTGTCGTGACAGATCGCTCAGTTAAAGCTGCTGGTGAACCGATCATCTCTTCCTTCTAGTTAATTTATAGCATCAAATAAACATGAATGAACATCAGAAGGAATGTTGTTTCAACCGCGGAAAGACGTCGGTACACTTCGTTTTTCAAGTTCAAATCCACCGGCGTTAATCTACTATCTCTCCTGACTGCTTTGTCAGACAAAATGGCGGATTCTGCGGATGGCGGATTATGATTGGTCAGATCGCCTGTCAATCAAACTCTCTGGGAGGGTGAATTGTCATCATGTTTTGCGGCAGGACAGCAATTGCGAGGAATTTAATATGAAGAGTCTACAAAGGAACATTTCTCTTTAGCAACACAAAGTAAATAGCAGGCACAACAATGCCGGTGTAACTAACTAACTATAGATATCTATGAGTACAATATGCGTCACATGACTAAGGTTTTTGAATACCTCAGGGTGAACGAAAGGCTAAAACGGAGAGAAAAAACGTGTTTTCAAATGAAAATGTATTAGTGTGGACAAGGCCTGAGAGTATTGATGATGATCATTTTTGCCAATCGCTTGGGAAATGTGGGTGCTCAGTCTGGTGTAACCGCGCACACACATGAATATGTGTAGACATGTCCCGAAAGAATTAAGTCACACCTGTCTGTTTGGTGTGCACATTGGTAAGTAGTTGTGACATGTTGGGTGGGTGTTCAGAGATGTGCCAGAAGTATGTGGAAAATCTCTGAAAGCCTCAAAGTTGAAATCTGAGAGTATTTTAAGAGTTTACATTGATATTAAGATTTAAGAGATATTAACAAATAGCATTATACTGAAGTGAAATTATTTTGTATTACGAAAGAGTTCAAAGATTTGCATTAGTGAATGAGCAAGATTTATTGCACAGGTAGAGGCTAATATAGAAGATATTAAGTATCATGTCTATCTTATGCCCTAAAAAAGATTTCTTACCAGTTGTGACATTTTTATTATTACATGGTACAGGTAAATTTTTTAATTCTTGATTGACAGATGTTCCGAGGTTTTGAATCATCTTCTGGGTACTGCACAGATTACATTGTTTTTGTTTTTTTTGCACTAATAATTAGTATAATCAACAGCACGGCATGTTGTTGCATGTGCATTAACTACCTGCCAAACTAGTGTCTAAACAAGCACCATTTATTCAGTCGGCGTAATGCAAACTGGCCTATTTTATTTATGTATAATAGTCCAAATTGCAGGTGAAATGGGAAAAGTTATTTTTATTCAAGTTATACCATGGCACAGTTAAATTCTTGTTGATTGACAGATGTTCAGAGGTTTTGAATAAATTTCTGTAACTGCACCGCTGTAAAGTAGTTCTGCTTTCAAACTACTACATTGAATAAGACATCCATGGAAAGCATAAATTAATAATTATGAAAATATACTACTGCGGTGTAAGTGGAAAAACTTTTTATTTATTTATTTATTTTAGGTGTGGGTGGGTGTTTTGTGGGTGTTGTATTTATCTGTGCTTGTGATTTGTGTATTTGTTCTTATTGTGTGACTGTTCACTTGCCTTTAAGGTGTTTGAGCTTTATTAGTTAGGCTAGTAGTTTTTGCTGTGGTACAGGAGTACCTAAAATGTGCTTTAAGTAATAAATGGAAAGCAAAGTCCCCCCCCAAAATATATTTTTTTTCTAGCTGATCCTAAAAATTGCCTGATCCGTGACTCAAAAACCATAATATGATCCGAACCGTGAGTTTTGTGAACCACTGAACCACTACTTGGCAGTGTGCCAGTCAGCGCGAGCACTCGAGTTGTTTTGCACGACTTATTGCACTTAATAACTCCTTTTAGCATCAAGCAAGTCCAGCTCTTTGTCGCTTTCATACGTTTCATCTCACTAAAGTTTCAGTAGTTTTGTGATACGTGTATATTTGCATGCTGTGATATACATGATATAGCAAAATCTCTAACGATTGACATTTTATACCATCACCACGATATAAAACGCCATACCGCCCAGCCCTAATTTATTAGTATTTTTGTGTAAATGCACATTCTGCACTGTAAGAGGAGCCTCCTTTCAGCTGTAAGTGGCTCTCAGACCGTTTGTTTGTCTGAGTGCTCTAATTGTCTGGTATAATTGGTGCCGTGTGCAGAGAGCTGCATTACACGCCGTATTATTCATGCTCAGAGAATAGGGGACTGTCGGATATTCAATTCTCTTCCGAGCAGCGGGAGAGCATAAGGGTCCCTCATCACGGCCACAAAGATGCTAAAAGCGGAGATTGATTCTTCATTCTGGGTCACGAGATCAATTACTGCATGATAAAACCTCAAATCATTCTCAGTGCCGTGTTTTTGTTTGGGTGGCAAGAAGGAAACGAGATTTTCACACATCCACAGTCCAATATGGTTATTATACTGTATAATTCAGTTATTAAAAAGAGTGAAAATTGCATTTTCTAACCTAAACGAATTTTTCAGGACTGACCTATTGCCTAGTTGTCTGTCACATCCGTAGTGTGAGATATCAGATCATGTTTCTGTTTTCCAGCAAATAGATTACACAGATGAATTTGCACCTTAATTTGTCAATATTGTGCTGTCCGATGTTATTAAATTTACTTTAGTCGCTGTGGTTACAGCCAGGTTATGTGATATGGCTATTGTGACTATACAAAAGGGGCTTGATATTAGGGGTGGGCGATATGACAAAAAAATATATCATGATTATTTTTCATGTTGGTTTTACTATTTTGCAAGTAACTGAGTATCACAGCCAAAGAAATGTCCCTATTTAAAAACAAAGCCTTACAAGGTAACAAAATATAAAAAAAAATGGCAGACATTTAGGCCAAAGTGGCGAAGATAAAAATCGTTGTCATTGTTTTCTTCGTTATTAAAAGAGAAGAACAAAGATACACATAACATATACACAACATATAATATACAAATGAAATAAACTGCTTTTTTTCAGCTACAGGAGGTGTATTTAACAGAAGCAAGAAATTGAATGAACAAATATAAATATAAAACACTACATAGACTTAACTATCAATTATACATTGATCCTTATGTATGCGCGTCAGGTCAGAAAAGCGCATGTTAGAACAGCTTACCAGCACGCAAATGAAATGTTTAACCGGCAAGGCTTTAAATCACATGCAAATAATGAACTTTTGTGAATTGCAGTGTCCCGTGAGTGTGTCGCTACCTCTACCTTAACATGTGATGTGAATATACGTCGCATTGTACAGTATGTTGAGATGGAGGCGCCAGAACTGAACTAATAGAATACGCTGTTGCACGATACTACGATATTGGCAACTGACACGGACACTGGACACGGACACCGGCATGGACACTGGACATGGACACCGGCATGGACATGGACACGGACACCGGCGCAGGCACGGACATGGACACAGACACAGACACTGGACATGGACACCGACACCGGCGCAGGCACGGACATGGACAGGGCAATGGACACAGACACTGGACATGGACACCGACATGGACACTGACACCGGCGCAGGCACGGACATGGACATGGACACGGACACCGGCATGGACATGGACACTGACACCGGCGCAGGCACGGACATGGACATGGACACGGACACCGGCATGGACATGGACACTGACACCGGCACAGGCACGAACATGGACATGGACACAGACACTGGACACGGACACCGGCGCGGACACGGACACCGGCATGGACACGGACACCGACATGGACACAGGCACAAACACTGGACACAGACACCGGCGCGGACATGGACACTGGACACGGACACCGGCGCGGACATGGACACCGGCACGGACATGACACTGGACACGGACACTGGCATGGACACGGACACCGGCGCAGACATGGACATGGACACTGGACACGGACACCGGCACGGGCACGGACATGGACACTGGACACGGACACCGGCATGGACACGGACACTGGACACGGACACCGGCGCAGGCATGGACATGGACACTGGACACGGACACCGGCATGGACACGGACACCGGCGCAGGCATGGACACGGACACCGGCGCAGGCATGGACACGGACACCGGCACGGACATGGACACTGGACACGGACACCGGCATGGACACGGACACCGACGCAGGCATGGACACGGACACCGGCACGGACACTGGACATGGACACCGGCACGGACATGGACACTGGACACGGACACCGGCATGGACACGGACACCGGCGCAGACACGGACACTGGACATGGACACCGGCGCAGGCATGGACATGGACACGGACACCGGCACGGACATGGACACTGGACACGGACACCGGCATGGACACGGACACCGGCGCAGACACGGACACTGGACATGGACACCGGCGCGGACATGGACACTGGACACGGACACCGGCATGGACACTAGTCCATTATGTATAATAGTCCAAATTGCAGGTGAAATGAGAAGTTTTTTTTATTCAAATTATACCATGGCACAGTTAAAGTCTTGTTGACTGACAGATGTTCAGAGGTGTTGAATAATTTTCTGTAACTGCACCGCTGTAAAGTAGTTCTGCTTTCAAACTACTACATTAAATATGACATCCATGGTAAGCATAAATTAATAATTATGAAAATATACTACTGCGGTGTAAGTGGAAAAACTTTATTTTTATTTTTTTATAATTTTTTATTTTAGGTGTAGGTGGGTGTTTTGTGGGTGTTGTATTTATCTGTGCTTGAGATTTGTGTATTTGTTCTTATTTTGTGACTGTTCACTTGCCTTTAAGAGTGTTTGAGCTTTATTAGTTAGGCTAGTAGTTTTTGCTGTGGTATAGGAGTACCTAAAGTGTGCTTTAAGTAATAAATGAAAAGCACCGGCATGGACATGGACACAGACACCGGCACAGACACTGGACCTGGACATGGACACGGGCACAGGCACTGGACACGGACACCGGCACGGACATGGACACCGGCACGGACACGTACACCAGCACAGACACTGGACACGGACACTGGACATGGACACTGGTACAGACACTGGACATGGACACCGGCATGGACACAGACATGGACACGGACACCGGCACGGACACTGGACAAGGACACCGACACAGACACTGGACATGGACACCGGCACGGACACTGGACAAGGACACAGACACTGGACATGGACACCGGCACGGACACTGGACAAGGACACCGACACAGACACTGGACATGGACACCGGCACGGACACTGGACACCGACACAGACACTGGACATGGACACCGGCACGGACACTGGACAAGGACACAGACACTGGACATGGACACCGGCACGGACACTGGACAAGGACACCGACATGGACATGGACACTGGACACCGGCGCGGACACTGGACTCTGGACACGGACACCGGCATGAACATCGGCATGGACACTGGACTCTGGACACGGACACCGGCATGAACATCGGCATGGACACTGGACACGTACACTCCCATTCTTTTTGTCAGTCCCATTCTTCTGCCCTTCTGGATCATTTTTACCAAAAAAAAAGCTTTAACACTATTCTTTTGCTGCCCTGTAACTAAGGCATACTGAGGTATAAGTTACAGAATAAGCCATGAGGGTGATCAGAACCCATGCCAGATTTGTAGGCGAAATGTACTTTTAAGTTCACGGTTTTCCCAGTAAGTGCACTGCGTCCGAAACAAATACTTCCCAGAATCAAAGATCAAAGTTATGTTGAGAATAGATAATCCCACTGTTCCCATTTAAAAAAAAAAGATAAATGGTATGTTATAAATGGTATTTGTCCGAAACAAATACTTCCCTGCTATATATCATGTGAAAAACACCAACAGATTAGTATGTCTGAATACATAGTAGAGGATTTATGAATGAAGGTGAAGCGACGTAACTGGTGGGTCACGTAACCGTAACAACATGGCGTATGTAGTACGTCAGAATTTCGTTCATACTACCCATATTCATTCTATATAGAACAAACTTTTTCTACTGTCCTGAAGTTAATTCAAATTCAAATAGTAGTACCTACTCAATACGCGATTTCGGACCCTGCGATGAACATAAAAATTGGTTCACAAGTGAAATGAGAGATAAGAAACTCAGTAGGAAACCAGTTCAGACAATGATGAACAGTTTAGCATCACTGTGCAAACAAACTTGTTCACGGAATGCTGACTGACCAATCAGAATCAAGAATTCCAGGAAAACCGTTTGGAAATGCAAATCTAATCTGATTGCTTAAAGGGACATTGTGTAGGAATTTCTCCCATCTAGTGGTGAAATTGTATTTTGCATTCAAACGAATAGTGCTCTCCAGCGCCTCGCTTTTTCAAATGCGCGTTGCATCTACGGTAGCCGTTACGTACCAAAAAGCTATGACAGGATGTCTTCTACTTAATAGAGTTTTCCTTCGGGTGAACAGGTTTGTTATTTAAAACAAACTGCAACTTGAAACAACGAAAAAAAGAATGTTACAGTATAAATTACTGACTGTGAAAAACATTAACTATGGTAGTTAGTAGTAATGCCTTCTTTATTCGTTATATTTTTTGAAGTACGTGCATTGTTAGATATCATCATCATCATCAGCGCCTTCTCTACTTTACTCAATAGCTGCTATTCATCAAAGAGCCTGTTTAACTTTTAACTATAAATGTTCTACTGTCTATATAATAAAGTACACAACCAAGCAATGAAAAAAAAGCTTGTAATTAAGACCGTAGCATTGACTTACCCGTCGAGAAGAAAGCAGGCAACTTCAGGGTCTCTTTTGAAAGCTTTCTCCTGCATTAGCAATCCCGACATTAACCCTTGTTTTTGTAATCTCCGGTCACGTTTCCTTTTACGGTCTATTTTGGACTTTTTCGACGACGAGGACTCATCCTGTGACTCAGCATATGTATGAATGAACGCTGTATAAATAACCGTGCAGTGCATCCTTTTAAACTTGCCGCGGCAGTGACAAGCGCCTCTCACTGCTCTGCTCCTCCGCGTCTGCTGGCTTCAGTCACGTGACGCTGGCTCTGAACGAAAACGCGTTGTGGAAACGCGTTGGCCTAGTACTTTTTGTCCCTCTCTGCTATTATAGTTTTTCAAGATGGCGGAACTACATGGAAGTCTCCGTGGACCTACCCGTCCCATGTATATAAAAATAATCAATTCTTTGTTTACGAGGATTAGTCTGATCATTGGCATAGGTATTTGTGCACCATTGAGGGCATATTTATGAATAAAAATATTGATTTTAGATAATAAAATACCTAAAAAGCTACACATTGTCCCTTTAAAAACATTTTATTTATTGATTCTGAATAACAAGTTCAGAATTCTGAGGATTGATGTGGAAACTACTTTTAGAGTGTTTTCCGTGCAGTGAATCTTACACCGCTGTGTTGATGCGGGTGGACTCTAACAGCCGAGTCAGCAGCAGTTATGAATTACACGTTATGTGTTGTTGAATGATTTTGGTTCTCTTCATCATACTGAATGTAAACGGTCTCTGTTTCTCTCTCTCTCTCTCTCTCTACTTTAGAGCTCTGAGTTTGTGTGTTTGGAGTTTGATGAGCAGAAGGTGAATCTGGTGCTGAAGAAGATGGCAGAGCTTCAGGAGAGCATCGACAGCGTCGTGCATCGCAGCTAGAGCTTATCTGCGTGTTCATAGGTGTGTGTGTGTGTGTGTGTGTGTGTGTGTGTGTGTGTGTGTGTGTGTGTGTGTGTGTGTGTGTGTGTGTGTGTGTGTGTGTGTGTGTGTGAGAGAGAGAGTGTATGTTTAAATGCTGTATTGTTATTTTCATCATAAATAATCATTGTCAAACCTCAAACTTTGATATCTGTGAGTTTATTTTTTTTTTTAAAGGTGTTCCTCTCACAGGATTTTAGGTTCTGTATTATTTCAGTGTTAGTTTTCCACTAATATACTTTGATAGACATGACTACGGAGCCCCTGAAGGGACGTGCTGGTGGAAAAAATGGGGGATGGGCGTTCCCTCGCAAAACTTTTGGAGGACCAAACGAACCAAGCAACCTGAACTACAAGTGTGACCTTAAATTGAACCAAACCCTTAAATTGAACCAAACATGGCAAGTGTTAACACTCCCTTACTCACTTGTCACTTCACTGGGATAATGGTGCTTTTACGTAGTCACTTAATAATTAAATGAAGTAATAACCTCTAGTGGCAGGGCAGGTGACTGAATGATCTGACATGGCCCTGTAAATCTTCTTGATGTACGCGAGTTTATATTTATTATGTGTGCGAAATGATTTAGTGTTCTAGGAACAGCAGATGTAGACTAATATGATCCGTCTTTATTACCGCTGTGCTTCTGAGCGAAGGTCATCATCCTGGAAGTCAAATCAAAGTTATGCTGTTAATCTATACTTATTTATAGAAAAGATAAATGGTATGTTGTTCATGATTAGGATAAAAATAAGTGCCTATTATGAAACAAATGCCATTTGTTTGTTGTAAAAAAAATATATTTTAGATAAAACATAATTTAACACACAAAAAAAGCTAGTTTTGAATGCACGAATGTTTGTATAAAATATATATTATTTTGCTTTTATTGTTAGAAAATAAAATTGTCAACCTCAAATGAAATGAATAGGAAATAAAACAACTTTTTTTTTAAATATATAAAAATGTCCTATTTTATAAAAGTACAAAGACAACATTCACTGACTTTTGATGTTGTTACATTTTGATGCTACTTTGTACCCCTTTATCTTTTACTTTTATTTTGAGACTATGAACTGCGATGGCACCCATTCTGTTGAAATATTTAAGAAGAGTTAACACCCATCAGGTGAACGGGTTGAGACGTGTGACGTGTCAGGTCGCGCAGGTGTGAATATCTGGATGTGAACCAGACAAGGACTGTTGTGTGTTGTTTATCATAGACCAAACACATCAGTGTGCTTTTGTTCCTGCTCGACCTCAAACAGATGGTCCTCCTCCTCTCATTTACAACAAATGTGGGGTTAAAACAGCCTAAGAGCTGGTGGACAACCAATTAATTATTCAGATGGGAAGACAATGGGTGTAATTGTGGCCTTTGAAAAGTATCATATGAGTTTACTAGTGATGATTGATCGCAATGAAGCAATGTAAACATCTCAGAAGAAAGCTATGACGGCGCGCAATTTTAAACAATGAGGCAGAAGCTGTGAATGTGCTGCTAACTAATGATTTCATTCGAATAATGAGTCATTTGTTTGTTTTGCAAGCCTGATACTGACAGAACCAAGTGTTAATGCTGCCACTCCGGGTTTATTGTGCTGAACAGAATAGAATAGAATAGAATAGAATAGAATAGAATAGAATAGAATAGAATAGAATAGAATAGAATAGAATAGAATAGAATAGAATAGAATACTGTTAGGTTGAGATAAGATTAACAAATATCAGGAGAATATTTGATTTGAACAAACAAAAAAACATCTGATCTTTCTTACATGAAATGATTCTCATTACTAAAATAAAAACAGCAAAGAATCTTAGTTATATTTGTAGTGAAATTGAGTGCCTATAAAATTTGCTTTTATAAAGGTATAAATACTGAAAGGACAGATATGTTAATAATGGGAAATATATAAATAAATAAAATGACATGATAACTGCAATATTGTTTATGGTGGCTGCATTCATTTTCCACTGCTTTTAGGTAACAGAGCCATTTAAGTGAATTATGAAAAATCAATAGATTATCAAATGTTTTTTCAGACTGCAGCTTTCCACGTAATGCAGAAAATATTTTAAAAGGAATACTATAGGGCGTATAGTGTGACAAAGAAAAAGTGTTGTAATGTTTAATTAAATGTCATTCCTTCATTTTTGGCCTTTTTTTTTGCATGTAAAACATTTCCAATTGGTTAAACTTAGAAATGAAAGTTGACCTGTCTTACATGAGTAAACTCAACTTGAAAATAACCTTTGTTTCAACTCACAAATCTCACAAAAATCCCAAAGTGGTCACGACAAAGGAGTTAAAGGTATGAAATAAGTTCAAATAACTGAATGGGGTTATCAAACATACACATAAAGTAAATATATTGTTATGCATAATGTGCTTTCGAGGTGAAGAATATGGGTTTGTTACCCTGAGGCAAGTTTTAGAGGAATTCTCTCTCTCACACACACACAGACATTCGTAGAGGACATCTTGTAGACACCGTGGTATTTATAAGTAAGTGATGATATAGTCTCAACCCTAACCCCACCCCCAAACCTGTTGATATCTGTACATGCATGTAAAGCAAAACATAATTTGTGCACATTGCAAATAGTAACGGGCGTTTTCCCCGTGCTTAACTCTGTTTGTGAGATTATACAAAATTGGCATTGGCAGAGCTAAACCTGTGCACGTGCGTGCCCGTGCCCGTGCGCGCGGCCGTGGTCAGAGGGGTTCGCGCGTGAGGAGACTCTGACCTGCTCGAGTACATGCGTTACCGCTCTCTGGCACGCTAGCATGGAAGACTACATGTAAACGGGACTTTCAAGTTTACTAAAGAAATAAACAACAGAGGTTCCGTTCGGTGGACTACGGGCAAAGGACAGAGGAAAATGTCCCTTCTTTGAAGAAACATCAGTGAGTCGCTGTTACAAAGGTGAGAAGAGTCGCAACTGCCACGCACCTACACGTACAGGTAAATCAGAATAGATAAAGAGTAACGAGTTAAGACAAAGAAAATGCCTAAATAGATAGAAAGTGTCTACTGAATTAAAAAATAACGATGGGGATCTTATATAGCCTACTACATATGAATGTTTTAATTTTGGTAGGTCTGTTAGTCACTTTCACCACCCTGATATTTATAAGGGGAAATAAACGTTTTATCGTTTTATTATTATTAATTTAAACAAATATTTTTTCTATCTATCTATCGGTCTGTCATCTTTCTAACTGTTTTCTATCTATCTATCTGTCCAGCTCCAAAAATGAAACTTTTATCATTATTTTCTCACATCTTGTCTTTCCAAAGCTGTATGAGTTTGTTTGTTTATTTTGTGGGAGACAAAAGTACAATTAAAGACTTTTTACATAGATCCTTTGACATCTATACAGTGACCACTGAATGTTGCTAATACAATGCTAGTTGTAAAAAAATAAATAAAATAAAAAATAACATTACGATGTCCAGAAACCAATTTCAACAGTGCATTGAGAACTCATGCTTAATATGATAGTTTCGTTCTTACATCTACTATATCTATAAATGAACGTCATCTGGATAGGTATGTTTTGCATTAGGTATTTTTGTGAAGCGAGATGTTTAAAAAAATTGCTGGGGACAACATCAACCCTTGCAAAAAGGGGTGGGGACATCACGACGTGTCCCTCCCGCCCCACCCGCATATTATGCCTATAATAACATAATCTGTATGACCCATATGTGGAAAAAAATTATGCACGCTGGACATCAGGAAATTTGGCTATGACACACTTGAGAATCAATAATATTTTTTATTGATGTCCAACCTTCACCATATTTGAAATTTTGGGTAAAAATTTCAGTCTGTTTCTCACATAAAGCTATTATATGGCTGAATAAAGTTGATAAGATAGGGACCAGTAGCGGTTTTTGGCACGGGCGAACGGGGGTGCTCGAAGGGGGTCTCGCCCAGGGTGTAATTCAATGTAGAACCGCCACTGATAGGGACCACGTTAATTTTGCTTTTGGCTTTTCCTGGTTTCTCCCACGGTAAAGAAATGATAGGCCTATCTGTTGAAATAAAATAAAATAAAAATTGTGTGCTGGGAAAAAAATCCATATGTATCTAAAATGTCACGAGGGTGAAAAAATACAGAACTTTCATTTTTAGGTTAACTATTGCTTTAAGGATCGTTCACAGTTTCAACACTGTTTACAAAAATAGGCTACCTGAGCTTTAGCAAATAAACCATGATGCCTGTGGAAAGTCCTCGTAATGACAGGAGTGTCAACATGTGTGTACTCTGAGATCCAATGAACACACACAAACACACTCACACACACACACAAACAAACAAACACACACACACACACACTACTCATTGCTGTTTACAGTACAGTGAAGCATTAGCCTATGCCTTCAGGATGTTAACTACACCTTTAAAATCACAGTTTTCAGAAAGAGACAAATATGTCTAAAGGAAAACAACATTTTCTCCTTTTTAGCCTTTACGTAGCAATGTTTTTGTTTTCTTTGTCCTGTTCCAAGTTGTTAACTTCGAATTCGGTCTAAACGATTCAGTGAAGCACTCTAAATAAAATAAAAAATGTAGTCCGAACAAACAACCTGTTGGTGCAACTTGTCACTCACATGTGATTGACCAATAGCAAATCACAATAATACAATCAATTCCCGATGGACAAAATCAAGTCCTGCCCTGCATTTGTTCTTTGTTTACATTTGTTTGTTGTTTCACTCACAATAGAGAAGAAAAGACTAACCAGCTTCAGGTGCATGCCAACTTAAAGAGCATTAAATGGTGGTACATTGCAATTATTACGCATTCTATATACAGATATCACAAGTAGCCTATATCACAAAATACTTGAAGGGGTGGTATAATGCCCTTTTCACAAGATGTAAAATAAGTATTTGATGTCCCCATAGTGTGTATGTGAAGGTTTAGCTCAAAATACCCCATAGATATTTTTGAGAGTAAGCAAAAACGCACCATTTTTGTGTCTGCCCCTTTAAATGCAAATGAGCTGCTGCTCCCGGCACAGGGGGCGGAGCTTCAACAGCTTGTGTGCTTTTACCTCACACAGACATGCACTGAAACTTTTAGCCATTTATGTTCAAAAAGGAGTCGGACAATGATGGAGAGACTCAAGAAGAAGTGACAACGTAGAATGCAACAGGACATTTCTGAATGTTTAGTTGATGAATTGATGTAGCTTATGTGTAGTTATCTTCTAGTCATTGATTAACATATTCTGTCATGATAATCTATAAATCGCTTTCCCAGGGGCGGGGTTTATGTACATATTAGGGTTATTGATGTCACTAACCCGGGAGGAATGTGGTGTAGTCTCTACCAGCTGTTTGTTGTAGTCCTTAAAAGAAAATATCTCCCTTTTCTTTAAACTTTGAGCGTTGTAACTTTGCAGATGTTGTTTATGCTCAAACAACAACATTACACACTAACTAAAGTTAGAAAAGTGAAATCATAATCAACCACCCCTTTAAGTAGTTTGTTTAAAAAAACTGTATTTTAGGAGATTAATATGTGTGTACTGTAATGGTGTGTGACACTTTAGTATGACATCACATTTAAAGTGATTGCATCCTAAAAACATTTTAGTTCTGATGTAAAATTTACAGATTTTCTTAATTCTTTTTCTTTTTCTCTGTTGCATTCTTATTTCCATTGCCAATCTAGCAGTTGCTCAGTCACTTATGTGTTAGTCACTCTCAAATGCTGCACAAAACATGCATGTGGCCTATAAAGAAGAGGGCTGAACCGACAGAGAGGGAGTGTGATTGTGTCTGGATTGGACTCTGCTAATGGGCTCTTGCACCAACAAACTGTTAAAAGCCGAGAGAAGTGATAGCATTGAGTCACAGTGTGGAAAGTTTTCCCTGTGGGAGTGTAGGTAATGTCATGCTGGGAAAAGGTCTAAATTGCAGTCATAAAATGGACCTGTTGCCCTGCAATAAATATTTTCGAGTTCAGTCTTCGGCACACCACGTTATGCTATCTGATGCGTATTGCAGGCAAAATATGACAAGCTGACGTCAAATCTTTGAAAATGTTCAGAGGCTGAATATCATGAGGCTCGTCATACAGTCTTTTGGCCTCTATTTTGCTTAGCAGCTACATAAACCATCCCTAAACTATCGATCGATTGCTTAACATGCCAGTCAGACGGTCTCTTCCTGGGTTAGTGAGGCAAAATAAACTGAACACCAGAGCTATAGTCAAAGGTCTGGCTACACGAGAGTCTGACGCTGCACATCTGTAATTGGTGTCATGAGGAACACATGATGTGTCTGAGGAATGAGAGAAGGAAGCATGTGACATTACATGAAATTCAGGGTGACGCTAAACACTAAGCTTGAGCAGGAAAGAAAGACAGATATTAGGAAGAAAACAGGTTGAAAGGGGAATGTTTGGATGGTGTGGAGACTGTGATAGAGAGAGACCTTGGTTTCGGTATGAAACATTGGCTGATATGCAGCAGGTTCATCCCTTACTGTTCAGGTACAGTCGCAGGACGAGAAACCCTGGACGCTTCCCACCGGATTCACTCATGGATCTCACCCTAGACTTACCCTGCAGATGCCCTCGCTGTGAGTCACGGACCAACCGTTACTTTAACGTTTTACATCTATGTGTTAGCTGACGCTTTCTTAAAGAAGTAGTTCATCCAGAAATGAAAATTCTGTCCTGTTTTACTCGTCTTTATGTCATTCAAACCTGCTGCTGTTTTTACTGTTGTTGTGGTACACAGAAGAATAGTTTTTATTCTGAGCCTTCTGAAAGCCTTCAGCTTTGTGTGTCGAAAGACTTAAATTGAGCTTTTTCATGCACAATGCTATGATTTTGACCTCAAAAGTCATTAATTGTGCTATTGTTTTTAGGGATGCACGATATATCGGTCACCATATCGGTATCGGGCCGATATATGTTAATTTTTAATGCTATTAGGCTGCATGAAATCATAATGAGAGCATTATAATTGTGTGCTTGGGACATGGCTGCTAATGGTGAGACTTTTGTTTTTGTAATCAGGCTCTCAAAAATTATGTAAAAATTTGGATTTAGATTTATCGGCCAATATATCGGTTATCGCCTTTTAAATATAAGGAATTATCGGTATTGGCCAAAATGTTCATATCGGTGCATCCCTAATTATTTAGTTTTATTGTCAATTTTGGCTTGTGAATATGCTCTTAAAAAAGTTATTTATTAGCATTGATGGTTCCATTCAGAACCTTTAACATCCATGGAACCTTCCAATTGCAGGAACCCAAAATGGTTCTTCTATTGCACTTTTGCCTATATGTAGAAAAGAGCTGTAATGATATGGGTGAGTGAACAACGACAAGTTTCATTTCTGGATGAACCATTCCAGGAAGTTCTTTTTACTTGTCTACTAAAATTTACAATGAAAGGTTGCTCTTTGCACCTTCCTTTTGAAAAATTAATAATATGTTGTGGTTAGTGTGTGTGTTTTTGCATGAGCATGCTTCTTTTTTGGGTTGAGGTATAATAATGTGCTGCACTACACCATAAACTTTTAGTGCTCAGTTCTGGTTATCAAATCCATTTGTAAAAAAGATTAATAAATTAAAATAAGAGCAATTTGTGGCATGGAGAAAGTCGTTTTATTAGGGTGACATTGTTTTTCATTTGAAATAACATGCAGCAATGTAATGAATTGTGCCTAATAAAAACAGGAACCTGCATTAAGACAATAAAGGTCTGTTCACACCAAGAACGATAATTATAAAGACAAGTGACTCTTAGAATAAAGGTTCAGTGCTGTTCTATATAGAACCCTAGGATTCTTGACTCAATTTTAAAGAACCCTTTATGCCAAAAAAGTTCTATATAAGGAGAAATGTCTTCATGTTTACACTTACATTTATTCATTTAGAAGACGCTTTTATCCAAAGCGACTTACAATTGGGGAATATGAGATCTTTAATGGGTTATTTATTTACATTTTTTCTTGTGGTAAAGTATGTTTACAAATTTTAATTCATAAAATGTAATTAAATATAAAAATGTTAATTAAAACTTAATCCATAAAACGATTCCATGATGGAACCCCTAAAAGGTTCTATATATATATATGAAGCACCTGATAGAACCCTTTGAGATTCTAACTTTGTCTTCTTAATTATTAGCGCATACTGCTGCTTTAAATGCTCAATCTCGTTAAAGTCATGTGATTCTGATTGACTCTCAATGTTTTTATAGTTCATCAGCTGGACAAAAATTGTTGAGGACTTCCCTATTCTCAGAATTAGAATGATTATTAAAACTTTACCATTATCGTCCTTGGTGTATAAATGCATGAATTTCAATTTTGATCTTGGCCACTTACATTTGTGGAAATAAATTAGATTTATTACCAAGTATGTAAGTGTCACAGATCAAAATTTATATTTATGATTTTAACACACTGTCATTCAGTAAACAGAGTCTTAAAGGGATAGTTCGCCCAAAAATGATATTTAGCCCATGATTTACTCACCCTCAAGCCGTTCGAGATGCATATGTCAATCTTTTTTCAGACGAACACATTTTCAGTTATTTTAGAAAATGTCTTAGATCTTTCAGTGGTTAGAATGTGAAGCAATGGGGTCCAGCTCGTTGAAGTCCGCAAATGAGCATGCATCCTTCACAAAAGTAATCCATCCGGCTCCAGGGGGATAAACGAAGGCCTTCCGAGGGTAATCCGTGCGGTTTTGTCGTAAAAATATACATATTTAAAACTTAATAAACGAAAATAACTGGCTTCCGGTCGCGGTCGACGCGCGTTCACGGAGATGGAAGCTGGCATATGACGTAGGACGTAACGTAGGAAGCGTCGTGACGTAGAACGAACGTAGAGTTTTGTTTTGCTCTGCTCTCTGGCTGCGCTGTCACGCTCGTTCTACGTCACAACGCTTCCATCTCCATGAACGCGCGCCGACCGCCACTGGAAGCCAGTTATTTTAGTTTATAAAGTTTTAAATATGTATATTTTTACGACAAAACCGCACGGATTACCCTCAGAAGGCCTTCGTTTATCTCCCTGGAGCCGGATGGATTACTTTTGTGAAGGATGCATGCTCATTTGCGGACTTCAACGAGCTGGACCCCATTGCTTCACATTCTAACCACTGAAAGATCTAAGACATTTTCTAAAATAACTGAAAATGTGTTCGTCTGAAAAAAGATTGACATATACATCTCGAACGGCTTGAGGGTGAGTAAATCATGGGCTAAATATCATTTTTGGGCGAACTATCCCTTTAATTCACCGTATCAGTAAAGGTTTTGCAAAGTACTCTCATGGTTGAGGTTTACTAACTGACTTTTTATCCAACATAACTAACATATTCCTCCACTTTCCAGTTCATTGAGGTTTGCCCATCCCACTTTCTCCAGCATTTTCTGTAGACCATTCACACCTCTGTTTCCAGACTGTATCCCAATAGGTAATGAATCTCCTTCTGTGTCTATAGGTGGCGAGGGCATCTTCAAAATGAATAGCAACTGGAATAGGACTAAGATGCTCGGAGTGCTGATGTTAGCCAATTTCCTCATCTACATCATGGTGGAAGTGTCCCGAAGCTACGGGAAGGAGCAGGTCCTCTCCAAGCGGCAGAAAATGATGCCTAAAGTGTTCTGGAAGAAGCCGAAAGTCAGTAAAGCGTTCTGGAATCGGGAGCAGGAGCGTTTGGACGACATCTACTACCTGCCCCTTGCGAATGGCAGCGAGCCTCCTCGTGACTTTCGGGGAATCCCGCATTGGCTGAATCGCACAAGTCCGTGCCGGCCAAACGGCAGAGTGCTGACACAGATTGAGGACTTCAGTTCCCTACCACAGCGATTCCAGGATTTCCTATTGTACATGGGATGTAGGTCGTACCCGTTGATAACTGACGCACCCAAAGTGTGTTCTGAACCGCCGTACCTTTTGTTTGCGATAAAGTCCATTGCGCCACATTTCGACCGACGGCAAGCCATCCGGGAATCATGGGGTCGCGCGGGTTTCCTCGACGGGCGGCGCATCGCCACTGTCTTCCTACTTGGGAACACGACTGCGACGGATCACTTCCCGGACTTGTCGGATATGGTCAAGCACGAAGCGGCGCTGTACGGCGACGTTGTGCAATGGGATTACCGGGACTCGTTCTTCAATCTCACCTTGAAAGAAATCCTTTTTTTGGAGTGGTTTGGGACACGTTGCGCTTCTGCTCAATTCGTCTTCAAAGGCGATGATGACGTTTTCGTCAACACGCACCATATTCTGACCTACCTAGGCAACTTTTCGATGTCCAGCACTAAGGATCTTTTTATTGGTGACGTAATTACCAATGCCGGCCCACACCGGAGCAGAAACCTCAAGTATTATATCCCGGAGAGTGTGTTTCTGGGGGGCTACCCTCCGTACGCGGGTGGAGGAGGCTACCTGTATTCGGGAAATTTGGGACTGCGGCTAAGAAAGATCTCTCGTCTGGTCACGTTGTACCCGATTGATGATGTGTACACTGGGATGTGTCTGCAGAGACTGGGACTGGTACCGGAGAAACACGTGGGATTTAAGACCTTTGACATTGATGAGAAGAACAGAGAGAATCTATGTGCTTACCAAAGTTTGATTCTAGTCCATCCCAGGAGCCCACAGGACATGATAAAGATCTGGTCTTGGATAAATGACCCTAAAGTGAACTGTACCGCTGTGTCTACTCAGGGCACGAAAGGCACTAAACAACGCGGCAAAAGAAAAAAGAGCTGATTATAATCAGTAATGCTGTCTATACCGAAGAGACAACCACAGTAAACTGACTGACTAAATGTTCTATTGCTGATGTACTCCACACACGCTAATTCTTTCACTTTGACATATTCAGTGTAGACAGTGTCAGACTGTTACGGTGCGACACAACAGCGGTCATGCAAGAAATTGCATGAAATCTAACTTTCGGAACGCCATGTATTCAAAGTAAAAAAAAGAAAGTAGGATGGGGTTTAAAAGTGAAAAGGCTCAGTGATGCCACCTGAAAGGGACGTTGTTTCAGGGGTGGAGCAAGTTATATTTAAAAGTCCCCCTGTGGTGAAAATCAAGCTTTTAATGTTGTTTATATGTCTATGTGGTGTTTTTAATATGCTTTCAGACAAACCATGTGTGAATTCATAAGTCGACACCATTGCTGAGTATTTTCTCCTTAAAACTGCAGTGAACCAAAGACACAGTTTGAAATCACTGGTGTTTCTGACTTCACAAACTACCTTGTAACCAATCAGATCAACGTGTGATCGTCAACGAGTGGATCTCTGAGCTGGCGTGAGTGAGTGGAGGCGGGGCTCATTTACATATTCATAATACCGCGTATACTAAATGAGGCAAGGGTGTAGTGTTACATTCAAGCTATTTTAATGCATGAAGAATTTTTTTTTTCAAGGAAAAAGTTTTAAGTATGTGATTTTGGTGATCTAAGATTAGTTTTACGGGATAAAATTATTGACTACAGATGGACTTTAAATAAAGTCCAGTTTTCATTGGGATAATGTGAACTGATGAATCGTTCACAATGAGACCAGGAAGTGTAGGCCTATTTAAAAAAAGACATCATATACTGTACGTCTCAAGAGGGATTGTGCTGCATTTACACAGTTTATGCCTTAATTTAATCGCAATGATTAAAATATGATGCATTGTGAGAAATCAGGCTGTATTTTCATAAGAAGAATGCTCTAAAGAGAATGATGGGTTTATTTTGTGTAATTTTATGTTGTTGCTTTTATTTATGCCTGTATTTGTGTTTGGGAAAAGCAGAACTTAGCTGTTTGACTTCAATCGCATTAAACCTCAGGAAGCTGTTGTTTGTTCGATCACCAATTACACTTGCAGGTGTGTAACACACAATATTAGATGTTTTTATTACTTAATTTGAATGCTGCTTGTTCAAGTGAGTTGTGATCTTTGCGCCATTGTTGTAGGGCAACTTACAACACACACACAACGAGCTGAATGAGACTCGGAAGTTCAAAGTCTAGCCAAATCTCATCGCTGTATAATTCTCTGTTAACTCCATTGGGAGCTCTAAGGATGGGATTTCCGTGTCATATTTTAGTGAGAAGTTCAGTATGTTCAATATGAGTTGTAATCATGTTCACACATTTTTAATCATGGATAAAATGAAACCTTCTGAAACAGGCTTGACCCTTACATGTGAAACTTGTCTTTATCATTTTACAGTTAAGCACTCGTGTTTTGTGTTTATCCTAATAAACTTCTGCTGTGTTCATATTTGTCATTGTCATCTGAGGCTATCTAAATGAAGATAATTAAACGGATGCAGATGTGGGCAATTGTGGACCATCCATGAAAAAAAAAAAAAGAACAATGGCTGAATGTGAAATCGAATACCTACCTATTATATAACAGGTGAAAAACAGTATGTGACAAAAGAAGTATGTCCGAATTAAGTAACCTCCTACTTCCGGTGAGATTCTGAAGTGTGCATACGATGGACACTATACTATCCCATGAGGCCACGGGAGAGGATTTGTGAATGGCAGTAAAGCGCTGGTAGGTCACATGATAATGACATCATGGCGAAGGTAGTAGGCCTACGGCCAGATTCATTCATACTACACACCTTATATAAAACGTAGGCTACTTCTTTAGTGGTTGTGAAGTAATTACTTATTCAAAATAAGTACTACCTACTCAAAAAAATGTATCACATGATCCTGGTGGCACATCCTTACAATTCATTAAAAAATTAGGCAGGTTATTTGAGATATTACCTGGGATTTAAACCCAAAGAAGTACGCAAATTTGAGGCTATATTTGATGCAAACGTTCTATCTGCTATACTATCAAGCTTACATTCAGATTAAAAATAAAGCAGCAGTGACATCTTCATGTAGGAAACATATAATACCCTGTACTCTTTCAGAGTACTCTCTTCAAGCACTTTGCCATGATATCATCGTAATATTTCAATTCAATTCACATTTATTTGTATAGCGCTTTTCAAAATCTACATATTTCAAAGCAGCTTTACAGAAAGTGCACGTCCACATTACAATTTAGAGTGATCTATTATCAGAGGTTCTGTCTAAGTTATGTATTTCAGAAATGTACATACAAAATCCTAGTTAGCAAAAAAGGTATTCATTTAAACAAGGTAATAATTAAATGCAAAAAAACAATGAGCTAATTTAAGTAATGAATACTTAACAAATGATTATGACATTTAGAAAAATGTAGCATTGGCTACATGTTGATTCAGAGTTTGATTCTTATTATGCTTACGTTATCATAGCAAAATGTTTAGGAGGCTATTTCACGTGCTTTTTTTAAAAGTGGGCAGAATACGGTCCTACTAGGCAGTATGTAGTACAGTACTAGGCACTTTCAATTCGACAAGGC